>NC_057812.1:129575516-129932843 GCF_018294505.1 Triticum aestivum | reverse complement strand
CTATGCCGATACTACAAGCGGAAGGTCAAGCCGAGATCTTTCCAAGAAGGAGACCTTGTGCTCCGGATGATCCAGCGAACAGCCGGCCAGCACAAGCTCTCAATGCCTTGGGAAGGCCCCTTCATCATCAGCAAAGTGTTGGGCAATGACTCCTACTACCTGATTGACGCTCAGAAGCCTCGAGCACACAAGAGGGACGACTCCGCAAGGAGACGGAGCGGCCATGGAATGCAAATCTCCTTCGAAGATTTTGCAGTTGATGCAGTATGTACCACACTACCTTTTGTATTAAAGTACGAAGACTCCGGGTCCCCCGAGAAGAGCTCGGGGACTACCCTGTTTTATCTATATGATAAGAATTATGCCTATGAGTATGTCATTTTTTGTTATGCCACTTGGCACCGGGTTCGACTAGTCGGCCCGGGGACTTGCCGTCTTGTACTATGCAATGCTTCGTGCAGCCGGACAAGTAATGTGTGGCACTTAAGCCATCTCCTGCCAGAAGCCGCAGCTCGCAGAGCGACTGCATGGTGGGCAGGAGCAAGGTAGAAAGGGTGCCCAAATGAAAAATGGCTAGGCACACAAAGCATGTGCATAGTCTAAGCCGGCTTCCCGCCTTTTACGATCGACTGTTGAGCAGCCGGCCCGCCGTTTTCTACTCAACTCGCCAAAGAGCTCTAAACGGCTAAGTACTTGCCTTCCCAAAAGTAGCTAAGTACTTGACCCAGCAACAGTCCACAGAGCGGCTGTTTGGCTGGCAAGACGGCAAGGGAAGGCGGCAAAGGAAAAAGCCAAAGAGCAATAAGCGAGAAAAGATAGAACTCGGAAAAATATTTACATAGTAAAGGCCCTTGGCCGATCTTCAACTGAAGTTCAAGATACACCCCGTGGGTGGAATTGTGCAAAAAAATAACAAGTTCATCGAGACTGACAGACAGGTGAAGTAAAAGATAAAATGGCGGCCTAGGAAGTGGCAGAAGGGTTCGGAGGATCGGAGGAGTCGGCGGTGCCAGTTGCCGGAGCGGCCGGCTGGTCGGTCTCTGCTTGGTCGCCTCCGGCGGCAGCTGGCTTAGTTGGGCGCGACTCGTTACTGGAGGCGCAGTCGAGCTGAGGCTGGCCATCCGCTCCGACCTCTGGCACCTCCTCTTCGCCTCCCTCCTCCGCCTCGCCTTCTTCCTCGCCGCTGGAGTCGATCACCTCCGTCGAGTCTTCGCCGTCTTCCAGGTTCAGCCTGAATCATTCCAGCGGCGCCTTGGTGCCGTCTTCAACCCGGTCCAGGACAAAGACACTGATGTCGGTGTACTCGGCGATCGACGCCATGCGCTTGACGAGATCGTCTTCCACGACCGCCAACACCTCCTGAGCTTCCAGCTGGAACGTGGCTAGCTGGGCCAGACTCAGCCCAAGGTACCACGCCTTGACAAACTCCAAGGCCCGACGCGCTCCAGCCCGGGCCGAAGAGCCCATCCAGGCCTCAAGACGGTCGGCCGCTACCTCCAGCCAGTCGGCAGTCCGATTGGGAGTACGCGGTGCCGGCATGTCTGGCCATAGGGTGGCGATCGCCTGGGCGCCGACACGCTGAAGCCGGTGCAACATCCGGTGGGCTGGCCAGAGGCGGGCCTCGACACTCAGGATCTACTCATTAAGGGTCCCGGGGGCGTTGGCAGTGATCTGCACACCGTCCGCTCTCCGTCCTTCGCGATCAGCCTCAATGGCCTGGTTGGCAGCATTTGAGTGGTCGGGGAAGAAGCTTGCTGAGATAAAAGCGAAGAACAAAATTAAAGGCTAGAAGCCGGCTCGACCAACAACCGGCAGCTTAAGGAAGAAAAACAAAAGAGGGGAGGCTCACCATCGACGATATCCTCGATCTCGTGGAAGCCGGAAGTCAGCATCGCCTTCTTGTCAGTCCAGGAGGAGCGTTCGGCCACAAACTCAGCAAGGAGGAAGGTCTCCTTGTCCTCCGCCTCCTTCTGGGTCTTCTGGAGGAGCTCCTTTTGCTCTGCCAGTTGCGTGACCAGCCGGTTGTGCTCTTCAGCCAGCTTGCCGCACTCCTCCTCCTTAGCGCACAGTGCGGTGTTGGCTTCGCCCAGCTGCTACTGCAAGGTGGCGTTGGCTTCTACAGAAGAAAGAAGAAAGCAAGGTGTTAGTCGCCAAACAAAGAAGAACAGTCGCCGGGGAGATCCGGCCCGACTGCTCAGAAGTCGGCCCGAATCTCGGGGACTACAGCCCGCGGGTGCACCAGCGTGCCCCCGCAAAAAAGGAGTCATCAACAGACATAAGAACAGTGGCTGGGGAGATCCGGCCCAACTGCTCAGCAGTCGGCCCGAATATCGAGGACTACAGCCCGCGGGTGCGCCAGCGCGCCCCCGCAGAGAAAGAAGAGGACTTACTCCGGCTTTTCGACAAGTCGGCGGTCCGCTGAGCCAGCTCCTGGATGTTGGAGTTGAAGGCGGTCACGCGAAGATTGTGGTTGTCTTGTGACAAAAAATTTCGGATAAATGTTAGTTCTTGGAACTCGCCGATTAGAGTTCCGAGCCGCCTGCTCAGCAGCCGACCCGGAACTCCGGGACTACACCCTGGGTGCGCTGGCGCGCCCCCACCGAGAATCACAAGAAGCAGAAACAAGGAAGAAGGAAACGTACCCGGATGGCCTCCCGCGATGCTAGATGCGCCTTGGTGCAGTTCCTGATGGCCTCGCCCTCAGCTCGGATCTTTGCTTGGACGTCCAAAAGTGCCCGGTTCAACGGGCCCGTCCCGCCTCCCCGTACCCACCCAGCTGGCGCGGCGCTCGCCGCCTCGGTGTTGGGGATCGAGGATCTCGCGGTGCCAGTCTCCAGCAGGCGTGCGCCAAGGCCGCCTTCGCAAGACGGCTGCGCGTCGGTGTGCCGACCTCGAGAGCCAGGCCCTTCGCCACCTCGTCTTCAGTTGGCGGCACCAGTGGGTCCGCCGGCTGCCCGCCTAGTGCGCTCCCGGACAGCGGCGGTGGCGGCACGATTACGTCCGGCGTGGCGGTGTCGCCGCCGTCCCTCTCCATGATCGGGTTCTCGTCGCCGACTTCCCTAGTCTGTGCCGTGAACTCCGGTGGTGGCAATGCAGAGTTCAGAGGGATGACGAACACCGCCAACTAGCGGTGTGCGGCTTCTTCAGCATGCTTCTTCTCCGCGTCGGCGGCCTCGACTTCCGCCAGCTTCTTCAGGGCGGTGGCCTCCGCCTTGTCAGCTTCCGCCTTCTTCGGGCGGGCGGCTTCCCGCTCCTCGCGCGCCTCCTGCGTGTCCGCTCCGTTGCCTCCCAGAGGTCGGCTGCCGGATCAATCCACCGGGTGGTGGAGGAGGTCTCCGCCGACTTCATGATGGAGCCGGCGGTCGACTTCTCGAGAGAGAGCAGGGCCCTAAAGTCAAGAATGTAAAGCAAAGGAATTTCAGACAGAGTCAACGAAGAAAAATTGAAGGCGCAAAGGAAGGTAGCACTTACGCAGAAACCAGTTGCGGCGGCTTCACCTCCTTGCGGAAGCGGTTGGCCTTCGCGGCCGCTTCGTCTCGCTTGGTCGCCGCAGCCGAGCCCTTGGGATTCTTCAGCCGGCTGCTGAACAAGCTCCGCCCGGCCCTGCGCTTCTTAGCGCCGCCTTGGGCTTCCGGCGTGGCAGACGAGCTCGCGCCCAGCTAGCCGACTCCTGGCTGGTGGCGCGGGGCGACTTCCCTCGCATCGTCCTCAAGCGAACCCTCGAAGCTGGCTCCGAGCCTCGGGCCGCCTGCTTCGCCGCCTCCTCCCTCGACGTCGTCCTCCAAGGCCGCCGCCCCCAAGTCGGGGTCGTCAATGTCGCTCGCCGCCCGGTCGGGGAGGAATTCGCGGTTCGGCCCCGCAGTGTCGGCTGCTGGCTGGAGGGGGGCTCTGTTCAAAGGCCAATTGGTCATGCTGGACAAGACGAACTCGGCAACAAAGAATCAGAGAGAAAAAAGAAAAATAAGACAACTTACAAGAGGCGGAGGGTTGGCGCGTGAGTACGGCTCCTTGCCGAACCTCCACTCTTCCGTGAGCTCGCAGTTTGCAAGATAGTTCACCATGTAGGCTACCTCTTCGTGAGGCATCTCCTTGGTGCACAGCCGACTCGGGTCCCGATGCCCGCTCATCTGGCAGATCATGTGGGGGCAGCTCTGGAGCGGGAGCACTTGGCGCACCACGAAGGCGGCCAGCAAATCAGGCCCGGTCAGGCCCTCCGACTGCGTCAGCACCCGGAGTCGCGTGATGGTGGCGGTTCCAGCAGGCGTCAGCGTCCTGGCCCAGTACGACCAGTTGGGCTGCCTTCTAGCTAGCGGGCCGGCTGCGTAAGCCGGCAAGTTGACCCAATCGCCCTCCGTGAAGACGCTCTTCACGTAGAAGTACGACCGCTGCCACATCTTCACCGACTTTATCAGCGTGATGGAGGGAACGGGTTGTCGGCCCCCGACCTCCGCACCGCGATGAACGCGCCGCACTGGGCCGGCACGCCTGCGACGTGGGTGCCGAGCTTGGAGTAGAAGAACTCCCCCCAGATCTCGATGGTGGGGACGATGCCGAGGAAGCCTTCACACAAGGTGACGAAGGCGGACAGCAGCACCACCATGTTGGGGGTGAGGTGGTGCGGCTAGAGACCGTAGAATTCAAGGAAGGAGCGGAAGAAGCCGCTCGCCGGCAGGCCGAGGCCGCGCAGGCAATGCGAGCGGAAGACGACCCGCTTGCCCTCCTCCGGCGCCGGTGAAATTTCCCTCCTCGGCACGAGGCAGACCCTCACGTGGTCCTCGTTAGGGAGCCGCCCCGTCTGGCGGAGGAAGCCGATGTGGTCATCATGGACTTCGGAGCCATCCCATGCTCCGGAGCGCACCGCGGGGGGGGGGGGGGCGTGGGGGTGGAAGAGGAGCTCATCGGGAACGAATCACCGCAACGCTTAGCATAGCCTGGGGCGTATCGGCGAGAGGAACAAGAAAGAGGAAGCGGTGAGGAGGAGGGGCGCGCGTGCTCTGCCTCTCCCCCTCCTCCACCTACTTATAGGCCTATGGGCTGCGAAGCCGAGGGGGCGGTCGTGGGATTTACTGCGCCCACTACCCAACGCCCCACGATTTATCGCGCAAGTTACTGCGCACGGTAACTCCGCGGGAACCTCAAGCGCCCACCGCGGCCGCAGCGGATCCGCCCGCATGCCAAGGCGTGGTAGTGGCGGGCCCCGCCTGCAGGCGCGTCCCGTCGCGCGCGTGGCTAGGTAGACTGGCCCGGCTGCTCGTCGCCATGTGACAGGCCCGAGGCAGGCGGCGGCCTGGAAGCCTAGCTAGCATGCCACCTTGATCCCGCCGAGGCATTCAAAATTTTTGTACAAGTCAGATTGGCGAGTCCGACTCCTACCAGTCGGCCCGACAGAAGTCGAACAAGGTTCCGCCACAAGCACTCGGAGAAAGAAACTGCTGAGGCTTGTCGGCTGATCATCTGCGGCGCCTCACCAGCTTCGGGGACTACTGTCGAAGTAATGGGCCATGGGTAGGCTAACCCATGGCCCAGAACCTTTCAAGACATCGAGGCAGACTTAGCCCCTCAAGATGCCAAGGTGAAGAGCCGTCTTCTGGGAGCCGGCTGGAGGGACAGCCGGCTGCCCGTATACGTTCGAGTCCTAAAGGCAAGGCCAAGACGGGCTGACTCCTGCTCGACGGCTTCTAGAGAAGTCGGCCCCGAGGAGTCGGCCCACGGCACTAGCGAAGGCCGTGCCCTCAACAAGAGGGATGGGACCGGGAATGGCTACAGTGTAGCCCACCCCCGCCCCCTTTCCAGGGGCTGGCGTGGTCACAGTATGCTGTACGGCGGAGATCTCCGCCTTATGCAGCACTGTTGCCATGCCATCCCTGACGTCATCACAGGCAGGCGGAGTCCTGCTCCCACGACGTCCTGTCGGTACAGCCCGAGGACGACGGGCCCCACCAGTCAGTGAGAGCCCAGAAGACGGCGACGATCCCACCAGTCGGACCCGATGGAGGTCGGATCCCAGGAGTCGGCCCGCCCCTTCCTCGGGACCCACTCGCCATTAACCAGACGAGGAGTGGAGTGGCTACAGTAATCGCCCGCCAGGCGGCGAAGCTGTAGTCACAACCCCATGACCAAGCCTGCGTCATTAGAGACGCGGCAACAGTGATCAGTTGCCGACAAGACCCGGGAGCGGCGGGGACGGCCTGTCGGTCCCGTATCCAGCCAGTCGACGAGGCCCACCAGGCGGCGGGCCCCAGCAGTCGGCAGAGAAGCCAGCGGCTGAAGAGACTGACAGTCGAGCCCTACGCCCGGCCGGATTACCATTGTACCCCTGGGGGTAGGCCTATATAAACCCCCCAGGGCACCCATGCAAAGGGTTCCCAACCTGTTAGAACTACACCAGATCACATAGTAAGGAGAGAGCTAGCCCTGCCTTCTCCTACCTCTAGCATACAGCTCAAGGAGCACCTTTGTATTCACTTGTGCCTTAGTGATCATGCGGATACCCCGCAGAGCAGGACTAGGGGTGTTATCTCCTAGGAGAGCCTCAAACCTGGGTAAAGTACGTCGGCATTCGTGTCTACGCCTCATCCCGCTTCCGGGCACCGGCGACGTTCTACTCGCTCCCACCATGATAAGCCATCCGTTGGCATATGTCGGACCCAACCCCCGACACCATGCAACGGATGCACTAGAGCTATAAATGTATGAAAGCTCAACAAAAGAAACTAAGTGGGTGTGCATCCAACTTGCTTGCTCACGAAGACCTAGGGCACTTGAGGAGGCCCATTGTTGGAATATAGAAGCCAAGTTCTATAATAAAAAAATCCCGCCAGTATATGAAAGTGACAAAACAAGAGACTCTCAATCATAAAGATCATGGTGCTACTTTGAAGCACAAGTGTGGAAAAAGGATAGTAGCGTTGTCCCTTTTATTTATTTTTTATTTGGCCTTTACTTTTATTTGGCCTTTCTTTTTCTATTTGTCCTTTCCCTTTTTTGGCCTTTGTTCTTTTTTTCTTTTTTGGGGCATTGCTCTATTAATGATGATCATCACACTTCTATTTATTTACAACTCAAAGATTACAACTTGGTACTTAGAACAAGATATGACTCTATATGAATGCCTCCGGCGGTGTACCGGGATTGCGATGAATCAAGTGTGACATGTATGAAATATTATGAATGGTGGCTTTGCCACAAATACAATGTCAACTACATGATCATGCAAAGCAATATGACAATGATGATGCGTGTCATAATAAACGGAACGGTGGAAAGTTGCATGGCAATATATCTCGGAATGGCTATGGAAATGCCATAATAGGTAGGTATGGTGGCTGTTTTGAGGAAGATATAAGGAGGTTTATGTGTGATAGAGCGTATCATATCACGGGGTTTGGATGCACCGGCGAAGTTTGCACCAACTCTCAATGTGAGAAAGGGCAATGCACGGTACCGAAGAGGCTAGCAATGATGGAAGGGTAAGAGTGCGTATAATCCATGGACTCAACATTAGTCATAAAGAACTCACATACTTATTGCAAAGATCTACTAGTCATCAAAAACCAAGCATTACGTGCATGCTCCTAGGGGGATAGATTGGTAGGAAAAGACCATCGCTCGTCCCTGACCGCCACTCATAAGGAAGAAAATCAAATAGCACCTCATGTTTCAAATTCGTTACACAACGTTTACCATACGTGCATGCTACGGGACTTGCAGCTTCAACACAAGTATTTCTCAAATTCACAACTACTCAACTAGAACAACTTTGATATCACTATCTCCATATCTCAAAACAATCATCAAGTATCAAACTTCTCTTAGTATTCAATGCACTTATATGAAAGTTTTTATTATATCCCTCTTGGATGCTCATCATATTAGGAGTAGTTTCATAACCAAAGCAAACTACCATGCTGTTCTAAAGACTCTCAAAATAATATAAGTGAAGCATGAGAGTTCACCTATTTCTACAGAATAAAACCACGACCATGCTCTAAAAGATATAAGTGAAGTACTAGAGCGAACAACAAACTACTCCGAAAGATATATGTGAAGATCAATGAGTAGTTGAATAATTATGCAACTATGTGAAGACTCTCTAACATTTGATAATTTCAGATCTTGGTATTTTATCAATCCGTAGGAGGCGTAGGATGAAGATGGTCTCTCTCAAGCAACCCTGCAACCAAATAACAAAGAGTCTCTTGTGTCCCCAACACACCCAATACAATGGTAAATTGTATAGGGGCACTAGTTTGGCGAAGAGATGGTGATACAAGTGGTATATGGATAGTAGATAAAGGTATTTGTAATATGAAATTATAAAAACAGCAAGGTAACTAATGATAAAAGTGAGCGTAAATGGTATTGCAATGCATTGAAACAAGGCGTATGGTTCATACTTTCGCTAGTGCAAGTTCCCTCAACAATACTAACATAATTGGATCACATAACTATCCCTCAACATGCAACAAAGAGTCACTCCAAAGTCAATAATAGCGGAGAACAAACGAAGAGATTATGGTAGGGTACGAAACCACCTCAAAGTTATTCTTTCCAATCAATCCGTTGGGCTATTCCTATACGTGTCACAAACAGCCCTAGAGTTCATACTAGAATAACACCTTAAGACACAAATCAACCAAAACCCTAATGTCACCTAGATACTCCAATGTCACCTCAAGTATCTGTGGGTATGATTAGACGATATGCGTCACACAATCTCAGATTCATCTATTCAAACCAACACATAGAACCTCAAAGAGTGACCCAAAGTTTCTACCAGAGAATCACGACGAGAACGTGTGCCAACCCCTATGCATAGGTTCATGGACGGAACCCGCAAGTTGATCACCAAAACATACATCAAGTGAATCACGTGATATCCCATTGTCACCACAGATACGCACGGCAAGACATACATCAAGTGTTCTCAAATCTTTAAAGACTCAATCCGATAAGATAACTTCAAAGGGGAAACTCAATCCATTACAAGAGAGTAGAGGGGGAGGAGAAACATAAGATCCAACTATAATAGCAAAGCTCGTGATACATCAAGATCGTGCCAAATCAAGAACACGAGAGAGAGAGAGAGAGATCAAACACATAGCTACTGGTACATACCCTCAGCCTCGAGGGAGAACTACTCCCTCCTCGTCATGGAGAGCACCGGGATGATGAAGATGGCCACCGGAGAGGGACTTCCCCTCCGGCAGGGTGCCGGAACGGGTCTAGCTTGGCTTTCGGTGGCTACGGAGGCTTCTGGCGACGGAACTCCCGATCTATTGTGCTCCCCGATAGTTTTAGGGTATATGGATATATATAGGCGGAAGAAATACATCAGGGGAGCCACGAGGGGCCCACGAGGGTGGAGGGCGCTCCCAGGGGGGTGGGCGCGCCCCCCTACCACGTGACTTCCTCGTTGCTTCCCTTACGTACACTCCAAGTCTTCTGGATTGCTTCCGTTTCAAAAATAAGTTCCGTGAAGTTTCAGGTCAATTGGACTCCGTTTGGTTTTCCTTTTCTTCGATACTCTAAAAAAAGGTAAAAACAGAAACTGGCACTGGGCTCTAGGTTAATAGGTTAGTCCCAAAAATAATATAAAAGTGTCTAATAAAGCCCATAAACATCCAAAACAGATAATATAATAGCATGGAACAATCAAAAATCATAGATACGTTGGAGACGTATCAGGAACCAATATGAGCATCCAGGTTCCTCTATTGGTTATTGACCGGAAGTGAGTCTTGTTCATGTCTACATAGTTCTCGAACCCATAGTTTCCGCACGCTTAACGATCGATGGCGATCGGTATTATGAGTTTATGTGTTTTGATGTACCGAAGGTAGTTCGGAGTCCCGGATGTGATCATAGATATGACGAGGAGTCACAAAATGGTCGAGACATAAAGATCGATATATTGGAAGGCTATGTTTGGACATCAGAATGGTTCCGGATGAGTTTGGGCATTTACTGGAGTACTGGGGGGTTACCAGAACCCCTCGGGGAGTTAATGGGCCTTAATGGGCCCTAGTGGAGAAAGAGGGCAGAAGGCAAGTGGTGGGGCGCTCCCCTAAGCCCAAACCGAATTGGTTTAGGGTTTGGGGGCCGCCCCCTTTCCTTCTCCTCTCCTCCTCCTTCCTCCTTCTCCTAGTGGGAATAGGAAAGGGGGGGCAAACCTACTTGGAGTAGGATTGCCCCCCCTTGGGCACGCCTCCTCCTAGGCCGGCCCTCTCCTCCACCCCCCTTTATATACGAGGGAGGGGGGCATCCCATAGACACACAACATGATTGTTTAGCCGTGTGTGTCGGATTTCGGGTTCCAGCAGACCCTTGAGGTTCGAACACTGGGGTGCGTGCGGAGATTTCGCCTCCTACCTACCTGCCCCCCTCCGCCATGCTAGGATCAAAGCTATGAAGAGAACAACACAAGGGACACAGGGTTTATACTGGTTCGGGCCACCGTTGTGGTGTAATACCCTACTCCAGTGTGTGGTGTGTGGATTGCCTCTTGGGCTGATGATGATGAACAATACAAGGAAGAACAGCCTCGCGAGGGTCTGTTCTTGGCTGGGGCGATGAACTGCTGGGAGGAGTTCAGCCACCTTTTTCTCTCTCTCCCTCTTTTCAACCGGTCGACCCTTTGCCATGTGGGTGGCTGGTCCTATTTATAGAAGCCCTGGTCCTCTTCCCAAATATCGAGCGGGAAGGGAGCCAACAATGGTGGGCTAATTTGAAAGGGGACATCAAGTATCAGCTATCCTGACAAAGGCAGTCTTCGCCTGTGCAAAGCTCTGGTGATGACGCCGTCTTGGGCTCCACGGTGACCTCCGTCTCGTAGTCCTCCTGGTCTTGGTCTCGTTGCACTGAAATGGCAACCTTTGCGTGACGCCTCGGTACTCCACGGCTGCGCTTGCCCCCTTTGCACCAAAGAGGAAAGGAGGATGCTGCGCGGGCTGGCACCCGCCTGGCGCCCTGATTCGTCATGGCTTGCATCACGGGCACCTCGCGAGGTACCCCGCCTTGATCTCTCCGCCTCCTCGCGAGCCTGCCTGACGAGGCCATGCCTGAGGAAGCTCCGTGTCGTCCGCCCCACGAGGCTTGGCCCCTCGCGATGGTCTTGAGTTTGTGTTGGTGAAGATGGGCCGTGCTGGGCCCCCCTTTGAGCCACGCCGCAGGCCGCAGGCAGGCAAGTATGGGGACCCCCATTCCCAGAACGCCGACAGTAGCCCCCGGGCCCAAGCCGCGCCCGGACTTGGCCGTGCATGGAGGCGGAAGGGCAAGAGCGAAGCGCCGTGGGCCCTAACAGCCTGCGGCCTTGGGCGCCGCGTGGCGGTTGATTGGACGTGGACATCTCCACTTCCCCACGGCGCCTCGGCAACTGCACGGATTGGACGAGTCCCTGCATGCAAACGGGTCATAATTACCTGCGATTGTGGGGGCCGTTGGTTGGCCATCGCCAGCCATAAGTATGGACCGGCGCGCTCCCTTCCAGTTCATCCCCCCTTGCTTCTCCTTTTTCTTCGTGGCCCCGTCGAGGAGGTTCTCAGCCACCGAGAAGGGGAAGGCTTGCCGGGTTGAGCCCACCTCTCCCCCGCCCAAGCGCGGCCGAGGGCGCCCTCGCAAGCATCCTGTGGCCACCACGGTGGCTCCCCGCGGCCGTGGAGGCGATCTTCAGCACGGCAACGGGCGGATTGCTGCAGCTGGGGGGCGCGCTCCGGCTGCACGTCCCCCCAGGCGGAGTGCTGCCGGAGTTCATCGTGTGGTCGGCGGAGTCGGCTAGCACCTGGCTTCTGCTTCCTCGCTTCCTCCTCGGCGAGCTCCCGGCCGGCGCCCCGGGCGGCCTCTGGCTCCAGGCCGACGGCTGCTGCAGCCGGGCCTCATGGGTCTCTCTGGAGGTCTCCGCGGCCGGGAGCCTGTCCCTGGCCCGCGGTTAGCAGACGTTTGCCCGCGCGCGTGGCCTGAGCCGTCGGTGCACCCTACACTTCAAGTTCGACGGTGACGCCACCCTCTACGTGAGGGTGTTTGGGGAAGATGGTCGCCGCGCAGGGTGTTGCCCCGAGGGTGACGACCGCGCCTGGGAACCCAGCTCCGGTGATGATGGAGAGAGAAGTGCTTGCACGGCTGGCGGCATTCGGGGTTCCCCAAGCTTCTTCGGTTCTTCTTCAGGCGGCGACTCCTCTAGCGGTGGCCGCGATCAGCCTCCACGTCGTCGTATCTGCTTGGGGGGTGGCAATGTGTCCGCCCGCCATCGCGCCCTGGTGAAGCGCGAGAGGGAGTCCGCCTGAGCTCCGGAGGCAGCTCGGGCCTTCCCTGCGGGCCGGTGTGAGGCGAGCCGCGCCGGATTTGTTCTTCCTTTTCCCTTTTTCCTGCGTAACAAAGACAATAGTGCGGAGCCCCGCGGGGGCATGTTTGGGTTATTGCTTGTTAATCATCGTTTTGCTTTCGTTACCGTACCTTCCGGCTATGTGCCCGAGCGTGGATAGTTCCCGGCCCCGGCCGTGGGGGGCGACCGACCCAGGCCCTTTGTTTGTGTCGTGGTGCCCATGGGGCACAGACTGGAGGGGTGCTCCTGTAAGGGGCCCAGGTCGCGAACTCTTTGAGTGACTAGGATAGGAACACTCGCGAGGGCGCTCGGCTCTCCCCCTCGCGAGGCCTTGCACAAGAGAAACCGAGGCAGTAGAGCGAAAAGCCGAAGAACCGCAAGCCAAAGACGGCAACAACTTCAATAAAACTCCAAACGAATAGGAACAAGCCAACTGCGGAAAGCAAGTGAAAAGCCACGTCCGGCACCTAGTCTAGTCTTCGACGTCTTCTCACCAGCGCGGAGCTAAGTGCTGCCACTGGGCGTGGGAGGGAGCCCCAGGGCCTGAGGCCGGCGCTCTTGAGACTCCGGGGCGTGTACAACCCCAACTCATTATTACGTGAGAGTGTCACGGGCGGCGAGCTTCACAGGCGTTGGCCTTCTTCACAGGCTCCGGGCCTTTTCCAAAACGCGATAACTTCACAGGCACTCGCCTTGCTTCACAGGCTCCGGGCCTTTTCCAAAACGCGATAACTTCACAGGCACTCGCCTTGCTTCACAGGCTCCGGGCCTTTTCCAAAACGCGATAGCTTCACAGGCACTCGCCTTGCTTCACAGGCTCCGGGCCTTTTCCAAAACGCGATAGCTTCACAGGCACTCGCCTTGCTTCAGAGGCTCCGGGCCTTTTCAGGGGTAGAACCTCCGGAGGTGCTGGATGTTCCATGCATTCTGGACCAGCACTCCCTCTTGAGTCTCCAAGCGCGCGGAGCTGGGCCTGGAAACATGAACAACCTTGAACGGGCCCTCCCACATGGGAGAGAGCTTGTGCAATCCCTCCCTGGAGAGAACCCGCCTGAGCACGAGGTCTCGTACCTCAAGAGTCCTGGGGCGGATGTTGCGGTAGTGATATCGCCGCAGTGCTTGTTGGTACCTCGCCGCTCGCAGCGCGGCTTCCCGGCGACGCTCCTCCCCCAGCACGAGGTCTGCCCCCCGCATGGCGTCCTGCTGCGCCTCATCGAACGCCAGGACCCGCGCGGAGCGACGTCTGACCTCGTGAGGGAGGACTGCTTCTGCTCCATAGACCAGGAAGAACGGGGTATCTCCAGTCGGCTTGGTCGCGGTGGTGCGGATGGACCACAGCACGGACTGCAGTTCATCGTACCAACCTCTGCCGCAAGCCTCTAGCTTCTTCTTGAACGTCCTGGTCTTGAGGCCCCTCAAGACCTCCACGTTGGCTCGCTCGGCCTGGCCGTTGCTTCGGGGGTGCGCCACTGAAGCGTAGCATATCTGCGTTCCAAGGTTAGCACAGTATGTTTTGAAGAGGTTACTGGTGAACTGTGAACCGTTGTCCGTGATGATGCGATTCGGCACCCCGAACCGGCTCACGATGCCCTTGATGAACTTGACTGCGGAACCCGCAGGAATGGTGCAGACAGCCTCCACTTCAGCCCACTTGGTGAACTTGTCCACGACAACGTAAAGGTAGCGGTAGCCCCCTGGCGCCTGAGGAAACGGACCCAAGATGTCGAGCCCCCAGACTGCGAATGGCCATGAAAGGGGGATAGTCCGCAAGCCCCCTGCCGGCTGATGGATCTGCTTGGCGTGGAACTGGCAGGCCTCACAAGCTTTCACTAGTTCAACGGCGTCATTGAGCGCGGTGGGCCAGTAAAACCCACTGCGGAACGCCTTGCCAACGAGGGTCCGTGATGACGAATGATGTCCGCAGTCTCCGCCGTGTATATCTTTCAGTAGTTCCTTCCCTTGCTCCCTGGAGATGCAGTGCAGGGATACATCATTTGGTCACTTCCGATAGAGCTCTCCATCTTTGATGCAGTATGTCGTGGCCTGGCGCGCCACTCGCTCTGCTTCCTCCTCCTTCTCCGGCAGGGTCCCTTGCATCAGGTAGCTCCGGAGCTCCGTGATCCAACATCCCTCTTGAGGTTCCATCGTCAGGAGCAGGCGTGCTCCCGAGGCGCGCCACAAACCGGAGCTCCTGAGGCAGGTGGCTGAGGGAGCTCCTCCCTAGGCTGAGCCGTGTTTGATAATGACAGTAAGGCTGAAGGATTGAAGAGCCCTCCTCGAAAACGCCAGGCTCCTGAGGTAACCACCTGGACGCGTGTTTGGCGATGTCATCGGCTTCCTGATTGGTGCCACGGGGCACATGCTACAACTCCAACCCCCAGAACTGCTTCTCCATCCTGCGGACCTCTACAAGGTAGGCCTCCATGTGCTCATCCTTCGGCTCATACACCTTGTTGGAGAAATTGACAAGGAGCTGCGAATCGCCCTTGATGGTGAGGCGTTTCACCCCCAGGGCAGCTGCGGCCTTCATGCCCGCTATTAAACCTTCATACTCCGCTATGTTGTTGGAGACCTTTTCGCCTTGCTGGAAACAAAGCTGCACGGCGTAATAGAGCTTGTCCTGGGTGGGCGATATAAGCACCGCCCCAGCCCCTGCGCCGTGTCTGGAGAACGCCCCATCGAAGTACATGACCCAGCCTTCTGGCGCCTCGCTTCCCGGGGACAGGGACCGATCCTCGTCGGCCTTGAGGCCTGGCGCCTCCGTCCATTCTGCCACAAAATCCGCCAACGCTGCTCCCTTGATGACTCTGGTCGTGCTGAATTCGAGCTGAAACGCTTGCAGCTCTATGTTCCACTCAGCGACCCTCCCAGCTGAATTGGGGCTCCTGAGCACCCTCTCCAGGGGGTATGACGAGACGACCTTGATGGGGTGACCCTGAAAATAGTGCCGCAGTTTGCGCGAAGCCACCAGTAGCGCGAGGAGGAGTTTTTGAGGCATGGGGTACCGTGCTCTTGCATCCCGCAGCACTGTGCTGACGAAGTACACTGGGTGCTCAACGAGGTGGAGTGCGTCAGTGCTGGTGGCTCCCTTCGGAGACCGTGGCGCCTCTTGAGGCAATGAGGCCTCCTGAGACTGGCCATCTGGAAGAGGGGCCTCTTCCGCCTCTGGTGCGCCCCTCTGCGGCGGCTGATCCTCCTCAGCCGTGATGGCGGTTTCTGTGGGCCTTCCTTGTCCCTGTTCTGCCTTATCCCGGGCTGCTGCCGTGGTTTTGATCCGGCGCTCCTCTCTGACTGCTACCAAGGCTGCGCTGGCGGAGTAGGGAGTGGCGGCGAGGTAGAGCACCAGGGGCTCCTGAGGGCGCGGGGCCACCATGACCGGTGGGCTGGTCAGGTATCTCTTGAGATCCTGGAACGCCTTGTCGGCCTCTTCAGTCCACTCGAAGGGCCCCTTTTTCTTCATTAGCTGGAAGAAGGGCAGGGCTCGTTCCCCCAACTTGGAGATGAAGCGCCCTAGCGCGGTCACGCGCCCCGTGAGCTTCTGCATTTCTCTGAGGGTCTTTGGCGGGCTCATGTCTTCCACCGCCTTGACCTTCTCCGGGTTAGCCTCGATGCCTCGGTGGGACACGAGGAAACCCAAGAGCTTGCCCGAGGGGACTCCGAACACACACTTCTCTGGGTTGAGCCGTAGGTTCACTGCGTTGAGGCTCGCGAAGGTTTCCTCCAGGTCTTGTATCAAGGTCCTGGCCTCCCGAGATTTTACCACGATGTCATCGACGTAAGCTTCAACATTCTTCCCGAGCTGCGGGCCCAAGGTGATATGCATCAGCCGCTGAAAGGTCGCCCCTGCGTTACGCAGCCCGAATGGCATGCAGGTGTAGCAGTACTCCCCGCACGGGGTTAGGAAGGCCGTCTTCTCGACGTCTTCCACCGCCATCTTGATCTGGTGATACCTAGAGAAGGCATCCAGGAAGCACAGCAGGTCGCATTCCGCAGTGGAATCAACGATCTGGTCGATGCGGGGAGCGGGAACGGATCTTGCGGGCATGCTTTGTTGAGGTTGGTGAAGTCGACACACATGCGTTCCTTCCCTCCCTTCTTCGGCACAACGACAGGGTTGGCCAACCAATCTGGGTATCGGACCTCGCGAATGACCCCAGCGGCCTCTAATTTGCGGGTCTCTTGGACGATGAAGGCCTGCTTTTCTATGGACTGCCGCCTGGCCTTTTGCTTCACAGGGCGCACGTTGGGGCACACGTTGAGGTGATGCTCAATTACGCTCCTGGGGATCCCTGCCAACTGGTCCGGCTCCCAAGTGAATACCTTCTTGTTTGCGCGCAGGAACACGACCAGGGCCTCCTCCTGCTCGGGTTTGAGGTGGGCGCCTATGGTGAAAGTGGCGTTGGTGGACCCGTCCTCATCGACGGGTACCTGCTTGGTTTCTGCCTTGTCTTGGGTGAACAACTGCTTCTTCTTGGCGGGCGCAGCCCCCTTGGGCTCGGGGGCCCCCAAGTCGGCAGGCTGTGCCGACGCTGCTGTCCTGAAGACGAGCTTGAGCACCCGCAGAGCGTCACCGGTATCCCCGTGCACGGTGAGGACACCGCTGCTCCCGGGCATCTTCATGAGGTTGTACGCCGGGTGCGTTGCGGCCATGAACTGGGCCAGCGCTGGGTAGCCGAGGATGGCGTTGTAGGGGAGGCCGATGGGGGCGATGTCGAAGTCGACCAGCTCCGTGCGGAAGTTGTCGTAGGTGCCGAAGGTCACTGGGAGCCGGATCTGCCCCAAGGAGCTGGACGACCTGCCCCCAACGCCTGAGAAGGGCCGGCTGGGCTGCAACCGTTCCAGGGGTATGCAGAGGAGGTTGAAGGCCTCGACTGAGAGCACGCTGAGGCCCGCCCCGCCATCGATGAGAGTTCTGGTGACGGCCACCTGGCAGATGGTGGGGGTGCATAGCATGGGGAGCGCGCCCGAGCAGGCCGAGTTGGAGGGGTGGTCCTTCGGGCTGAAGCTCAGGCCGGTCTCGGGCGCCGCCCGATCCAGGGGAGCCCCCTGCCGCGTGGAAGCGGCGCTGACCCGGCGGATGAACGACTTGATGTGGTAACTTGTAGGCGGCTCCTGCGAGCCGCCCAAGAGGGCCGCGACGACTGGGGGTGTTGGTGCAGCGCGATAGGCGGGGAAGAGGTTGCGGGGCTCCATGGGCGCGCGGAGCACGCAGGACGAAGAACCAGCTGGGGTGAGCGAGTGAGTTGCGGTGCGGCCGTCTTGCCGCACGAACAGATGCCGGGACGATGCTTGCCGCTCGTCCCCCGCCGGGCCGGTGGCGGTGTTGACGGCAGGTGACGGGGAACGACGGGGACGCCCGCAGACAGGGGCCGTCTGGGCGACGCGGGAAGCAAAGGCGGCCCAGCGTTCTGCACGGGCCCGACGAGCGTCAGACATGGGCGCGATGGTCGGAGGAGAATGGAGGGGTGGAAGACGAATTCCGGTGCACCCCTACCTGGTGCGCCAAATGTTGGATTTTGGGTTCCCACAGATCCTTGAGGTTCGAATACTGGGGTGCGCGTGGAGATTTCACCTCCTACCTACCTGCACCCCTCCGCCATGCTAGGATCAAAGCTATGAAGAGAACAACACAAGGGACACAGGGTTTATACTGGTTCAGGCCACCGTTGTGGTATAATACCCTACTCCAGTGTGTGGTGTGTGGATTGCCTCTTGGGCTGATGATGATGAACAATACAAGGAAGAACAGCCTCGCGAGGGTCTGTTCTTGGCTGGGGCGATGAACTGCTGGGAGGAGTTCAGCCACCTTTTTCTCTCTCTCCCTCTTTTCAACCGGTCGACCCTTTGCCATGTGGGTGGCTGGTCCTATTTATAGAGGCCCTGGTCCTCTTTCCAAATATCGAGCGGGAAGGGAGCCAACAATGGCGGGCTAATTTGAAAGGGGACAACAAGTATCAGCTATCCTGACAAAGGCAGTCTTCGCCTGCGCAAAGCTCTGGTGATGATGCCGTCTTGGGCTCCAAGGTGACCTCCGTCTCGTAGTCCTGCTGGTCTTGGTCTCGTTGCATCGAAATGGCAACCTTTGCCTGACGCCTCGATACTCCACGGCTGCGCTTGCCCCCTTTGCACCAAAGAGGAAAGGAGGACGCTGCGTGGGCTGGCACCCGCCTGGCGCCCTGAGTCGTCATGGCTTGCGTCACGGGCACCTCGCGAGGTACCCCGCCTCTCCGCCTCCTCGGTAGCCAGCCTGACGAGGCGGTGCCTGAGGAAGCTCCGTGTCGTCCGCCCCGCGAGGCTTGGCCCCTCGCGAGGGTCTTGAGTTTGTGTTGGTGAAGATGGGCCGTGCTGGGCCCCCCTTTGAGCCACGCCGCAGGCCGCAGGCAGGCAAGTCTGGGGACCCCCGTTCCCAGAACGCCAATAGTGTGCGGTGCCCCCCTCCACAGAATTCCATCTTGGTCATATCGTTGTAGTGCTTAGACGAAGCCCTGCGTCGGTAACTTCATCATCACCGTCATCACGTCATCATGCTGGCGAAACTCTCCATCGGCCTCAGTTGGATAAGGAGTACGAGGGATGTCACCGAGTTGAACGTGTGCAGATCGCGACGGTGCTGTGCGTTCAGTACTTGATCGGTTGGATCGCAAAGGCGTTTGACTACATCAATCGCGTTACTCAACGCTTTCGCTTTGGGTCTACGAGGGTACGTAGACATACTCTCCCCCTCTCGTTGCTATGCATCTCCTAGATAGATCTTGCATGATCGTAGGAATTTTTTTGAAATACTCTGTTCCCCAATAGTTGCGCCTCTCACACCTTCTGTCCGAAAGGCCGATCACTTGGGCCGATTGGGCCAACGGGCCGGCTACTAGAAGACGACATGCTCCCAACAGGCGGCCCCAGAGGGCCGGCATCTAGAAGGCGACCCGGAGCCCCCTCAAAGTTTGCACCCACTTACTACGAGGAAACCGGTGTAGCTACAGGATGACCTGCTGATGTCTACTACACAACCTTCTTCTTGTAGACGTTGTTGGGCCTCCAAGTGGATGACCTAAGGTTTATCAATCCATAAAAGGCATAGGATGAAGATGGTCTCTCTCAAGCAACCCTGCAACCAAATAACAAAGAGTCTCTTGTGTCCCCAACACACCCAATACAATGGTAAATTGTATAGGTGCACTAGTTCGGCGAAGAGATGGTGATACAAGTGGTATATGGATAGTAGATAAAGGTATTTGTAATCTGAAATTATAAAAACAGCAAGGTAACTAATGATAAAAGTGAGCGTAAATGGTATTGCAATGCGTTGAAACAAGGCGTAGGGTTCATACTTTCGCTAGTGCAAGTTCCCTCAACAATACTAACATAATTGGATCACATAACTATCCCTCAACAAGCAACAAAGAGTCACTTCAAAGTCACTAATAGTGGAGAACAAACGAAGAGATTATGGTAGGGTACAAAACCACCTCAAAGTTATTCTTTCCAATCAATCCGTTGGGCTATTCCTATAGGTGTCACAAACAACCCTAGAGTTCGTACTAGAATAACACCTTAAGACACAAATCAACCAAAACCCTAATGTCACCTAGATACTCCAATGTCACCTCAAGTATCCGTGGGTATGATTATACGATATGCGTCACACAATCTCAGATTCATCTATTCAAACCAACACATAGAACCTCAAAGAGTGCCCCAAAGTTTCTACCAGAGAATCACGACGAAAACGTGTGCCAACCCCTATGCCTAGGTTCATGGGGCGGAACCCGCAAGGTGATCACCAAAACATACATCAAGTGAATCACGTGATATCCCATTGTCATCACAGATACGCACAGCAAGACATACATCAAGTGTTCTCAAATCTTTAAAGACTCAATCCGATAAGATAACTTCAAAGGGGAAACTCAATCCATTACAAGAGAGTAGAGGGGGAGGAGAAACATAAGATCCAACTATAATAGCAAAGCTCGTGATACATCAAGATAGTGCCAAATCAAGAACACGAGAGAGAGAGATCAAGCACATAGCTATTGGTACATACCCTCAGCCCCGAGGGAGAAATACTCCCTCCTCATCATGGAGAGCACCGGGATGATGAATATGGCCACCGGAGAGGGGTTCCCCCTCCGGTAGGGTGCCGGAATGGGTCTATATTGCCTTTCGGTGGCTATAGAGGCTTCTGGCGGCGGAACTCCCGATCTATTGTGCTCCCGAATGTTTCTAGGTATATGGAGATATATAGGTGGAAGAAGTACGTCAGGGAAGCCACGAGGGGCCCACGAAGGTGGAGGGCGCACCCCCTGCCTCATGGCTTCCTCGTTGCTTCCCTTACGTGGACTCCAAGTCTCCCGGGGTGCTTTCCTTCGAAAAAAAAGTTCCGTGAAGTTTCAGGTCAATTGGACTACGTTTGATTTTCCTTTTCTGCGATACTCTAAAACAAGGAAAAAACAGAAATTGGCACTGGGCTCTGGGTTAATAGGTTAGTCCCAAAACTCATATAAAATAGCATACAAATGCATATAAAACATCCAAGGTTGATAATATAATAGCATGGAATAATCAAAAATTATAGATACGTTGGAGACGTATCACCTGCCACCCCCGAATCCAGTGCGGAACGTGGCCACAGTGCGGGTGTACCTAGCGGACGCCCCTCGCCCGGCGCGGCACTGTTGCCATGCAGCCCATGAAATCACCTATGTCAGAGGGAGCCATGCTCCCACGATGGTCAGTAGGTACGGCCCGCAGGCGGTGGGCCCTACCTGTCCGTGAGCCACTAGAAGATGACGAATCCCGAGCAGGCGGCGTTGAGGGTGAGCTGACTCCTAGCAGGCGGCCCTTCTTCCCCTCGAAGTCAGCACACCATTAATCTGATGAGATGGGTGTGGCTACAGTGAACACCCGCCAGACCGCGGGACTGTAGCCATGCGCCCCACGATGAAGCCTCTATCATCAAGGACGAGGTTACAATACAAAGTAGTCAACCTAGCCCGTAGGCGGCGGGCCCTACTTGTCGGCCGAGTTCACGGCAGCCGGTGGGATCCACCAAGTGGCGGGCCCCAGTAGCCGGCGGAGAAGCCGGTGCCTAGAGACACTCACGGCCAGGTCCTACACCTGACCAGATTACCGTTGTACCCCTGGGGGTAGGCCTATATACACCCCCCGGGCTCATCAATGCAGATGGTTTTGAACCCTAGCCAAGATACACACAACCATAGAGACAGGAGATAGAGCTGGCCTTGCCCTTTTTCCTCCTCTAGCCGAAACAGCTCAAGGAGCACACTTGTAGCTACTCTATTGACGATAGTCATGATGCGGAGACCCCACGGAGCAGGACTAGGGGTGTTATCTCCTCGGAGAGCCCCGAACCTGGGTAGGACTCATAGGCGTTCAAGGTCACGCTGACTCCCACTTCTAGAGCCCGGCAACGTACTCCTGTCCCCTTCCATGATAAGCCACCCCTGGCATATGTCACTAGATATCACCGACATTTGGTGCCCACCGTGTGGCTAAGTGCACTATCGTCTGGAAACATGTTCTGGACGGGAACCCTCTTCCTTCTGGGTGAGCGCAGCTAGCATGGCCTGCCTGATGGCGTCTACGTCGACGCGCTTCGCGGCGTGGATGCCGCTTGCGCTGCGAGCTGCCTCGCTGATCTCATCGGCGGGATCAGCCTCACCGACGAGCCCGCGCCTGATGTGGGAGCGGTCAGCTCCGAGAGCTGCCTCGTCGATCTCCTCGGCAAGCTCTGCATCACCAACGAGCCTGCTTCCGACCTAGAGTTCGTTTGCTCCACTGACCCGCTCATCGACATGCTCACCGACTCCGACGTGGCGTCCTCCGACATGTTACCTAGCAACGTGGTGATCGTCGACGACCCGCTCCCTCCTGCTGTCAGCAACACCAGTGCCAGCACCATCACGGAGGTGCTGGTCACTAGCCACGACGGAGCCTCCGATGGGGCCGGCCATGACCCGTTACAGGCGGCAATGCGGGGCTTGTCCGCAACCGTAGCGGTAGACGCCGATGGAGCAACGTTGGAAACATTCCGCATCTCACTCCTTGACAGCGCCAACAAGTTGGCGGACATGAGGCGCCTCACCGAAGCATACCAGCGCGAGATCGACTGGGCCGTGTGTGGCACGCCGGCTGCTGGCGAACCCAGCCATGTGGGCACCGTTCGGCAGCGTGGCACGACTGTCATCAACATGCTGGGAGCCGATCGCCCAGTCTACGCCATCCCGATGGAGAACTTGTGCGCCACCCAGGCGGTGGTAGAAAAATTGGACCACCTAGAGGGCGACGAGCATCGTTGCATGACAGCACGCCTCTAGCAGCTCCTTGACACGACTACCGCACAGCAGGAAGCCAGCCGCCGCGTGGTGGAACCCGGCGTTCAGGCCAAAGACCATCCCCCGCTGTGAGCATGGGGCGACCTCCCGGTCTCCCATAGGCGGTGCTCGCGGTCGGTGAGACCAAGAGTCGGCTGCTAGCCGCAGTCGGCACACCCCCATCACGATCGAGCGCGACCAAGACGACCGCCCATGAGCAGTGGAACGGCGGGACGATCGTCTGCGTCCCCCTCGTAGGGAGAGCCACGCTTTCCCGCCGCCTGTTGAGCTTCCGACTCTCGAAGACCGGCTAGGCCCCCGTGAAGGAGTCAGGGAGAATGACGTGCGCCACCGGTTTGAGCGACTCGCCCTGTCCCTGGACATGGAAGAAGAAGACGCAATCAGCCTGGCCTATTTCGGCCCCCGCATTTGCGACGAGCCTTTCCCCAAAGGGTTCTCGCTCCCTCAAGACACTCCGAAGTACAACGGCTCCGTGAAGCCGGAGGACTGGCTGGTCGACTACTCCACGGCCGTCGGCATAGCAAACGGCAACAAGCGCGTTGCCGTAAAGTACCTTCCACTCATGCTCCAGGGCACGACCCGGACATGGCTGAACAGCTTCAAGCCTTACAGCGTCAACAGCTGGCTGGACTTTGCCGATGTCTTCATCTGCAACTTCACCAGCACCTACAACGGCCGCCCAAGCCTCTCTAACTTTCTATGTGCGTCCAACGCAAGACTGAGTCCACCCGCGACTACTTGACGCATTGTGCTGAGCTGGGCAACTCCCGCGATGGGGTGCACGAGGTGCGGGCCATAGAATACTTCACCGCCGGGTGTAGAGAGGGCACCCTGCTCAAGCACAAGCTCATGTGCGACGAGCCGGCTACGCTGGACGAGCTGCTGATCATAGCAGACAAATACGCCATGGCCGACTCCACCATGAAGTCGGAGCTCCGAGTGGACGCGTCCGAGAAGGTACTCCCCCCGGCTCCTCAGACGCCAGCTGATGACTCCAGTCGACGACATCAGCCAAACGACAACAAGCGCAAGCCCCAGGAGCCGGCTTCCAGCAGCCGGTAAGTTGCAAGAGTTGAAGATCAGCAGCCAGAGGGGTAGCCTGGCCCCAAGCGTCAGAAGGGCGGCAAGCCCGCTTGGTTGCCCCCTTCTCCTTCGAGCAAACACTTGATGCACCTTGCAAGTTCCACAGCAGCGCGAAGCCGTCCAACCACACCACCCGAAAATGCCCCTGGCTCACCCAGATTGCCAAGAGCGAAGGCATACCGCCTCCAGCAGCCGGCCCGGCGCTGCCGCCTCCTCCAACACCAGCTCCCTATCCAGACGGCAGGCTCCAAGATGAGTTCCCGGAAGCCAACGCCACCTACGTCGTGTTCACCAGTGAAGTCGACGACAAGCATAGCCGGCGCCAGCATCACCGGGAGGTGAACGCCGTCTCCTCACAGGTCCCGGAGTTCATGCACCAGTCCGAGAGGCCTATTAGCTGGAGCCGCGCTGACCACCCGGCCGTGATGCCTTCGCCGGGTTCTTATGCCATGGTGCTGGATTCCACCTTCTCAACAGAGAGGCGAGCTTGCCGCTTCTACTAAGTCCTGATTGATGGTGGTAGCAGCATCAACATCCTCTACCACGACACCATGGAGAAGTTGGGCATCAATGAGAAGCAGCTCCAGGCCAGTCGGACTGTCTTCCACGGCATTGTAGCTGGACTCTATCCTGCTCCCCAATCGTCAAGATCAAGATTAACGTCATGTTTGGCAACAAAGATCATTTCCGTCGTGAGCCAATCTGGTTCGAGGTGGTTGACCTGGACAGTCCCTACCACGCGCTCTTGGACCGGCCTGCGCTGGCCAACTTCATGGTGGTACCGCACTACGCCTACCAGAAGTCGGCCGCGTGTGTTGCTACCAGCACTCGGCTGGCCGAGTCCCTCATCATCACTGAAGAAAAGCGTCTCCTTGACCGGTGCTACCTCTTGAGCATGCGTTGGTTTTCCCTCTTGAAGAGGAAAGGGTGATGCAACAAAGTAGCGTAAGTATTTCCCTCAGTTTTTGAGAACCAAGGTATCAATCCAGTAGGAGACTACACGCAAGTCACCTAGTACCTGCACAAACAAACAAGAACCTCGCAACCAATGCGATAAAGGGGTTGTCAATCCCTTCACGGTCACTTACGAAAGTGAGATCTGATAGAGATAATAAGATAAATATTTTTGGTATTTTTGTTGTATAAATTGAAAAGTAAAGATTGCAAAATAAATAGTAAACTAGAATTGTAGATCAGAAACTTATATGATGTAAAGTAGACCCGGGGGCCACAGGTTTCACTAGTGGCTTCTCTCAAGATAGCATATATTACGGTGGGTGAACAATTACTACAGAGCAATTGATAGAAAAGCGCATAGTTATGATGATATCTAGGCATGATCATCAACATAGGCATCACGTCCTTGTCAAGTAGACTGAAATGATTCTGCATCTACTACTATTACTCCACACATCGACCGCTATCCAGCATGCATCTATAGTATTAAGTTCAAAAGAACAGAGTAACGCATTAAGCAAGATGACATGATGTAGACGGATAACTCAAGTAATATGATATAAACTCCATCTTTTATCCTCGATGGCAACAATACAATACGTGCCTTGTTGCCCCTACTGTCACTGGGTGTCACGACCCTAGCTCAGCCCCTGTTGTCTTTGCTTGATCGTCATGTCATCATCATTTTAATTCATGAAAGTTGAATTGAGGTTAGTTGAAACCCTCATAAATCAGTTCAGAAATAATCAACATTAAAATCTCATCAAAGGAGCCCAAGAAAATGTTCCTCTTAAACCTTGAAAAATATTGGCAAGAATAAAATTCAAACCAATATTTTTGGAGGATTTAAAATATTTATTTTGGGCCTTTGATTTAAATCATAAACTATTTGAGTTGGATATATTTCTATTATAACAGAAATAAATGTCCAATTATTCTGAAACTTTTTAGGGGTCTCAGGAAATATCCATTTAGCTCCCATATTAAATTTCTGGATTTTTCAAAATGATCTAGTACTTCTACTAAATCAAAACAGAGGAATAAAATTAGAAAACAGAATAAAATAGAAAAACCAGAGAGAAGGACTTACCTTGCGTAGCCCACCTCGTCGCCCAGCCCACCAGGGGCATACCTGTCTTCAACCTCTGCCTACTGGCAGAGGCGAGGCCGAGCATGGTGCCCGCGCGGGCCGGCACGCAGCTGCTGCCTGGCCCTCCCTAGCCAGCGTGACACTGGGGATCGCCACCCGGTGGCCGTCTGGAACCCGCTGACCCACTCGCTCTCTCTCCCTCTCGCTCCCTCGCTCTCCCCCTCATGGTCGAAGCCGCCATGGCCACCGCCAAGAACCACCGCGGCCAGCCACTCCCTCGGTCCATCTCCGCCTCCCCGAGCTCTGTATCATCTCCAGCTTCATCCTCGATGAGCCAAGCCTCGCCGGACGCCCTGCAACGCCGGCTCCATCATCTTATTCTTCCACGGGCACCGAACGTCGTCGTCATCGATTCGCCAGAACCTGTACTTCCCCGGCCTCTCCAGCAGCACCGGACGATCCGTGGTGAGCCGCTGACCCGTTCCCCCTTGCCCCGTTGTCCCTTGCGTCCTCTAGCTGCTGCCCCGCAAGCTCCCGCGCCGCCGTCCGCCATGGCTGGCAAGTTCCGCACTCCCGAGCTCCCCCGCTTGCAGACGAGCATACCGATGCACTCAGTGCGTTTGCAGGAGCCCAAAACATCCAGCCGCTACTCCTACCGTGCTTTGTGGCATCGTTCGGTCGATGCCCGAACTCCGGCCACCGCTGCGAGCTTGCTTCCGGCGAGCTCGAGCCACCCTACGCCCCCTGCTGCCTCCGCTGGATGCGCGGGAGGAAGGGCTACAGCCTGGTGCCCTTAGGGCGTCGAACCGCTACCGGAGCAGCGTTTCCGGCGAGCGTCCGCCACGGTTTTGGTCGCCGCCGGCCAAACTCCGGCGGGCTGACGTGGCGCTGGCTTAATTAGGCTGACCAATGGATTAGCACTAACTAATTGACCCCCTGGGTCACTGACGTATGGGCCTGGCCTGCTGAGAGTTTTTAGTTAGGACAAAAGTTAACACTAATTGCGCTGTTATTGAGGTGGGTCACTAACCAGTGGTCCCCACTTGTCAGGTTTGACCTGGCTGACCGTGTTTGACTGCTGACGTCGCTATGACAAATTGTTGACGTCATAAACACATTTGCTTGGATTTTCTTATTTAGAAATAAATCTGAAAATTCCAGAAAAATTTTAAAACTTCTAAAAATCATAGAAAATAATCTACAGCTCAGATTGAAAAGATTTATATATGAAAAATGATCAAAGAAATCCAATTGATCTAGTGGTGCTGTTTTCATGCATGTTAGAACAACTTATGACTACTGTTTAGGGAAAATCAAATGAATGGCATTTGAATATCCACATATGGGGTTTGAATTTGAATCTTGGATTCAAACCAACTCCATTTAACCTGTTGCTAGTTGCATTAGCTCAAATTACAGCATATTGACATGTCATGATCATGCATCATATTGTGCATTGCATTGATTGTGTTCCTTCTCTATTGCCGGTGGTTGTTCCCTCTCAATAGACGTGTTCCGACGATGAGTTCGATGACACTGATGAAGAGCTATACTATCTTCAGAAGTGCCAGGCAAGCAACCCCCCCTTTTTCATTCCGATACAATCCCACTCTCTCGCTCCTGCTCTTGTTTATTGCATTAGGACAACAACGATTCATCCGATACATGTTGCGGTAGTTGAACCCCTTTTCCTCTGCATAACCTATCATTGCCATAGTAAATAGATGAAACCCACTAGCATGAGTAGGAGTTGTTTGAGCCCTGATGTGCCTACTCATTCATGCTTGTTTGTCATGCCTGCTACTGCTTAGAGTTGAGTCAGGTCTGATTCATCGGGGATGAATTGGAATGGTGATGAACATGTCCTACTGTGTGTGAGCTAAGTGTGTGAACACGATTTGGTAAAGGTAGTGGTGAGAGGCCATGTAGGAGTACATGGTTGGTTGTCTCATTGAAACCATCCTCAGGAACTGAGTTCTATGTTTGTGATCCATGGACAGCTACTACCACGCGTTGGGCCTAAAACCAATGGACCCTCTCGACTTATTAACCGCCCATGTCCTCTTTCCGGTAGTTGCAAGTAGTTTCTGGTGTTTGTAGTATGCTGGGGGCCGTGTGCAGCGCTGACCCAAGGGGTGGGCTGTGATGTAGTAGGCACGTGGCATGGTGTACCGGGATGCCAGTTTGGTGCCTCGGGAACCCTGCACACATCGTTCGGGGCCGTATGTGGAAACCTCGCCCGGACTCCCTGCAGATGGAACCTGAATAGGCAATAAACCTGGACTAGGGACTTGTGTGGATAGTCAGGTCGTGGCCGACACCCTCGCCAGGCTTCTGCTTGAAGGTTGTCGAGATACATGATGTGTACATGGTGGTAAGTGGCGAGAGCGTGTGTGAAGAAGTACACCCCTGCAGGGTTAACATGATCTATTCGAATAGCCATGTCCACGGTAAAGGACCTCTGGGTTGCCTATACAGTTCATAGACAAGTGAAAGTGGGTACTCTAAAATGCACAAGATAAGTGTGAGTGCTATGGATGGTGTTCTCGTAGGGAGACAGGAGCGGATCCATGGTGGTGTATTGATTGGTGAATATGTGGACTCGTGTGCGCCACCCCAAAAGGGTTACTTGCAGTCATAGTTCAGGATAGCCACCGAGTCAAAGCTGGCTTGCTTTAGATAAACTCCACCACCCCTTTGTTGATACTGATGCATATGTAGCTAGTTCTGATGTAAGTCTTACTGGGTACATTTGTACTCACATTTGCTTAATTTATGTTTTTTCAGAGAGACTTCAGTATCACTAGTAGTTCCGCGTGGACTTCGACGTTTAGCTTGTTACCTCAGCTATGATTTTGTGCCCTCGGTAGGGTCTTGTAGATAGTCAGGCTTCTCAGCCTTTACATTTGTAGTTGTTTGTACTCATACAAGTTAAGCTTCCGCATGTGCTTTTTTCTTGTATGACTTGAATGCTAGGTCATCAGACCCATGTTTGTAATATCTGGCTCTTCAGAGCCTAATGAATAAATACTTTGAGTCGTAGAGTTTTGTTGTGATGCCATGTTGTATTTTCACATATCGAGCATATTGTGTGTATGTTATTGAAATGCTTGGTATGTGTGGGATCCAACAACCTAGTTGTTTATCCTTAGTAGCCTCTCTTACTGGGAAATGTCTCCTAGTGATTCCACTGAGCCATGGTAGCTTGCTACTGCTCCGGAACACTTTGGTTGGCCGGCATGCATCCTTCTTCATTCCTGTGTCTGTCCCTTCGGGGAAATATCACGCACTGTTCCTTTAAGTCCTTGTAGCTTTCTACGACTTGGGTTCATACGTTGACGACCGACATGTTCGTTGCTGGGTCATGTATGCATGTCCCTGTAAGTTAGTGCCAGTTTGGATTCATGACTAGTCATGTCGGCCCGGGTTCTCTGTCATATGGATACTAGTGAAACTATCATATACGTGAGCCAAAAGGCGCAAACGGTCCCGAGCTAGGTAAGGTGGCACCCGTGGGAATACCATGCGTGAGGCTGCAAAGTGATGATGTGTTACATGCTAGATCGGTGCGACTTAGGATCGGGGTCCTGACACTGGGAAAGGACACCACAAGATTGAACCCAAAGCTAAGCACTTCTCCCATTGCAAGAAAGATCAATCTAGTAGGCCAAACCAAACCGATAATTCGAAGAGACTTGCAAAGATATCAAATCATGCATATAATAATTCAGAGAAGAATCAAATATTGTTCATAGATAATCTTAATCATAAACCCACAGTTCATCGGAACTCGGTAAACACACCGCAAAAAGAATTACATCGAATAGATCTCCAAGAACATCGAGGAGAACTTTGTATTGAGATCCAAAGAGAGAGATGAAGCCATCTAGCTAATAACTATGGACCTGAAGGTATGCGGTAAACTACTCACACATCATCGGAGAGGCTATGGTGTTGATGTAGAAGCCCTCCGTGATTGAATCCCCCTCCGGCAGATCGTCGGAAAAGGTCCCCAGACGGGATCTCGCGGGTACAGAAGGTTGTGGCGGTGGAAAAGTGGTTTCGTGGCTCCCCTAGATGTTTTCAGGGTATAAGAGTATATATAGGCGAAAGAAGTAGGTTGGTGGAGCTGCGAGGGGCCCACGAGGGTGGGGGCGCGCCTGACCCCCCTGGGTGCGCCGCCCTACCTCATGGCCGCCTCGCAGCTTCCTTGATGTCCACTCCAAGTCTCCTGGATTGCGTTTGTTCCAAAAAAAGATCCTCGCGAAGGTTTCATTCCGTTTGGATTCCGTTTGATATTCCTTTTCTGCGGAACACTGAAATAGGCAAAAACAACAACAATTTTTGCACTGGGCCTTCGGTTAATAGGTTAGTCCCAAAAATAATATAAAAGTGCATAATAAAGCCCATAAACATCCAAAACAGATAATATGATAGCATGGAACAATAAAAAAAATTATAGATACGTTGGAGACATATCAAGCATCCCCAAGCTTAATTCCTGCTCGTCCTCGAGTAGGTAAATGATAAAAACAGAATTCTTGATGTGGAATGCTACCTAACATAATTTTCAATGTATTTCTCTTTATTGCGGCATGAATGTTTAGATCCAAAAGATTCTAGACAGAAGTTTAATATTGACATAAAAATAATAATACTTCAAGCAATGCTAACCAAGCAATCATGTCTTACAAAATAACATAGCCAAAGAAAGCTCATCCCTACAAAATCATATAGTTTGGCCATGCTTCATTTTCGTCACACAAAATTCTCCCATCATGCACAACCCCGATGACAAGCCAAGCAATTGTTTCATACTTTAGTCTTTTCAAACTCTTTCAACTTTCACGCAATATATGAGCGCGAGCCATGGATATAGCACTATGGATGGAACAGAATATGATGATGGAGGTTGTGTGAGAAGACAAAAAGGGAGAAAATCTCACATTGACGCGGCTAATCAACATGCTATGGAGATGCCCATCAATTGATGTCAATGCAAGGAGTAGGGATTGCCATGCAACGGATGCACTAGAGCTATAAATATATGAAAGCTCAATAAAAGAAACTAAGTGTGTGTGCATCCAACTTTCTTGCTCATGAAGACCTAGGGCATTTTGAGGAAGCCCATCATTGGAATATACAAGACAAGTTCTATAATGAAAAATTACCACTAGTATATGAAAGTGACAACATAAGAGGCTCTCTATCATGAAGATCATGGTGCTACTTTGAAGCACATGTGTGGAAAAAAGGATAGTAACATTGCCCCTTCTCTCTTTTTCTCTCATTTTTTTGGGCCTCTCTTTTTTATGGCCTTTCTTTTTTCGAAGAACTTTCCACACATGGGACAATGCTCTAATAATGAAAATCATCACACTTTTATTTACTTTACAACTCAAGAATTACAACTTGATACTTAGAACAAAATATGACTCTATGTGAATGCCTCCGGCGGTGTACCGGGATAATGAATCAAGAGTGATATGTATGAAAGAATTATGAAGGTGGCTTTGCCACAAATACGATGTCAACTACATGATCATGCAAGGCAATATGACAATGATGGAGCATGTCATAATAAACGAAACGGTGGAAAGTTGCATGGCAATATATCTTGGAATGGTTATGGAAATGCCATAATAGGTAGGTATGGTGGTTGTTTTGAGGAAGATATAAGGAGGCTTATGTGTGATAGAGCGTATCATATCACGGGGTTTGGATGCACCTACGAAGTCTGCACCATCTCTCGAGGTGAGAAAGGGTAATGCACGGTATCAAAGAGGCCAGCAATGATGGTAGGGTGAGAGTGCGTATAGTCCATGGACTCAACATTAGTCATAAAGAACTCATATACTTATTGCAAAAATCTACAAGTCATCAAAACCAAGGACTATGCGCATGCTCCTAGGGGGATAGATGGTAGGAAAAGACCATCGCTCGTCCCCAACCGCCACTCATAAGGAAAGCAATCAAAGAACACCCCATGCTCCAAATTTGTCACACAACGTTTACCATACGTGCATGCTACGTGACTTGCCAACTTCAACACAAGTAATTCTCAATTCCATAATTACTCAACTAGCACAACACTAATATTACCACCTTTATATCTCAAAACTGTTGGGGAACGTAGTAATTTCAAAAACAATTCCTACGCACACACAAGATCATGGTGATGCATAGGAACGGTAGGGGAGAGTATTGTCTACATACCCTCGTAGACCGTAAGTGCAAGCCTTATGACAACATGGTTGATGTAGTCATACGTCTTCATGATCCGACCGATCCTAGTATCGAAAGTACAACACCTTCGTGATCTCCACACGTTCAGCTTGGTGCCGTCCCACAAACTCACGATCCAGCAGAGTGTCGAGGGAGAGCTTCGTCAGCACGACAGCGTGATGATGGTGATGATGAAGCTACCGGCGCAGGGCTTCGCCTAAGCACTATGATGATATGACCGAGGTGGATTATGGTGGAGGGGGCACCACACACGGCTAAAAGATCAATGATCAACTTGTGTGTCTATGGGGTGCCCCCTGGCCACGTATATAAAGGATGGAGGGAGGAGGAGGCCGGCCCTCATAGGGCGCGCCCAAAGTGTGGAGTCCAACTAGGACTCCCTAGTCGTAGTAGGATTCCACCTCCTACACGGAATAGGAAAAAGGGAAGGGAGAAGGAGAAGGAAGGAAGGGGGCGCCCCCTTTCCCTAGTCCAATTCTGACCAGTCCATGGGGAAGGGGCGCGGCCACCCTTGAGGCCTTTCTCTCCTTTCCCGTATGGCCCATTTAGGCCCAATACGAATTCTCGTAACTCTCCGGTACTCCGAAAAATACCTGAATCACTCGGAACCTTTCCGATGTCTGAATATAGCCTTCCAATATATCGATCTTTATGTCTCGGCCATTTCGAGACTCCTCGTCATGTCCCTGATCTCATCCGGGACTCTGAACAAACTTCGGTCATCAAATCACATAACTCATAATACAAATCGTCACAGAACGTTAAGCGTGCGGACCTACGGGTTCGAGAACTATGTAGACATGACCGAGACTCATCTCTGGTCAATAACCAATAGCGGAACCTGGATGCCCATATCGGTTCCTGCATATTCTACGAAGATCTTTATCGGTCAAACCGCATAACAACATACGTTTTTCCCTTTGTCATCGGTATGTTACTTGCCCGAGATTCGATCGTCTGTATCTCAATACCTAGTTCAATCTCGTTACCGGCAAGTATCTTTACTCATTCCATAATGCATCATCCCTCAACTAACTCATCAGTCACATTGCTTGCAAGGCTTATAGTGATGCGCATTACCGAGATGGCCCAGAGATACCTCTCTGACAATCGGAGTGACAAATCCTAATCTCGATCTATGCCAACTCAACAAGTACCATCGGAGACACCTGTACAGCACCTTTATAATCACCCAGTTACATTGTGACGTTTGGTAGCACACAAAGTGTTCCTCCTCTATCCGGGAGTTGGATAATCTCATAGTCATAGGAACATGTATAAGTCATGAAGAAAGCAATAACAACAAACTAAATGATCATCGTGCTAAGATAATGGATGGGTCAAGTCAATCACATCATTCCTTTTGGAAATATGCCCTAGAGGCAATAATAAATAAGTTATTATTATATTTCCTTGTTCATGATAATCATTTATTATCCATGCTATAATTGTATTGATAGGAAACTCAGATACATGTGTGGATACATAGACAACACCATGTCCCTAGTAAGCCTCTAGTTGACTAGCTCATTGATCAATAGATGGTTACGGTTTCCTGACCATGGACATTGGATGTTGTTGATAACGGGATCACATCATTAGGAGAATGATGTGATGGACAAGACCCAATCCTAAGCATAGCACTAGATTGTGTAGTTCGTATGCTAAAGCTTTTCTAATGTCAAGTATCATTTCCTTAGACCATGAGATTGTGCAAGTCCCGGATACAGTAGGAGTACTTTGGGTGCGCCAAACGTCACAATGTAACAGGGTGGGTATAAAGGTACACTACGGGTATCTCCAAAAGTGTCTGTTGGGTTGGCACGAATCAAGACTGGGATTTGTCACTCCGTGTGACGGAGAGGTATCTCTGGGCCCACTCGGTAGGACATCATCATAATGTGCACAATGTGACCAAGGAGTTGATCACGGGATGATGTGTTACGAAACGAGTAAAGAGACTTGCCGGTAACGAGATTGAACAAGGTATCGGGATACCGACGATCGAATCTCGGGCAAGTATCGTACCGATAGACAAAGGGAATTGTATACGGGATTGATTAAGTCCTTGACATCGTGGTTCATCCGATGAGATCATCGTGGAACATGTGGGAGCCAACATGGGTATGCAGATCCCACTATTGGTTATTGACCGGAGAACGTCTCGGTCATGTCTGCATGTCTCCCGAACCCGTAGGGTCTACACACTTAAGGTTCGATGATGCTAGGGTTATAAAGGAAGTTTGTATGTGGTTACTGAATGTTGTTCGGAGTCCCAGATGAGATCCCGGATGTCACGAGGAGTTCCGGAATGGTCCGGAGGTAAAGATTTATATATAGGAAATCCTGTTTCGGCCATCGGGACAAGTTTCGGGGTCATCGGTATTGTACCAGGACCACCGGAAGGGTCCCGGGGGTCCACCGGGTGGGGCCACCTGCCCCGGGGGGGGGCACATGGGCTGTAGGGGGTGCTCCTTGGCCTACATGGGCCAAGGGCACCAGCCCCAAGAGGCCCATGCACCTAGGGTTTCAAGAAAGGAAGAGTCCCACAAGGGGAAGGCACCCCTAGGTGCCTTGGGGGGGAGGGAAACCTCCCTTGGCCGCCGCCCCCTAGGAGATTGGATCTCCTAGGGCCGGCGCCCCCCCTTGGGCTCCCTATATATAGTGGGGAAGGAGGGCCTCTCAAGACACACCTTTGCCTTTGGTGCAGCCCTCCCCCTCTCCCAAGTCCTTCTCCTCTCCCGTGGTGCTTGGCGAAGCCCTGCAGGATTGCCACGCTCCTCCACCACCACCACGCCGTTGTGCTGCTGCTGGATGGAGTCTTCCTCAACCTCTCCCTCTCTCATTGCTGGATCAAGGCATGGGAGACGTCACCGGGCTGTACGTGTGTTGAACGCAGAGGTGCCGTGCGTTCGGCACTTGGTCATCGGTGATTTGGATCACGACGAGTACGACTCCATCAACCCCGTTCACTCGAATGCTTCCGCTTAGCGATCTACAAGGATATGTAGATGCACTCTCCTTCCCCTCGTTGCTAGTTTCTCCATAGATAGATCTTGGTGACACGTAGGAAAATTTTGAATTTATGCTACGTTCCCCAACAGTGGTATCAGAGCTAGGTCTATGCGTAGTTTCTATGCACGAGTAGAACACAAAGTAGTTGTGGGCGTTGATTTTGTTCAATATGCTTACCTTTACAGGTCCAATCTTGATTCGGTGGCATTGTGGGATGAAGCAGCCCGGACCGACCTTACACGTACTCTTACGTGAGACTGGTTCCACCGACTGACATGCACTAGTTGCATAAGGTGGCTAGCGGGTGTCTGTCTCTCCCACTTTAGTCGGATCGGATTCGATGAAAAGGGTCCTTATGAAGGGTAAATAGCAATTGGCATATCACGTTGTGGTTTTTGCGTAGGTAAGAAACGTTCTTGCTAGAAACCCATAGCAGCCATGTAAAACATGCAAAGAACAATTAGAGGACGTCTAACTTGTTTTTGCAGGGTATGCTATGTGATGTGATATGGCCAAAAGGATGTGATGAATGATATATGTGATGTATGAGATTGATCATGTTCTTGTAATAGGAATCATGACTTGCATGTCGATGAGTATGACAACCGGCAGGAGCCATAGGAGTTGTCTTAATTTATTTATGACCTGCGTGTCAACATAAACGTCATGTAATTACTTTACTTTATTGCTAACCGTTAGCTGTAGTAGTAGAAGTAATAGTTGACGAGACAACTTCAAGAAGACACGATGATGGAGATCATGATGATGGAGATCATGGCGTCATGCCGGTGACGATGATGATCATGGAGCCCCGAAGATGGAGATCAAAAGGAGCAATATGATATTGGCCATATCATGTCACTATTTGATTGCATGTGATGGTTATCATGTTTATGCATCTTGTTTGCTTAGAACAACGATAGTAAATAAGATGATCCCTCATTAAAATTTCAAGAAGGTGTTCCCCCTAACTGTGCACCGTTGCGACAGTTCGTTGTTTCAAAGCACCACGTGATGATCGGGTGTTTGATTCCAACGTTCACATACAACGGGTGTAAGACAGATTTACACATGCAAACACTTAGGTTGACTTGACGAGCCTAGCATGTGTACAGACATGGCCCCAGAACACAGAAGACCGAAAGGTCGAGCATGAGTCGTATGGTAGATACGATCAGCATGAAGATGTTCACAGATGTTGACTAGTCCGTCTCACGTGATGATCGGACACGGCCTAGTTGACTCGGATCATGTAATCACTTAGATGACTAGAAGGATGTCTATCTGAGTGGGAGTTCATAAGATGAACTAAATTATCCTGAACATAGTCAAAAGGTCTTTGCAAATTATGTCTTAGCTCGCGCTTTAGTTCTACTGTTTAGTTATGTTCCTAGAGAAAAATTAGTTGAAAGTTGATAGTAGCAATTAAGCGGACTAGGTCCGTAAACTGAGGATTGTCCTCATTGCTTCATAGAAGGCTTGTGTCCTTAATGCACCGCTCAGTGTGCTGAACCTTGAACGTCGTCTGTGGATGTTGCGAACATCTGACATACACGTTTTGATGACTACATGATAGTTCAGTGCGTAATGCTAAACGGTTTAGAGTTGAGGCACCGAAGACGTTTTGAAACATCGCGAAACATATGAGATGCTTCGAGGGATGAAATTGGGATTTCAGGCTCGTGCCCACGTCAAGAGGTATAAGACCTCCAACGATTTTCTTAGCCTGCAAACTAAGGGAGAAAAGCTCAATTGTTGAGCTTGTGCTTAGATTGTCTGAGTACAACAATCATTTGAATCGAGTGGGAGTTGATCTTCCAGATAAGATAGTGATGTTTCTCCGAAGTCATTACCACCAAGTGCTAGATCTTCGTGATGAACTATAATATATCAGGGACATATATGATGATCCTTGAGATATTCGCGATGTTTGACACCAAAGTAGAAATCAAGAAGGAGCATCAATTGTTGATGGTTGGTGAAACCACTAGTTTCAAGAAGGGCAAGGGCAAGAAGGGATACTTCATGAAACGGCAATTCAGCTGCTACTCTAGTGAAGAAACCCAAGGTTGAACCCAAACCCGAGACTAAGTGCTTCTGTAATAAGGGGAACAACCACTGGAGCAGAATTACCCTAGATACTTGGTAGATAAGAAGGCTGGCAAGGTCGATAGAAGTATATTGGATATACATTATGTTAATGTGTACTTTACTAGTACTCCTAGTAGCACCAGGGTATTACATACCGGTTCGGTTGCTAAGTGTTAGTAACTCGAAACAAAAGGCTACGGAATAAACGGAGACTAGCTAAAGGTGAGCTGACGATATGTGTTGGAAATGCTTCCAATGTTGATATGATCAAGCATCGCATGCTCCCTCTACCATCGAGATTGGCGTTTGCGTTGAGCATACACATGATTGGATTATGTCTATCGCAATACGGTTATTCATTTAAGGAGAATAATGGTTACTCTGTTTTTTTGAATAATACCTTCAATGGTCTTACACCTAAAATGAATGGTTTATTGAATCTCGATCGTAGTGATACACATGTTCATGCCAAAAGATATAAGATAGTAATGATAGTACCACCTACTTGTGGCACTGCCACTTAAGTCATATCGGTATAAAACGCATGAAGAAGCTCCATGTTGATGGATCTTTGGACTCACTCATTTTTGAAGGGATTGAGACATGCGAACCATGTTTGTTGGTAGATATGCATGAAGAAACTCTATACAGATGGATCGTTTGGACTCACTTGATTTTGAATCACTTGAGACATGCAAATCATACCACATGGGCAAGATGACTGAAAGCCTCGTTTTCAGTAAAATGGAACTAGAAAGCAACTTGTTGGAAGTAATACATTTTGATGTGTGAAATCCAATGAGTGCTAAGGCATGTAGTGGATATTGTTATGATCTTACTTCACAGATGATTTGAGTAGATGTTGAGTATATTTACTTGATGAATCACGAGTCTGAATTATTGAAAAGTTCAAGTAATTTCAGGGTGAAGTTGAAAGATCGTCGTGACAAGAGGATAAAATATCTATGATATGATCATAGAGATGAATATCTGAATTACGAGTTTGGCACAAAATTAAGACATTGTGGAAATTGTTTCACAACTAATACAGCCTGGAACACCATAGTGTGATGGTGTGTCCGAACATCATAACTGCACCCTATTAGATACGATGCATACCATGATGTCTCTTATCGAATTACCACAATAGTTTATGGGTTAGGCATTAGAGACAACCACATTCACTTTAAAAGGGGCACCACATAATTCCGATGAGATGACACCGTATGAACTATGGTTTAGAGAAACCTAAGCTGTCATTTCTTAAAAGTGTGGGGCTGCGACGCTTATGTGAAAAAGTTTCAGGCTGATAAGCTCGAACCAAAGCGGATAAATGCATCTTCATAGGACACCCAAAACAGTTGGGTATACCTCCTGTCTCAGATCCAAAAGCAATAAGGGATTGTTTCTAGAATCGGGTCCTTTCTCGAGAAAAAGTTTCTCTCGAAGGAATTGAGTGGGAGGATGGTGGAGACTTGATGAGGTTATTGAACCGTCACTTCAACTAGTGTATAGCAGGGCACAAAGAGTTGTTCCTGTGGCACCTACACCAATTGAAGTGGAAGCTTATGATATTGATCATGAGACTTCGGATCAAGTCACTCCCAAACCTCGTAGGATGACAAGGATGCGTACTACTTCAGAGTGGTACGTAATCCTGTCTTGGAAGTCATGTTGCTAGACAACAATGAACCTACGAGCCATGGAGAAGCGATGGTGGGCCCGGATTCTGATAAATGGCTCAAGGCCATAAAATCCGAGAGAGGATCCATGTATGAAAACAAAGTGTAGACTTTGGCGGAACAGCTCGATGGTCGTAAGGCTGTTGAGTACAGATGGATTTTAAAAGGAAGACGGACAATGATGGTAAGTATCACCATTAAGAAAGCTCGACTTGTCGTTAAGATGTTTTCTGACAAGTTCAAGGAGTTGACTACGGTGAGACTTTCTCACTCGTAGCGATGCTAAGAGTCTGTTGGAATTATATTAGCGATTACTGCGTTATTTATGAAATCTTGCAGATAGGATGTCAAAACATTGTTTCCTCGACGATTTTTCTTGAGGAAAGGTTGTATGTGATACAACTGGAAGGTTTTGTCAATCCTGAAAGATGCTAATAAGTATGCAAAGCTCCAGCAATCCTTCTGAGGACTGGAGTAAGCATCTCGGAGTTGGAATGTATGCTTTGATGAGATGATCAAAGATTTTGGGTGTATACAAAGTTTATGAGAAACTTGTATTTCCAAAGAAGTGAGTGGGAGCACTATAGAATTTCTGATGAGTATATGTTGTTGACATATTATGGATCAGAAATGACGTAGAATTTCTGGAAAGCATAGAGGGTTATTTGGAAAGTATTTTTCAATGGATAGCCTGGATTAAGCTACTTGAACATTGAGCATCGAGATCTATAAGGATAGATCAAAACGCTTAATGGTACTTTCAAATGAGCACATTCCTTGACATGATCTTGAAGGTGTTCAAGATGGATCAGTCAAAGAAGGAGTTCTTGCCTGAGTTGTAAGGTATGAAGTTAAGACTTAAAGCTCGACCACAGCAGAATAGAGAGAAAGGACGAAGGTTGTCCCCTATGCTTAGACATAGGCTCCATAGTATGCTATGCTGTGTACCGCACCTGATGTGTGCCTTGCCACATGTCTGGCTAGAGGGTACGAAGGTGATCTAGGAGTAGATCACCAGATAGCGGTCAAAGTTATCCTTGGTAACTAGTGGACTAAGGAATTTTCTCGATTATGGAGGTGGTAAAAGAGTTCGTCGTAAAGGGTTACATCGATGCAAGCTTAACACCTATCCGGATAGCTCTGAGTAGAGATACCGGATACGTATAATGGAGCAACAATTTAGAATAGCTCCAAGTAGAACAGTTATTTGGAATAGCTCCAAATAGAACGTGGTAGCTACATCTAGGAGATGACATAAAGATTTGTAAAGCACACACGATCTGAAAGGTTTAGACCCGTTGACTAAAACCTCTCTCACAAGCAACATGATCAAACCCAGAACTCATTGAGTGCTAATCACATAGTGATGTGAACTAGATTATTGACTCTAGTAAACTCTTTGGGTGTTAGTCACATGGGGATGTGACCTTGAGTGTTAATCAAATATCGATGTGAACTAGATTATTGACTCTAGTGCAAGTGGGAGACTGTTGGAAATATGCCCTAGAGGCAATAATAAATAAGTTATTATTATATTTCCTTGTTCATGATAATCGTTTATTATCCATGCTATAATTGTATTGATAGGAAACTCAGATACATGTGTGGATACATAGACAACACCATGTCCCTAGTAAGCCTCTAGTTGACTAGCTCGTTGATCAATAGATGGTTACGGTTTCCTGACCATGGACATTGGATGTCGTTGATAACGGGATCACATCATTAGGAGAATGATGTGATGGACAAGACCCAATCCTAAGCATAGCACTAGATCGTGTAGTCCGTATGCTAAAGCTTTTCTAATGTCAAGTATCATTTCCTTAGACCATGAGATTGTGCAACTCCCGGATACCGTAGGAGTACTTTGGGTGCGCCAAACGTCACAACGTAGCTGGGTGGCTATAAAGGTGCACTACGGGTATCTCTGAAAGTGTCTGTTGGGTTGGCACGAATCGAGACTGGGATTTGTCACTCCGTGTGACGGAGAGGTATCTCTGGGCCCACTCGGTAGGACATCATCATAATGTGCACAATGTGACCAAGGATTTGATCACGGGATGATGTGTTACGGAACGAGTAAAGAGACTTGCCGGTAACGAGATTGAACAAGGTATCAGGATACCGACGATCGAATCTCGGGCAAGTATCGTACCGATAGACAAAGGGAATTGTATACGGGATTGATTAAGTCCTTGACATCGTGGTTCATCCGATGAGATCATCATGGAACATGTTGGAGCCAACATGGGTATCCAGATCCTGCTATTGGTTATTGACCGGAGAACGTCTCGGTCATGTCTGCATGTCTCCCGAACCCGTAGGGTCTACACACTTAAGGTTCGATGACGCTAGGGTTATAAAGGAAGTTTGTATGTGGTTACTGAATGTTGTTTGGAGTCCCAGATGAGATCCCGGACGTCACGAGGAGTTCCGGAATGGTCCGGAGGTAAAGATTTATATATAGGAAATCCTATTTCGGCCATCGGGACAAGTTTCAGGGTCATCGGTATTGTACCGGGACCACCGGAAGGGTCCCGGGGGTCCACCGGGTGGGGCCACCTGCCCCGGGGGGGCCACATGGGCTGTAGGGGGTGCGCCTTGGCCTACATGGGCCAAGGGCACCAGCCCCAAGAGGCCCATGCGCCTAGGGTTTCAAGAAAGGAAGAGTTCCACAAGGGGAAGGCACCCCTAGGTGCCTTGGGGGGGAGGGAAACCTCCCTTGGCCGCCGCCCCCCTAGGAGATTGGATCTCCTAGGGCCGGCGCCCCCCCCTTGGGCTCCCTATATATAGTGGGGAAGAAGGGCCTCTCAAGACACACCTTTGCCTTTGGTGCAGCCCTCCCCTCTCCCAAGTCCTTCTCCTCTCCCGTGGTGCTTGGCGAAGCCCTGCAGGATTGCCACGCTCCTCCACCACCACCACGCCGTTGTGCTGCTACTGGATGGAGTCTTCCTCAACCTCTCCCTCTCTCCTTGCTGGATCAAGGCATGGGAGACGTCACCGGGCTGTACGTGTGTTGAACGCGGAGGTGCCGTGCGTTCGGCACTTGGTCATCGGTGATTTGGATCACGACGAGTACGACTCCATCAACCCCGTTCACTCGAACGCTTCCGCTTAGCGATCTACAAGGGTATGTAGATGCACTCTCCTTCCCCTCGTTGCTAGTTTCTCCATAGATAGATCTTGGTGACACGTAGGAAAATTTTGAATTTATGCTACGCTCCCCAACAATTCCCCAATAATGTGATCCCGTTAATCAAATTACAACTCATTTCTATGGTCAGGAAACATAACCATCATTGATTCAATGAGCTAGTCAAGTAGAGGCATACTAGTGACACTCTGTTTGTCTATGTATTCACACATATACTAAGTTTCTGGTTAATACAATTCTAGCATGAATAATAAACATTTATCATGATATAAGGAAATAATAATAACTTTATTATTGCCTCTAGGGCATATTTCCTTCAGTCTCCCACTTGCACTAGAGTCAATAATCTAGTTCACATCGTCATGTGATTTAACACCAATAGTTCACATCTTTATGTGATTAGTTCAAATCTCCATGTGACTAATACCCAAAGGGTTTACTAGAGTCAATAATCTAGTTCACATTGCTATGTGATTAACACCCAAAGAGTGATCATGTTTTGCTTGTGAAAGAAGTTTAGTCTACGGGTCTGCAACATTCAGATCCGTATGTATTTTGCAAATTTCTATGTCTATAATACTCTGCACGGAGCTACTCTAGCTAATTGCTCCCACTTTCAATATGTATCTAGATCGAGACTTAGAGTCATCTAGATCAGTGTCAAAAGCTTGCATCAACATAACTCTTTACGACGAACTCTTTTATCACCTCCATAACCGAGAAATATTTCCTTAGTCCTCTAAGTATAATTTTGACCGATGTCCAGTGATCCACTCTTGCATCACTATTGTACCCTCTTGCCACACTCTTGGTGAGGTACACAATAGGTCTGGTACACAGCATAGCATACTTTATAGAACCTATGACTGAGGCATAGGGAATGACTTTCCATTCTCTTTCTATTTTCTGTCGTGGTCGGGTTTTGAGTCTTTACTCAACTTCACACCTTGTAACACAGGCAAGAACTTCTTTGACTATTCCATTTTGAACTACTTCAAAAATCTTGTCACGGTATGTACTCACTGAAAAATATGAAAGTGCGTTATATCGACTAGAGGGGGGGTGAATAGGCGATTTCTATGAAATTCTTCACTGAGGAATTTGCCAGTGAGGAAATTCCTTAGCGAAGAACTACTAGCAGCAGAATAAGTACTCAAAAGTAAACATAACAGAATACAAGCATAGTCATCATGATGAAATGATGACAGCCACAGAGTACAAGAAGCGTAAGCACAGGATAACACAGGATGAAGACAAACAGACTGAAGAAATTGAACTGAGGAAATTGAGAAAGTCTTCAAACACAGATATGAACAAACACACAACACAGTTATGAGGAAATGAATGAGTTGAGGGAATAGAACTAGTAAGCTTGGTGAAGACAATGATTTGGTAGACCAGTTCCAACTGCTGTCTCAGTTATACGTCTGGTTGGAGCGGCTGAGTATTTAAACTCGAGGACACACAGTCCTGGACACCCAGTCCTGAACACGCAGCTCAGGACACCAAGTCCTCACCGTATTCTCCTTCAACTAAGGTCACACAGACCTCGTCCAATCACTCATCGTAAGTCTTCAGGTGACTTTCGAACCTTCACAAACTTGGTCACTCGGTGATCCACAATTCCTCTTGGATGCTCTAGACCATGACGTCTAACCGTTTGGACGAAGCACAATCTTCAAAGGTAACAAGCGTCGGATCCACGCAGGATCAATCTCTTCAGTGATGCTCAATCACATCGGGTTTGTAGGTGTTTGGGTTTGGGTTTTTCCTCACTTGATGATTTTCGCTCAAAGTCCTCAGAGGATGGGTTGCTCTCAAATGACAAGTGTCAGTTTCTCTCGGAGCAGCCAACCAGCTAGTGGTTGTAGGGGGCGGCTATTTATAGCCTAGGGAGCAGCCCGACATGATAAGACATAAATGCCCTTCAATGATATGACCGTTAGGTGGATAGATATTTTGGGACAGCTGGCGCATAGCACAACAACAGTCGGAATTTTGAGTAGCAAAATCCTCAGGGCTATCATGTTCCTCACTGTGTAGGTAATCCGCACTGGTGAATTCCTAACTCCTCAGTCAGAACAAATTCCTCAGAGACCAGAAGAACTTCGTCTCTGTCACTGAAGAAATTGACTGAACTGTATGAGATTTCCAATGGCTTCACTCGAAGGGATTGGTAGGTGTAGGATTTTGAGTTGAGCATCACATGGAAATTTTTCCTTAGTATTTCCTCGACCCCCTATGACTCAAGAAAGAGAAAATGAAACAATGAAAACAAAAGTCTTCACGCTTCATGCTCCTCGAATGAATACCAAGTCTTCAAGGTCACACCAATTTCTTCACTTTCAAAGTCTTCAGAAAATCTTCAGAAGTCTAAAGTCTTCAGTCAAAGAACTTCATTTTTAGGGGTCGACTTTCTCTGTAAATATCAAACTCCTCATAGACTTATAGACCTGTGTACACTCACAAACGCATTAGTCCCTTAACCTATAAGTCTTCAATACATCAAAATCTCTAAGGGGCACTAGATGCACTTACAATCTCCCCCTTTTTGGTGATTGATGACAATATAGGTTAAGTTTTCAATGGGGATAAACATATGAAGTGTAAATAGTGATATTGAGGAATTTGATTGCAAGATATAGAGGAACTCCCCCTGATGATGTGCATAGTGAGCAATTTGCTTTTGAAGCAATGCACACTTGAAGAGTTGAATCATGGAGGTCTCCCCCTATATCTTGTAATTCATACATGCATTTGACATATAACAGTGAAGATTTTGAAATGCATGATGAAATATGGTGACTGATGTAATTCAGCATGTGTGTATTAGCATATAAGAGGAATAAGCATGCAGAAAAACATATCAAAAGTATCAGAGCACCATCTGGTTTAAGTTTACAACTTGATCCAATAAAGTCTCAGAAGAACAAGAGTTGTAACTTAACAAAAAAACGCCCATATAGAAAGACCCGCCTGAAGACTAACTCAAAATTCTCCCCCTTTGTCATCAAATGACCAAAAGGATCGAATATGAGGACTAAATGCCTCTGAAGAATATCAAGTTAATGAAGGAGCGCTAGCGTTGTTGGGGTCGTTTGTTGTAGTAGGGCCTGCCACAGTGTCGTCCAAGTCTTCATTCTCATCAGTGTTGCGTGATGAGGAATATGAGCTGGCCACCAGAGAAGGAACCTTGACCTTCTTGAATTTCTTCGGTGGGGGTGCAGACCAGTCAAAATCTTTCTTGAGACCCATTTTCTTCAGATCATCTTCACCATACAGATGTGACAGAATGGCCCATGTGCGACCGAAGACTTCATGGAGGTAGTAATGGTTTTTCTTCACTTCATTGTGTGTAGCAGGTATGTTGTGAAGAAATGAACCAAACTGACGCTTTACCCATTTATGATTTCGATCCACCTTCTGGTGAAGACTAAGAAGAAGCTCACGATCAGTCATCACACGAGGAGCAGTGGCTTGAGGAGTAGACTTGGGTGCATTGGCAGAATCATGTGTGACAGAGTCATCATTGGTGGAATAAGAGGCGGCTTTGCGAAACTGACCATCCAATGGACGAATGCCTTCATCTATAATAGCTGGAGCCTTGCCCTTTCCATCAACTGACAAATAGGTCTGCTTGAGGACTTCAATTGGGGGAAAGTAGCTCAGATGATTTTGAAAATCAGCTTTGTAGTTGAGTGAAGACCTTGTCCTGAGGAATCTCATAATCCAAGGTGCATAAGGCTTCAGCTCAAACGGAGACAGTGCAACATTTGCTAGAGTCCTCATGAAGAAATCATGATAATTGATAGGAATGCCATGAACGATGTTGAATACCAGATTCTTCATGATGCCAACAATTTCCTCATCAGATGAGTCATGGCCTTTGATAGGACTCATTGTCCTCGTAAGAATACGATAGACAGTTCTAGGCACATAAAGCAATTCCTTCACGAGGAATTTTGTTCTTGGTGCCTGACCTGGCTTCAAAGGTTTCATCAGCACCTGCATGTAGTTATTTGTAAGCTCAGGTTCACTGTAGATGCAACGAGCTTCTTCAAGGGGAGGACTGAGTGGTAAGGCACGAAGCAATTCAGAGGCTGGTGCAGTGTAGTGAGTGTTTTGAGACATCCAGTCCAACACCCATGAATTCACATCTTCAGAATCTCCTGTGATGTGCAATGTTGCATAAAATTGAAGAATCAGTTCTTCATTCCAATCGCAGATGTCAGAGCAAAAGTTTAACAGTTCAGCGTCGTGAAGAACACTGAGGACTGGTGCGAAGCACGGCAGAGATTCCATATCCACATGAGGAATGTGCTCATGGTAGAAGATTTTCTCTTTGTTGAACAGCACTGAGGAATAGAAATTTGCTTGACTAGGAGTCCAGAAACGCCTCTTCCTGATGCGAGCAGAGTTATATGGGTTGTAGTCTTCGAAGAATACGTTCTCGCCGAAGAAATCATCAGCCTTGAACTTTTGCTTGCGTGAGAATGGATCCTTTGGCTTTGGCAGAGGAGTGTCAGTGACTTGCATCACGACCTCAGGAACCGCAATCAAAGGTTCTTTGGGCTGAGAAGTTTCTGGTTCCTCTTCAGTGGCAGTCTGCGTCTTCAGATGTTCAGCATCAGCATTTTCTTCAGCGCTAGTGGCTGGAATTTCTTCACGCACAGATGAAGTGGGGTGAGTTTCTTCAGAGCCCATTTGAACAGTTTGTGCAGGTGACTAAGGTATTTGCTGCAACGGTGTGAACATTGGAGAGTTTGGATGCTGACTTTTCCAGAATTCATCACTTATTACTGGTGTGGAGCAGCCAACGTCCACATCTTCATCTTCCATTTATTCAACACCAGCCTCTTCAGCTGTGAACTGAGGCATAGGCGAGGAGATAACAGGTGTTGAAGGGATCGTACCCACTTTAATTTCTTCGTCAATCTGCTCTGGCGAAGCAGCAGAATGATTTTCTTTATCAGATCTGCTACGGATCTCATATTCTTCACCAAAAGGAACAAGGTCCTTTGATGGCATGGTTGAGATCAGAACAACATCAATGGGATTAGCAAATGAACTTGTCAAAGGCTTCATCTTCTTCGGAGCTGAAGAATCTAAAGTAGCTGATGCTTTCCTTTTCTTCACTACTGCACGCTCTGCAGCCTTGGTCTTTTTCACATCTGATGCACATGAAAGGATCGGAGTTGGTGTTGGCGCAGGAGGAGCAGAGGAATCTGGTTGATTTTCTTCAGGCACAACTGATGCAGTTGCCCTGATTTCTTCAGTTTCTTCAGGCGCACCACTAGTGGATGCCCTGGCAATTTCTTCAGCGGCTGGAATGCAGTCATCAGCCCTGGAACTCACATGTTCTTCAGCAGCCTGATTGTCATCAGCGGTGCTGGCATTTTCTTCAGTAGGCTGAGCAGATGCTTCAGCCTGAGGAATTTCCTATTGCGTTGGGGCTGCAACATTGGAGGTGAATTGTTCTGTTATCTTTACAAATCTGACTTTGGCTCCCAGCTAGTCAGCATAATAGCGATCAAATTCATCACTCAGTTTCTTGATATCTAATTGGAGAGCAACAAGTTCTTCAGGTGAAAGCTTCAGAACGTTTTGCTTCAGAAAGCGCTCTTTCTTGTACTGCACTTTCTTCACCCTCCTCCCCTGTTCAAATTTCCATTTCTCTTCTTGTATGAAGTGAGTCAGCATGTGACTTTGGCCAGGAGTCAGCTTGAAGTCAGGCATGGGAGTGTTGGGGTCCTTGTGCCAAACGTCAATGTATTCGAGGATCAACTTGGGATCCAAAAGAAGTGGCACATTTGTTCCCTTGGCTCTAGCGGCCCTGACTTGCCTATCTCTGATGATTTCTGTAAGTTCATCATCATCAGCTTCGTCTTCTTCAGACGGCACTTGGAAAGCGACTTGCTTCTTCTGAGGACTTGGGCGAGGACCTCGTCCAGCAGTGGCCTTTGTCTTCAGTAGAGAGGGTCCCGTTGAGGAATTTGGTGCAGCTGAGGAACTAGCTGAGACACCTGAGGGAATGGAGATGCCTGCAGTCCTTTGGCACGAGGCAAGATGCATAGGTGCAGAGGACTTTGTCGGAACAGCTGAGGACTGTGGAGGAGCTGAGGATTTTGAAGGAGCAGGAGCAGCATGAGGAATTTTCCGTGAGGGCTTTGAGGATTCTGGCCGTGAGGGCATTGCTGAGGAACTTGGCCTTGAGGGCATTGTTGGTGAAGCACTTGGCTTGCGCGCAGGCTTCTTTGACATAGCCTTCTTCGGCTTGACAGCAGAGGCCTCAACAGAGGCAGCAGCAACAGAGTCTTCATTGAATTTCCTCACTGCTTCTCTGGCTTGCTTAGCCAACTTGGCTTGGCGCTTGGCCCATTCATTAGGATAGTCCTCACCACGCTTGAGGCTGGTGGGATCTGCTATTTGGCCAGGTGCCAATGGAGGTCTTGGGCATGGAGGATTGATTGCGAATTTCTTCATGTACTTGGGAGTGACATATCTATACTCCATCCACTCTCTAGCCCATCTCCTCTCTATCTTCTGAATGCGCACCTTGCGCTCATTCTTGGTTTCCTCAGTAGGTGTGCAGTACCCAGCATATATTTCATTAGGGATCTCAAACACTGTATTGACCTCAGGCCTCTTTCCTCCTTTCTGTGGCTTCTTACCGTCAGCCATTTTCTTCAGTCGAGGAATTTGGACAATTGAATTCTCTAAAGAAGTATGCAACTTTTCTTCGATGAACCCTGCAAATGAGTTAAGTTGATGAGAACCTAGTGATTCAGCAGCTGACATGAGTACCTGTGAACAGAGTATAGTTGCGAGGAATTTGGATGCGTTCTCAGAAGGTTTTTCAAAAAGGAACAAGTTTGAGGAATTTGACCAGATGAGTCTTGAAGAATTTCACTAAGCGTTCTTTGTCTTAGGTTCCAGAGTTGTATAGATCGAAGATCCACACAATTGAGGAATCTTGAAGAAAAATGATGCTTAGAGAAACGAATCAAGAACAGATGACTTGTGAGGTGTTTAGTGTGTGAAGATATGAAGAAAAACACCTTTGAAGATTTTGTAGATAATCATTCGAATCAACGAGGGCAGTAAAAGTAACTTTTAATTACCCTGGATGAGGAACATGACGAACAGTGAAGTGGAGACTAAACTTTTTTCACCAGCAAAACAAGATCACTCTTTGGGTGTTAATCACATAGCAATGTGAACTAGATTATTAACTCTAGTAAACCCTTTGGGTATTAGTCACATGGAGATTTGAACTAATCACATAAAGATGTGAACTATTGGTGTTAAATCACATGACGATGTGAACTAGATTATTGACTCTAGTGCAAGTGGGAGACTGAAGGAAATATGCCCTAGAGGCTATAATAAAGTTATTATTTATTTCCTTATATCATGATAAATGTTTATTATTCATGCTAGAATTGTATTAACCGGAAACTTAGTATATGTGTGAATACATAGACAAACAGAGTGTCACTAGTATGCCTCTACTTGACTAGCTCATTGAATCAATGATGGTTATGTTTCCTGACCATAGACATGAGTTGTCATTTGATTAACGGGATCACATCATTGGGGAATGATGTGATTGACTTGACCCATCCATTATGTTAGCACGACGATCATTTAGTTTGTTGTTATTGCTTTCTTCATGACTTATACATGTTCCTATGACTATGAGATTATCCAACTCCCGGATACCAGAGGAACACTTTTGTGCTACCAAATGTCACAACGTAACTGGGTGATTATACAGGTGCTCTACAGGTGTCTCCGATGGTACTTGTTGAGTTGGCATAGATCGAGATTAGGATTTGTCACTCCGATTGTCAGAGAGGTATCTCTGGGCCATCTCGGTAATGCGCATCACTATAAGCCTTGCATGCAATGTGACTGATGAGTTAGTTGAGGGATGATGCATTATGGAACGAGTAAAGATACTTGCCGGTAACGAGATTGAACTAGGTATTGAGATACAGACGATCGAATCTCGGGCAAGTAACATACCGATGACAAAGGGAAAAATGTATGTTCTTATGCGGTTTGACTGATAAAGATCTTCGTAGAATATGCAGGAACCAATATGGGCATCCAGGTTCCGCTATTGGTTATTGACCGGAGATGAGTCTCGATCATGTCTACATAGTTCTCGAACCCGTAGGTCCGCACGCTTAACGTTCTGTGACGATTTGTATTATGAGTTATGTGATTTGATGACCGAAGTTTTTTCATAGTCCCGGATGAGATCAGGGACATGACGAGGAGTCTCGAAATGGTCGAGACGTAAAGATCGATATATTGGAAGGCTATATTCAGACATCGGGAAGGTTCCGAGTGATTCAGGTATTTTTTGGAGTACCGGAGAGTTACGGGAATTCGTATTGGGCCTAAATGGGCAATACGGGAAAGGAGAGAAAGGCCTCAAGGGTGGCCGCGCCCCTTCCCCATGGACTGGTCGGAATTGGACTAGGGAAAGGGGGCGCCCCCTTCCTTCCTTCTCCTTCTCCCTTCCCTTTTTCCTAGTCCATGCAGGAGGTGGAATCCTACTACGACTGGGGAGTCCTAGTAGGACTCCACACTTTGGGCGCGCCCTATGAGGGCCGACCTCCTCCTCCCTCCATCCTTTATATACGTGGCCAGGGGGCACCCCATAGACACACAAGTTGATCATTGATCTTTTAGCCGTGTGCGGTGCCCCCTCCACCATAATCCACCTTGGTCATATCATCGTAGTGCTTAGGCAAAGCCCTGCGCCGGTAGCTTCATCATCACCATCATCACGCCGTCGTGCTGACGAAGCTCTCCCTCGACACTCTGCTGGATCGTGAGTTTGTGGGACGGCACCGAGCTGAACGTGTGGAGATCGCGAAGGTGCCGTACTTTCGATACTAGGATCGGTCGGATCATGAAGACGTATGACTACATCAACCATGTTGTCATAAGGCTTGCACTTACGATCTACGAGGGTATGTAGACAATACTCTCCCCTACCGTTCCTATGCATCACCATGATCTTGTGTGTGCGTAGGAATTGTTTTTGAAATTACTGCGTTCCCCAACAGTTTTGAGATATAAAGGTGGTAATATTAGTGTTGTGCTAGTTGAGTAATTATGGAATTGAGAATTACTTGTGTTGAAGTTGGCAAGTCACGTAGCATGCACGTATGGTAAACGTTGTGTGACAAATTTGGAGCATGGGGTGTTCTTTGATTGCTTTCCTTATGAGTGGCGGTTGGGGACGAGCGATGGTCTTTTCCTACCATCTATCCCCCTAGGAGCATGCGCATAGTCCTTGGTTTTGATGACTTGTAGATTTTTGCAATAAGTATATGAGTTCTTTATGACTAATGTTGAGTCCATGGACTATACGCACTCTCACCCTACCATCATTGCTAGCCTCTTTGATACCGTGCATTACCCTTTCTCACCTCGAGAGTTGGTGCAGACTTCGTATTTGCATCCAAACCCCGTGATATGATACGCTCTATCACACATAAGCCTCCTTATATCTTCCTAAAAACAGCCACCATGCCTACCTATTATGGCATTTCCATAACCATTCCAAGATATATTGCCATGCAACTTTCCACCGTTCCGTTTATTATGACACGCTCCATCATTGTCATATTGCCTTGCATGATCATGTAGTTGACATCGTATTTGTGGCAAAGCCACCTTCATAATTCTTTCATACATGTCACTCTTGATTCATTATCCCGGTACACCGCTGGAGGCATTCACATAGAGTCATATTTTGTTCTAAGTATCAAGTTGTAATTCTTGATTTGTAAAGTAAATAAAAGTGTGATGATTTTCATTATTAGAGCATTGTCCCATGTGTGGAAAGTTCTTCGAAAAAAAAGAAAGGCCATAAAAAAGAGAGGCCCAAAAAAATGATAGAAAAAGAGAGAAGGGGCAATGTTACTATCCTTTTTTCCACACATGTGCTTCAAAGTAGCACCATGATCTTCATGATAGAGAGCCTCTTATGTTGTCACTTTCATATACTAGTGGTAATTTTTCATTATAGAACTTGTCTTGTATATTCCAATGATGGGCTTCCTCAAAATGCCCTAGGTCTTCGTGAGCAAGCAAGTTGGATGCACACACACTTAGTTTCTTTTGTTGAGCTTTCATATATTTATAGCTCTAGTGCATCCATTGCATGGAAATCCCTACTCCTTGAATTGACATCAATTGATGGGCATCTCCATAGCCTATTGATTAGCCGCGTCAATGTGAGATTTTCTCCCTTTTTGTCTTCTCACACAACCGCCATCATCATATTCTATTCCATCCATAGTGCTATATCCATGGCTCGCGCTCATATATAGCGTGAAAGTTGAAAGAGTTTGAAAAGACTAAAGTATGAAACAATTGCTTGGCTTGTCATCGGGGTTGTGCATGATGGGAGCATTTTGTGTGACTAAAATGAAGCATGGCCAAACTATATGATTTTGTAGGGATGAGCTTTCTTTGGCTATGTTATTTTGTAAGACATGATTACTTGGTTAGCATTGCTTGAAGTATTATTATTTTTATGTCAATATTAAACTTCTGTCTAGAATCTTTTGGATCTAAACATTCATGCCGCAATAAAGAGATATACATTGAAAATTATGTTAGGTAGCATTCCACATCAAGAATTCTGTTTTTATCATTTACCTACTCAGGACGAGCAGGAATTAAGCTTGGGGATGCTTGATACGTCTCCAACGTATCTATAATTTTTTATTGTTCCATGCTATCATATTATCTGTTTTGGATGTTTATGGGCTTTATTATGCACTTTTATATTATTTTTGGGACTAACCTATTAACCGAAGGCCTGATGCAAAAATTGTTGTTTTTGCCTATTTCAGTGTTTCGCAGAAAAGGAATATCAAACGGAATCCAAACGGAATGAAACCTTCGCGAGGATCTTTTTTTGGAACAAACGCAATCCAGGAGACTTGGAGTGGACATGAAGAGTGTTATTCTTCATTGATTGAAGAGAAACATTTCTTCATGTGTTGCACATCTAAGTCATCAATTTTGCATAAGTGTTAGGATGAGTGTCCTTTTCAAAGAACATTCGAAGATTCTAGGATATTTAGCTCACACCACAACTTGCTAAATCTCTTCTCATCCAAGGGCTTTGTGAAGATATCAGCTAGCTGTTCTTCATTCTTCACATGCTCAATAGAAATGTCGCCCTTCAACACATGATCACGAAGAAAATGATGACGAATCTGAATGTGCTTCGTCTTCGAGTGCTGAACTGGGTTGTGAGCAATCTTGATGGCACTCTCATTGTCACAGAAGAGAGGCACATTCTTCATGTTGATGTCGTAGTCCTTGAGAGTTTGCTTCATCCATAGCAATTGAGCACAACAAGAACCAGCGGCAATGTACTCAGCTTCAGCAGTAGATAGTGATACGCAGTTCTGTTTCTTCGAGGACCAACAGACCAAAGATCGTCTCAGGAAATGACATGTACCAGATGTTGACTTGCGGTCCACATGATCACCAGCATAGTCAGAGTCAGAATATCCAATGAGATCAAAAGTTGAGCCCTTGGGGTACCATAATCCAAGTGTTGGTGTGTGAGCTAGATATCGAAGAATATGCTTCACAGCCTTATGGTGTGATTCCTTTGGTGTAGCTTGAAATCGGGCACACATGCAAACACTAAGCATTATGTCTAGCCTAGATGCACATAGGTACAATAAAGAGCCAATCATGGAGCGGTATACCTTATGATAGAATTCAATACCATTTTCATCAGTGCATAGATGGCCATTTGTGGGCATAGGAATTTTGACGCCTTTGCAATCTTGCATGCCGAATTTCCTCAGTACATCCTTGAGGTATTTCTCCTGGGATATGAATATGCCATTGCGTTGTTGACGAATTTGAAGACCTCAGAAGAATTTCAACTCTCCCATCATAGGCATTTGATATTCTTCACTCATCATATAGGCAAATTCATCACTATAATGTTGGTGAGTACAGCCAAAGATGATATCATCAACATATATTTGGCACACAAACAATTCACCATCATAAGATTTAGTGAAAAGAGTAGGGTCGAGTGAACCGGGTTTGAAGCCTTTCTCCATGAAGAATTCCTTCAAGGTATCATACCACGCCCGTGGGGCCTGCTTGAGGCCATAGAGGGCCTTGTTGAGTCTGAAGACTTTGTCAAGATTCTTTGGATCTTCAAAACTTGGGGGTTGAGCAACATATACTTCTTCCTCAAGCTTACCATTGAGGAATGCACTTTTCACATCCATTTGATATAAAGTGATATCATGATGGTTAGCATAAGCAAGTAATATGCGAATAGCCTCAAGTCTAGCAACAGGTGCAAAAGTTTCATCGAAATCAATTCCTTCAACCTGTGTGTAGCCTTGAGCTACGAGCCATGCCTTATTCCTTACCACAAGGCCATTTTCATCTTGCTTGTTGTGGTAGATCCACTTTGTGCCAATGATATTGTGCTTGCGAGGATCTGGACATTTGACCAGTTCCCAGAAATTGTTGAGCTCGAACTGATGTATATCTTCTTGCATGGCCTGAATCCACTCAGGCTCCAGAAATGCTTCATCTACCTTAGTGGGCTCTGTGATAGAGACAAAAGCATAGTGCCCACAAAAGTTAGATAAATGTGAAGCTTTTGAGCGTGTGAGAGGACCTGGCGCTTTGATGTCAATGATGATCTTTTCAACTTGCACTTCTTTTGCAACGCGAGGATGAGCTGGTTGTCGTTGAAGAATTTGATCAGCATTCTCTTCAGCGCCATTTTCTTCAGTATTTTCTTCAGGTGCATTAGCTCGACGTTCTTCATGTTCTGGAATGAATTCTTCAGCAGATTCTTCAGTAGGAATGACATCCTCAGTAGCCTTGAACTTGATAGTTTCCTCAGGTGATGGTTCATCTATCACAGTAGGTAGGTGCTCTCTTTGCGAGCCATTCGTTTCATCGAACCGCACATCTACAGTTTCAACAACCTTGTGAAGAACATTGTTGAAGACTCTGTAGCTGTCCGAGTCCTTTCCGTAACCATGCATAAAACCTTCATGTGCTTTCGGTGCAAATTTTGAGTTGTGATGAGGATCTCTAATCCAACATTTAGCACCGAAGACTTTGAAATAAATTACATTGGGTTTATTATCAGTGAGGAGTTCATAGGCAATCTTCTTGAAGAATTTGTGAAGACATACTCTATTGATGATGTGGCACGCAGTATCAATTGCCTCAATCCAGAACCGACGAGGCGTTTTGTATTCATCGAGCATAGTGCGAGCCATCTCAGCAAGAGTCATGTTATTGCGCTCCACGACGCCGTTCTGCCGAGGAGTGTAAGGAGCAGATAACTCATGAGTAATACCAAGTTCATCAAGATAGTCATCTAGACCAGAATTCTTGAACTCGGTTCCATTGTCACTTCTGATGTGCTTGATCTTCACACCAAAGTTGGTTGAAGCCCTCGAGGAAAATCGTTTGAAGACTTCCTGCACTTCATGTTTGTAAGTAACAATGTGTACCCATGTGTATCGAGAGTAATCATCAACAACAACAAAGCCATATTGAGATGCATCATTTGAAACAGCAAAATAATGGTTAGGATCGAAGAGATCCATGTGAAGCAATTCAAATGGACGAGTAGTGGTCATGATAGTCTTCGCTGGATGCTTGGCCTTTGTCATCTTCCCAGCTTCACAGGCTCCGCATAGGTGATCCTTGAGGAATTTGACATTCTCAATGCCAATGACATGCTTCTTCTTAGCAAGCGTGTGCAAATTCCTCATGCCTGCATGACCAAGTCGTCGATGCCAGAGCCAGCCTTCTGAAGCTTTTGCAAGTAGACAAACGGCTGGTTGTGGTCCTGTAGAGAAATCAATAATATACAGGTCTCCTCTCCTAAAGCCTTCGAAGACTTTGGAATTGTCAGCTTCCATAACCACAACACAACGGTATTTGCCAAAGACAACAACCATATCAAGATCACAAAGCATTGAGACAAACATAAGGTTGTATCCTAAGGACTCAACAAGCATGACTTTGTCCATGTGTCAATCCTTTGTGATCGCAACCTTACCTAGACCCAATACCTGACTTTTGTCTTTGTCAGCAAAGATGATATGCTTCAAATGCGACGGAGATAATGGAGCATCCATCAATAGATTCTTGTCACCAGTCATGTGATTTGTACATCCATTATCGAGGACCCACTCAGTGGCTTTGGGTTGATCATCCTACAGATGAATTAGTTAGTGAAAAATATGACATCAATTCATCAGATCAATTTCATCAAGCAAAAGAACAGATAAAGCAATATGAGGATGTGAGAAATGAAAGTTCATTTCTTCATGATTAGCCTGCATCCTATCAGACACACTCAGGTCTCCAGCAAATTCTTCAGATGATTACGTACGTCTGGAGACCTGACCCTGCAGAAGAGCTTAGTTCTTTTTCTTCACCACTCACATCTGAAGGGGTGGCAAAGAGTTCATCATTCTGCGAGCTCCATACAAGAAGGATGGCATAGAAGCCAGTCCATTTCGTTTCACATAAGAGGGGTTAGAGTAAGTATAAGAGTAAGCAGAGAAATTCTTCGAGGACTTATGGACATAATGATTTGAATAATGCACATATCCATAATCCTTAGATCTTCCCTGCAAAACAGACGGGTTAGCACGATGATGTTCATATGAGGACTTTGATCCTTTTGAGGAATATGATCCATGTGAGGAGTTTGGTCCGTATGAGGACTTGGATCCATATGAAGAATTTGGTCTGGGGTTCCTATTCTTCACAGGTGGCGTCATGATGACATTCACCTAAAGATTTTCAAGGCATCTTTTGGGAACCCAGATTTTCTTCATAGGAGGATCGTTCCTGCAGTTAGTGCCAACATATCTAGCAAATACTTCACCATTCTGATTTTTGAACAGTTTATAGTAGGAGTCAAATGACTCATCATCAGAACGAGGAGATTCACATGCAAATCCAGATAAGTTAGATGAATCAACTAGAGGTCCCTTTGCAGCGACCCATGTAGTTTTGGGGTACTGCTCAGGCTTCCAATATGTACCATCAGCATTGAGTTTCCTCTCAAAGGCAATACCCTCTTTCCTAGGGTTCTTGTTGAGGATCTGCTTTTTAAGCACGTCACAAAGAGTTTGATGCCCTTTGAGGCTTTTGTACATGCCTGTCATGTACAATTCCTTCAGCCCTGCATCATCAGTGATACTAGCAATGTCCTCAGATGAGGAATTAGTGATAGCAGAGGCATGTGAAGCATTTGAAACATTAGCAGCATTTGAACATTCAGGTGAAGAGTTAGCAGATTCACGTTCAATGCATTTCAAACATGGAGGAACAAATTCTTCCTGAGAAGCGCTGATTTGTTGAGCAAGTAATTAATCGCGCTCCTTCTGAAGATCTTCATAACTCACTCTTAGCTTCTCAAGGTCTTGCTTTCTTTGAAGAAATTCATAAGAAAGCTTCTCATGATCGGATAAGAGAGTGTTATGATGACCTTGAAGATTGTCAAACCTAGTCTGAAGTCTCTAAAGATTTTCAGTCAAGGCTTTAGTGCGATCCATTTCTTCACCCAACATATCATCACTTTTGTCTAGCATGTTTTGAACCTTTTCTAAAGCCTTTTGTTGTTTTACAGCAATCTTAGCAAGTTTAGAATAGCTGGGCTTAAGGTTTTCATCAGATTCATTCTCCCTTGATTCAGAGGAGGTATATTTGAGTACCTTGGCACCCTTTGCCATGAAGCAATAGGTGGGAGCGTAGTCATCATCGCCTTCATCAGCCTTGTTGGTGAGGTCATTTTCTTCGGTGTTGAAGATAGACTTGCTGACGAATGCAGTAGCGAGAGCTAGGCTTGCCACTCCGAATTTGCACTCCTCAGATGTCTCCTCTTCATCATTTTCTTCAGATTCAGCCTCAGATTCCATTTCCTTGCCAATGAATGCCCTAGCCTTCTTGGAGCTGCTCTTCTTGTGATATGAAGGCTTTGAGGATTTTGATGATGAAGATTTTGTGGATTTCTTCTTTTTCTTCGCATCATCAGAACTGTAATCCTTGTATTTCTTCTTCTTTGATTCCTTTTCCCACTGAGGACAATCTTGAATGTAATGTCCAGGTTTCTTGCATTTGTGACAGAGTCTCCTCTTGTAGTCACTAGATGAGGAATCATTGCTCCTTGAGGGTCTTCCAAGGTGACCATGTCTTCAGAGCTTTTGGAACTTCTTCATGAGCAGAGCCAGATCAAGGCTTAGTTCTTCAGGATCACCAAGGCTGCTACCAGAGTCTTCATCTTCGGACTCAGATACCGCCTTGGCCTTCAGTGCGCGTGATCTACCATAGCTCGAACCATAGAGATCTCTTTTTTCAGCAAGTTGGAACTCATGAGTATTTAGCCTCTCGAGAATATCAGCGGGATCAAGTGACTTGTAATTAGCACGTTCTTGTATCATCAATGCCAGAGTGTCAAATGAGGAATCAAGCGATCTCAGCAATTTCTTCACCACCTCATGGTCGGTGATGTCAGTGGCACCAAGTGCTTGAAACTCATTTGAGATGTCAGTGAGGCGATCGAAGGTTTGTTGAACATTTTCATTGTCGAGTCTTTTGAAGCGATTGAAGAGATTGTGAAAAACATCAACTCGAGAGTCACGCTGTGTTGAGACTCCTTCATTCACTTTGGACAACATGTCCCAGATAAGCTTCGCTGTCTCCAAAGCACTCACTCTGCCATACTATCCTTTGCTCAGATGGCCACATATGATATTCTTAGCTTGAGAGTCAAGTTGCTTGAATCCCTTCACATCAGCAGCATTCAGAGAAGTTGTGACTGAGGGAACACCATTTTCCACAACATACCATAGATCGTTATCAATTGCCTCAAGATGCATTCACATCTTATTCTTCTAGTAGGGGTAGTTCGTCCCATCGAAGGTAGGACACCTGGCAGAGACCTTGATCATACCTGTGGTCGACATAACTAAACTCCAGGCGGTTAAACCAAAATCACACAGAACAAGGGAGTACCTTGCTCTGATACCAATTGAAAGTGCGTTATATCGACTAGAGGGGGGTGAATAGGCGATTTTTATGAAATTCTTCACTGAGGAATTTGCCGATGAGGAAATTCCTTAGATAAGAACTACTAGCAGCGGAATAAGTACTCAAAAGTAAACATAAAGAATACAAGCATAGTCATCATGATGAAATGAAGACAACCACAGAGTACAGGAAGCGTAAGCACAGGATAACACAGGATGAAGACAAACAGACTGAAGAAATTGAACTGAGGAAATTGAGAAAGTCTTCAGTCAAAGTCTTCAAACACAGATATGAACAAACACACAACACAGTTATGAGGAAATGAAGAAGTTGAGGGAATAGAACCAGTAAGCTTGGTGAAGACAATGATTTCTTAGACCACTTCCAACTACTGTCTCAGTTGTACGTCTGGTTGGAGCGGCTGAGTATTTAAACTCGAGGACACACAGTCCCGGACACCCAGTCCTGAACACGCAGCTCAGGACACCAAGTCCTCACCGTATTCTCCTTGAACTAAGGTCACACAGACCTCATCCAATCACTCATGGTAAGTTTTCAGGTGACTTCCGAACCTTCACAAACTTGGTCACTCGGTGATCCACAATTCGTCTTGGATTCTCTAGACCATGATGCCTCACCGTCTGGAAGAAGCAGAGTCTTCAAAGGTAACAAGCGTCGGATCCACGCAGGATCAATCTCTTCAATGATGCTCAATCACTTCGGGTTTGTAGGTGTTTGGGTTTGGGTTTTTCCTCACTTGATGATTTTCGCTCAAAGTCCTCAGAGGATGGGTTGCTCTCAAATGAAAAGTGTCAGTTTCTCTCGGAGCAGCCAACCAGCTAGTGGTTGTAGGGGGTGGCTATTTATAGCCTAGGGAGCAGCCCGGCATGATAAGACATAAATGCCCGTTAGGTGGATAGATATTTTGGGACAGCTGGCGCATAGCACAGCAACGATCGGAATTTTGAGTAGCAAAATCCTCAGGACTATCATGTTCCTCACTGTGTAGGTAATCCACACTGGCGAATTCCTAACTCCTCGGTCAGAACAAATTCCTCGGAGACCAGAAGAACTTCGTCTCTGTCACTGAAGAAATTGACTGAACTATAAGAGATTTCCAATGGCTTCACTTGAAGGGATTGGTAGGTGTAGGATTTTGAGTTGAGCATCACATGGAAATTTTTCCTTAGTATTTCCTTGACCCCCTTTAACAGTACGGTGTTCCTACGACTCAAGAAAGAGAAAATGAAACAACGAAAACAAAAGTCTTCACGCTTCATGTCCCTCGAATGAATACCAAGTCTTCAAGGTCACACCAATTTCTTCACTTTCAAAGTCTTCAGAAAGTCTTCATAAGTCAAAAGTCTTCAGTCGAAGAACTTCATTTTCAGGGGTCGACTTTCTCTGTAAATATCAAACTCCTCATAGACTTATAGACCTGTGTACACTCACAAACGCATTAGTCCCTTAACCTATAAGTCTTCAATACACCAAAATCACTAAGGGGCATTAGATGCACTTACAAAATATATCAAGCGTCTTGATTTATCTCTATAGATCTTGATGCTCAATACGTAAGCAGCTTCACCAAGGTATTTCTTTGAAAAAATCCTTTCAAATACTCGTTTATGCTTTCCAGAAAATTCTACATTATTTACGATCAACAATATGTCATGCACATATACTTATCAGAAATGCTGTAGTGCTCCCACTCAGTTTCTTGTAAATACAGGCTTCACCGCAAGTCTGTAAAAAAAACTATATGCTTTGATCAACTCATCAATGCGTATATTCCAACTCCGAGATGCTTGCACCAGTCCATAGATGGATCGCTAGAGCTTGCACATTTTGTTAGCACCTTTAGGATCGACAAAACCTTCTAGTTGCATCATATACAACTCTTCTTTAAGAAATCCATTAAGGAATGTAGTTTTGAAATCCATTTGCCAAATTTCATAAAATATGGCAATTTAATAACATGATTCGGGCAGACTTAAGCATCGCTAAGAGTGATATATTCTCATCGTAGTCAAAACCTTGATCTTTGTCAAAAACCTTTTTCAACAAGTATAGCTTTGTAGATAGTAACACTACTATCAGCGTCCGTCTTCCTCTTGAAGATCCATTTATTTTCTATGGCTTGCCGCTCATCAGGCAAGTCAACCAAAGTCCACACTTTGTTCTCACACATGGATCCCATCTCAAATTTCATGGCCTCAAGCCATTTCGCGGAATCTGGGCTCATCATCACTTCCTCATAGTTCGTAGGTTCGTCATGGTCAAGTAACATGACCTCCAGAACAGGATTACCGTACCACTCTGGTGCGGATCTAACTCTGGTTGACCTACGAGGTTCGGTAGTAACTTGATCTAAAGTTACATGATCATCATCATTAGCTTCCTCACTAATTGATGTAGGAGTCACAGGAACAGATTTCTGTGATGAACTACTTTCCAATAAGGGAACAGGTACAGTTACCTCATCAAGTTCTACTTTCCTCCCACTCACTTCTTTCGAGAGAAACTTCTTCTCTAGAAAGGATCCATTCTTAGAAAAGAATATCTTGCCTTAGGATCTGTAATAGAAGGTGTACCCAACAGTTTCCTTTGGGTATCCTATGAAGACGCATTTCTCCGATTTGGGTTCAAGCTTATCAGGTTGGAATTTTTTCACATAAGCATCACAACCCCAAACTTGAAGAAACGACAGCTTAGGTTTCTTGCTAAACCACAGTTCATATGGTGTCGTCTCAACGGATTTAGATGGTGCTCTATTTAACGTGAATGCAGCTGTCTCTAATGCATAACCCCAAAATGATAGTGATAAATCGGTAAGAGACATCATAGATCGCACCATATCTAATAAAGTACGGTTATGATGTTCGGACACACCATTATGCCGTGGTGTTCCACGTGGCGTGAGTTGCTAAACTATTCCGCATAGTTTCAAATGAAGACCAAACTCGTAACTCAAATATTCTCCTCCATGATCAGATCGCAGAAATTTTATTTTCTTGTTACGATGATTTTCCACTTCACTCTGAAATTCGTTGAACTTTTCAAATGTTTCAGACTTATGTTTCATCAAGTAGATATACCCATATCTGCTCAAATCATCTGTGAAGATCAGAAAATAATGATACCCGCCGCGAGCCTCAACACTCATCGGATTGCATACATCAGTATGTATTATTTGCAATAAGTCAGTTGCTTGCTCCATTGTTCCAGAGAACGGAGTTTTAGTCATCTTTCCCACGAGGCATGGTTCGCAAGCATCAAACGATTCATAATCAAGTGATTCCCAAAGCCCATCAGCATGGATTTTCTTCATGCGCTTTACACCAATATGACCTAAACGGCAGTGCCACATATAAGTTGCACCATCATTATTAACTTTTCATCTTTTGGCTTCAATATTATGAATATGTGTATTACTAGATCGAGATTCAATAAACCATTCACCTTGCGTGTATGACCTCAGAAGGTTTTATTCATGTAAACATAATAACAATTATCCTTGACTTAAATGAATAACTGTATTGCAATAAACATGATCTAATCATATTATGCTCTACGCAAACACCAAATAAAATTTATTTTGGGTTCAACACTAATCCCGAAGGTAAAGGGAGTGTGCGATGGTGATCTTATCAACCTTGGAATCACTTCTAACTCACATCATCACCTTGTCCTTAACTACTCTTTGTTTATTTTGCAACTCCCGTTTCGAGTTACTACTCTTAGTAAGTGAACCAGTATCAAATACTGAGGTGTTGTTATAAACACTAGTAAAGTACACATCAATAATATGTATATCAAATATATACTTTTGTTCACTTTGACATCCTTTTTATCGGCCAAGTATCTAGGGCAGTTCCACTTCCAGTGGCCATTTCCTTTGTAGTAGAAGCACTCAGTTCCAGGCTTGGGTCTAGCCTTGAGCTTCTTCATGGGAGCAACAACTTGCTTGCTATTCTTCTTTGAAGTTCCTCTTTCTTTCCCTTTCCCCTTTTTCTTGAAACTAGTGGTCTTGTTAACCATCAACAGTTGATGCCATTTCTTGATTTCTACCTTCCCCGATTTCAGCACCGTGAAGCGCTTGGGAATTACTTTCGTTTTCCCTTGCATATTATATCATCACTAAGTTCTAGTAATTTGGTGATAGTGACTAGAGAACTTTTTCAATTACTATCTTATCTGGAAGGTTAACTCCCACTTGATTCCGGCAACTGTAGTACCCAGACAATCTGAGCACATGCTCACTAGTTGAGCTATTCTCCTCCATCTTGTCGGCAAAGGACTGTCAGAGGTCTTCTACCTCTCGACACATGCATGAGTATGAAATACCAATTTCAACTCTTAGAACATCTTATATGCTCGATGGCGTTCAAAACATTTTTGAAGTCCTAGTTCTAAGCCGTAAAGCATGGTGCACTAAACTATCAAGTAGTCATCATACCGAGCTTTACTAAACGTTCATAACGTCTGTATCTGGTCCCGTAATAGGTCTATCACCTAGCGGTGCATCAAGGACATAATTCTTCTATGCAACAATGAGGATAATCCTCAGATCGCGGACCTAGTCCGCATCATTGCTACTATCATCTTTCAACATAGTTTTTCTCTAGGAACATAACAAAAATAAAGAGGGAGCTACATCGCGAGCTATTGATCTACAACATAGTTATGCAAATACTATCAGGACTAAGTTCATGATAAATTAAAGTTCAATTAATCATATTACTTAAGAACTCCCACTAAGATAGACATCCCTCTAGTCATCTAAATGATCACGTGATCCAAATCAACTAAACCATGTCCGATCATCATGTGAGATGGACTAGTTTTCAATGGTGAACATCACTATATTGATCATATCTACTATATGATTCACGATCGGCCTTTCGATCTCAAGTGTTCCGAGGCCATATCTGCATATGCTAGGCTCGTCAAGTTTAACCCGAGTATTCCACGTGTGCAAAACTGGCTTGCACCCGTTGTATGTGAACGTAGAGCTTATCACACCCGATCATCATGTGGTGTCTAGGCACGATGAACTGTTGCAACGGTGCATACTCAGGGAGAACACTTATACCTTGAAATTTAGCGAGAGATCATCTTATAATTCTACCGCCGAACTAAGCAAAATAAGATACATAAATGATAAACATCACATGCAATCAAAATATGTGACATGATATGGCCATCATCATCTTGTGCCTTCAATCTCCATCTCCAAAACACAATCATGATCTCTATCGTCATCAGCATGACACCATGATCTCCATCATCTTGATCTCTATCAATGTGTCGTCACATGGTCATCTCACCAACTATTGCTTTTGCAACTATTGCTATCACATAGCGATAAAGTAAAGCAATTATATGGCGCTTGCATCTTATGCAATAAAAGAGACAACCATAAGGCTCCTGCCAGTTGCAAATAACTTTAACAAAACATGATCATCTCATACAACAATTTATATCTCATCACGTCTTGACCATATCACATCACAACATGCCCTACAAAAACAAGTTAGACGTCCTCTACTTTGTTGTTGCAAGTTTTACGTGGCTGCTACGGGCTGAGCAAGAACTGTTCTTACCTACGCATCAAAAAAACACAACGCGGTATAGTGATTGCTTTTTGATCTTCAGAAAGAACCATGTTCATTGAATCCGATTCAACTAAAGTTGGAGAAACAGACACCCACTAGCCACCTATGCGCGAAGCACGTCGGTAGAACCAGTCTCGCGTAAGCGTACGCGTAATGTCGGTCTGAGTTGCTTCATCCAACAATACCGTCGAATCAAGAATCAACTAGGGACGGCAAGCAATATGTATATACCCACGGCCACAACTCCTATGTGTTCTACTCATGCATATAACATCTACACATGGACCTGGCTCAGATGCCACTATTGGGTAACGCAGTAATTTCAAAAAAAACCCTACGCACATGCAAGATCATGGTGATGCATAGCAACGAGAGGGGAGAGTATTGTCTACGTACCCTCGTATACCGTAAGCGGAAGCGTTATGACAACGCGGTTGATGTAGTCATACGTCTTCACGATCCGAGCGATCCTAGTACCGAAAGTACGGTACCTCCGCGATCTGCACACGTTCAGCTCGGTGACGTCCCATGAACTCACGATCCAGCAGAGTGTCGAGGGAGAGCTTTGTCCGCACGATGGTGTGATGACGGTGATGATGAAGCTACCGGCATAGGGCTTCACCTAAGCACTACGACAATATGACCGAGGTGGATTATGGTGGGGGGGGCACCGCACACGGCTAAGACATCAATGATCAACGTGTATGTCTATGGGGTGCCCCCTGGCCACATATATAAAGGATGGAGGGAGGAGGAGGCCGGCCCTCATAGGGCGCGCCCAAAATGTGGAGTCCTACTAGGACTCCCTAGTCCTAGTAGGATTCCACCTCCTACATGGAATAGGAAAAAGGGAAGGGAGAAGGAGAAGGAAGGAAGGGGGCGCCCCCTTTCCCTAGTCCAATTCGGACCAGTCCATGGGGAAGGGGCGCGGCCACACTTGAGGCCTTTCTCTCCTTTCGCGTATGGCCAGAGGGAGTCTTGGGTGGGCTGCATAAACATATTCGACATAAGGGAAAGTTGTGCAATAAACGAATACTACGAATTACTCTGGTATCCAGATACTTACGATTTTGCTAGGGGCTTGGCCCTGGGCGGCCACTCCTCTCCGCCGTCGTCGGCGTCGGTGGAGTAGTCCGGAGGAAGGGTTTTCCCCTTCTTCGACCCTCCGGCCTCCCCAAAGAGGGCGGCCTTCCTTTTCTTCTCTCCTCCCGCTGGAGGGGGAGAGGTCTCTTCTTCTTCCTCCTCGTCTTCACGGGAGTAATGCGCCTCGGAACCGTCGGATGATGGATCCGACACCTCCTGGCGCTGGACACTCTTTCGAGTCCCCGTGGCCTTTTTCGCGGCCTTCTTCTCCGGCACCACAGAGGGTGCCGGAACCAGCAGCTCTGCCAAGCGAGCGTCCGCTGGGCCTTCGAGCAAAGGAGCCGGACAGTTGATCTGTCCGGACGTCACCTGCCAATCCTGTCAAAGGTAAGGGAGCTTAGATCTCGCATGGAGTCAAACTATGAAAAACTGATACCCTGTAAAAGGAAAAAACAGCTTACCGCCTCGCTTGACGCGCTGAGGTGGGATACTGAAACGACTCGGATAAAGGCTTGGCAGTGGTGTGTCACACTACGGAATACGTCAGCAGATTAGATTTGTGTAAATAGTATTCTCTCTATGGAAATATGTGGAAACTTATTTTGCAGAGCCGGACACTATCTTTGTGTTCAAAATCTTCTATGAAGTACTTGGAGGAGGAACCCGCCTTGCAATGCCGAAGACAATCTGCGCGCCGGACTCGTCGTCATTGAAGCCTGGTTTCAGGGGCTACTGAGGGAGTCCTGGATTAGGGGGTGTCCGGATGGCCGGACTATACCTTCAGCCGGACTCCTGGACTATGAAGATACAAGATTGAAGACTTCGTCCCGTGTCTGGAAGGGACTTTCCTTGGCGTGGAAGGCAAGCTTGGCGATACGGATATGCATATCTCCTACCATTGTAACCGACTTTGGGTAACCCTAACCCTCTCCTGTGTCTATATAAACCGGAGGGTTTTAGTCCGTAGGACAACATACAAACAACAATCATACCATAGGCTAGCTTCTAGGGTTTAGCCTCTCCGATCTCGTGGTAGATCTACTCTTGTACTACCCATATCATCAATATTAATCAAGCATGACGTAGGGTTTTACCTCCATCGAGAGGGCCTGAACCTGGGTAAAACTTCGTGTCCCTTGCCTCCTGTTACCATCTGGCCTAGACGCACAGCTCGGGACCCCCTACCCGAGATCCGCCGGGTTTGACACCGACATTGGTGCTTTCATTGAGAGTTCCTCTGTGTCGTCGCCGTCAGGCTTGATGGCTCCTACGATCATCAATGGCGATGCGGTCCAGTGTGAGACCTTCCTCCCCGGACAGATCTTCGTCTTCGGCGGCTTCGCACTGCGGGCCAATTCACTTGGCCATCTAGAGCAGATCGAAAGCTATGCCCCTGGCCGTCAGGTCAGATTTGGAAGTTGAAACTACATGGCTGACATCCGTAGGGACTTGATCTTCGACGGATTCGAGCCACTGCCGAGCGCGCCGCACTGTCACGACGAGCATGATCTAGCTCTACCGCCGAACAGTGCCCTCGAGGCCGCACCCGCATCGGCTTCGACCCTTAATTCAGAACCAACTGCGCCGATCGAGGATGGGTGGTTGGACGCCGCCTTGGGGGCTGCGATCCCAACGGCAATCGAGCCGAACACCAGCCCCGCACTCTGCGAGACTCGTGACTCCAAGGAGCCGGACTCCGAACCCTCCGCGCCCCTGCCGATCGAATCCGATTGGGTGCCGATCATGGAGTTTACTGCTGCGGACATCTTTCAGCACTCGCCTTTCAACGATATTCTGAAGACACTGAAGTCTCCCTCTTTATCAAGAGAGCCCTGGCCGGACTACGGTCAGGAAGGTTGGGATTCAGATGATGAAGAAATTCAAAGCCCACCCACCACCCACTTTGTAGCCACTGTCGACGACTTAACCGACATGCTCGACTTCGACTCCGAAGACATCGACGGTATGGACACCGATGAAGGAGACGATGAAGAACTAATGCCTATCAGGCCCTGGAAAGCCACCTCGTCATATGACATATACATGGTGGACACCCCAAAAGAAGGAGATGGCGATGGAACAGCGGAGGATGACCCCTCCAAGAAACAGCCTAAGCGACGGCGTCAGCGGCGCCGCTCAAAATCCCGCCAAAACAAATACGGTGATTCCAGCACGGGAGAAAATAATACTCCGGAAAGTGCCGAAGAAAACCCCCTCCAGCAAGATTTAGCACAGGAGGATGGAGAAACCAGCCCTCATGAGAGAGTAGCAGACAGAGAGGTCGAGGACGATAATTATATGCCTCCCTCCGAAGACGAGGCAAGCCTCGACGACGACGAATTCGTCGTGCCAGAGGATCCCGTTGAGCAAGAGCTTTTTCAACGCAGGCTTATGGCCACGGCAAGAAGCCTCAAGAAAAAACAGCAACAGCTTAGAGCTGATCAAGATTTGCTAGTCGACAGATGGACCGAAGTCCTTGCGGCCGAAGAGCATAAACTCGAACGCCCCTCCAAGAGCTACCCAAAGCACAGGATGCTACCCCGATTAGAGGAGGAAGCACTTGATGCGGCCGACCGACCACCTTGTGGCCGCGACAGAGAGGCCTCTCGGCCCTCCACTCAAGCCGCACCCCGTACCAAGGCACGGGAATATGCGCCGGACTTACGAGATATGTTGGAGGACAAGGCAAGGCAAACAAGATCGATCTACGGATCGCGTGGGCGCCCCACGGCTCGAGATGGTAACCGTCAAGCCGGCCACAAATTCGGCAGGGCCGAACACAGTAGACAAAGCTCATTGGAGCTACGTCATGATATAGCCCAGTACAGAGGCGCCGCACACCCACTATGCTTCACAGACGAAATAATGGATCATCAAATCCCCGAGGGTTTCAAACCCGTAAATATCGAATCATATGATGGCACAACAGATCCTGCGGTATGGATCGAGGATTATCTCCTTCATATCCACATGGCCCGCGGCGATGATTTCCACGCCATCAAATACCTCCCACTCAAGCTTAAAGGACCAGCTCGGCATTGGCTTAACAGCTTGCCAACAGGATCAATCAGTTGTTGGGAGGACCTGGAAGCCGCATTCCTCGACAATAGCCAAGGCACTTATGTGCGACCCCCAGACGCCGATGACCTATGTCACGTAATACAGCAGCCAGAGGAATCGGCCAGGCAATTCTGGACACGGTTCCTAACAAAGAAAAATCAAATAGTCGACTGTCCGGACGCTGAGGCCCTAGCAGCCTTCAAGCACAATATCCATGATGAGTGGCTTGCCCGGCACCTTGGACAGGAAAAGCCGAAGTCTATGGCAGAACTCACGACACTCATGACCCGCTTTTGCGCGGGAGAAGACAGCTGGCTTGCTCATAGCAACAATATGACCAAGAACCCTGGTAATTCGGATAGCAGGGGCAGTAGTGGCAGGTCGCGTCACAACAAGCAGAAGCGCCGCATTAACGGCGACAATGCTGAGGATACGACAGTTAATGCCGGATTCAGAGGCTCTAAATCTGGTCAGCGGAAAAAGCCATTCAAACGGAATCCTAGGGGCCTCTCCAGTTTGGACCGAATACTCGACCGCTTATGCCAGATACATGGCACCCCCGAAAAGCCGGCCAATCACACCAACAGGGATTGTTGGGTGTTCAAGCAGGCAGGCAAGTTAAACGCCCAAAATAAAGACAAGGGGCTGCATAGCGATGACAACGAGGAGCCCCGGCCGCCGAACAATAGTGGACAGAAGGGTTTTCCCCCACAAGTGCGGACGGTGAACATGATATATGCAACCCACATCCCCAAAAGGGAGCGGAAGCGCACGTTAAGGGACGTATACGCGATAGAGCCAGTCGCCCCAAAGTTCAACCCATGGTCCTCCTGCCCGATCACCTTTGATCGAAGGGACCATCCCACTAGCATCCGTCATGGCGGATTCGCCGCATTGGTTCTAGACCCAATTATTGACGGATTTCATCTCACTAGAGTCCTTATGGATGGCGGCAGCAGCCTGAACCTGCTTTACCAGGATACAGTGCGGAAAATGGGCATAGATCCCTCGAGGATTAAGCCCACCAAAACGACCTTTAAAGGCATAATACCAGGTGTAGAGGCCAACTTTACAGGCTTAGTCACACCTGAAGTGGTCTTCAGATCTCCGGATAACTTCCGAAGCGAGGAGTTAATCTTCGACATAGTCCCATTCCGCAGTGGCTATCACGCACTGCTCGGGCGAACCGCATTCGCCAAGTTCAATGCGGTACCGCACTACGCATACCTTAATCTCAAAATGCCAGGCCCTCGAGGAGTAATTACGGTCAATGGAAACACCGAACGCTCCCTCCGAACGGAGGAGCACACGACGGCCCTTGCAGCAGAAGTACAAAGCAGCCTCTCCAGGCAGATCTCCAGTCCGGCCATTAAACGACCGGACACCGTCAAGCGCGCCCGGAGTAACCTACAACAAGACCGCCTGGCACGACCCGAGCAGGCGTAGCAATGCGGCCCCAACCCCAGCCCTCGCAAAAATGCGATACCAGTACTTCACGTACATAACTACGCTCTAGAAATACCATGGGTACAGGGGAGGGGCACCATCACGGCATGCTCGAAACACGGCTTAAACCGCACCAGGGGCTGCCGATTTTTTAATTTTCTCTTACTTTTAGGCCTCCACTCTTCGGATGGCCCATTCGACAGTTCAATTGCCGAACAAACGATGCAAGAACCAGGGAAGCAAACAAGCCACGCTGCATCACGGAACACCGAGGTGGTCTCTATCACGAGCAGTATACCTGTTTCGCATACTATTCCGCAGCTTGCCCCTGGAACGGACACGTTAAATAGTCCAACCTTTTGCTTATTGCATTATTTGTATCGTTCTGCTTTGATCGCAGCCCTCTTTAATAAACAATGCATAGCTTTTGTCTATTTTTGCATTACTTTTTTTAATATATGTTCCTTAACGACATGTTGCATCCGTACACTTTGGTACGACCAAAATACGCTAGGGGCTATAGTACCTCTCAATATGGTGTGAGAAGTCCAAACACTTTAACAAGTGCGGCACCCCGAACTTATAGCATTATATGCATCGGCTCCGAATCATGTCTTGGGTCAATAGTTGGGTTTGCCCGGCTCCTATGTTTTGGTGCCTTACGTTCCGCTATATCGGCTAAGGTAGCACTAGGAGAACCACTACGATTGTGCCCCAGTTGAGCTGGGTCGAGCACCTCAGTGGAGAAAGCTAAAACTGACTGTCATGATGAAGCGAGAACTGGTCGCTGTTCGAGAGATTTTTTTCGAGTCGCTAAAGACTTATGCCGCTTAGAGCGAGGAGCCGGCTCTGTCCGGCCAAGGCGTGGATAGCACCCCGAACTCGGTCTTCCGAATACCAGGGGCTTCGCCGAAATTTAAAATTATAGAATTCTATGGCTAAGTGAGAGTGTTCACGCATTATAGTCTGATTGCCTTGTTCGTTGGGCTGAGCGCCTCCCTCGAAGGACCCAAACATGGGAAAAAGAGCGCTCAGGTTTATCCACGAACACCCCAGCACTAGCGGCACGGGGGCAGAAGCCGACGACTTGCCATCTGTCAGAATTGATAAACAGCCGCACAAAAGGTAATATTTTAAATTCCAACAGCGTTGCTTAGCGCATATGAACAAGTTTTTAGCGCACAGGACAAAACGAGCAAGTTTCACTCAAAAATTACATCCCTAGAACATTCATCCGCCGCAAGGCAGGCACCCTTCAGAACATCCTTATAATAATTCTCGGGCTTGCGATGCTCTTTCCCCAGCGGTGGCCCGTCCTTCACAAGCTTCTCAGCATCTAGCTTGCCCCTGTGCACCTTAGCACGGGCAAGGGCCCTACGGGCACCTTCAATGCAGACGGAGCACTTGATGACTTCGAGCCTTGGACAGGCCTCCACCAGCCGCTGCACCAGCCCAAAATAGCTCCCAGGCAGAGCCCCTCCAGGCCACAGCCGAACTATGAGGCCCTTCATGGCATGTTCGGCCGCCTTGTGGAGCTCGACTAGTTGCTTCAGCTGGTCGCTCAGGGGCACGGGGTGTCCGGCCTCAGCATACTAAGACCAGAACACCTTCTCTGTCGAGCTGCCCTCCTCGGCTCGATAGAATGCGGCAGCATTGGACACACTCCGGGGAAGATCTGCGAACGCTCCTGGAGAGCTCCGGATTCGGGTAAGTAACAAGTAACTCACGTTTATGTGTTTGCTTTGCATAAAGAATGCCTTACCCGCTGCTATCTTCTTCACCTCATCCAACTCCTGGAGGGTCTTCTGGGATTCGGCCTTGGGAGACTTGGCATTTTCAATAGCCACCGCGAGCTCGGATGCTCGCGTCTTTGAGTCAAGCTCCAAACCCTCATGTTTTTCCATGAGAGCCTAGAGCTCTTGCCGTACCTTGCCAACCTCGGCCTCATACTTCTCCCGCTCGGTGCGCTCCGTGGCTGCCCTCTTCTCAGCCTCGACCAACGCTTGCTAAAGGGTCGCCACCTCAGACGTGGCCCCTACAATAGCCACGATAATCCTATCATTTTTTGCAATTGCACCTCTTTATATATATTTAAACAAGGTATTTCTTACCTTCATTGTCCTCGAGCTGCTTCTTGGCATGCCCAAGCTCTTGCTCGGACCGCTCGAGGTTCTGCTTTAGCGTGTCCACCTCCGTAGTCAATGCTGTGGACACAAGCAGAGAAGCCTGCATACGCATATTGACTCCTTTTTGTTAGACTCCTGCGAATTTTATTTGATCCTCTATTCGGCTTTTCTTCCCGAATGCCAAACAGAGCATCAGGGGCTACTGTCTATGCGTTAATATTATTTACACATTCTTTACTTACCTCAAAGCCTGTTAAAAGGCTAGTACAAGCTTCAGTCAGTCCGCTCTTGGCGGACTGAACCTTCTAGACCACCACACTCATAATGGTGCGATGCTCCTCATCGATGGAGGCGCCTTGGAGCGCCTCCAACAGATTGTCCGGCACCTCCAGTTGGACGGGGGTCACCGGCACGGTGGGCTTGCTCCTCTTGGAAGGAGGTCCCCCGCCGGACTCTGGAACCTTTGAAGGTTCTGGAGCGATGTCCGGCCTAGAGCCGGACTTGGAGCCATGGGGGGTTTCATCACCTTTACTCCTGGAGTCCGGGAGGTCGCCTTGCGGCGCCTCCAGGACCACCTCCTCCCGGCTTGGAACCTGTTGGGACAACACTTTGGTGTCGTCCGTAGGGCGGGGGAGGAAGCCGTCGGAAGCGAGTTCACATCCGACGAGTCCAGTGAGCCGCTCGACGACGTGTCGAGCCGGTCTTTGGGTGGGCTGCATAAACATATTTGACATAAGGGAAAGCTGTGCAATAAACGAATACTATGAATTACTTTGGTATCTGGATACTTAAGATTTTGCTAGGGGCTTGGCCCTGGGCAGCCACTCCTCTCCGCCGTCGTCGGCGTCGGTGGAGTAGTCCGGAGGAAGCGTTTTACCCTTATTGGACCCTCTGGCCTCCCCAGAGAGGGTGGCCTTCCTTTTCTTCTCTCCTCCCGCTGGAGGGGGAGAGGTCTCTTCTTCTTCCTCCTTGTCTTCATGGGAGGAATGCGCCTCGGAACCGTCGGATGATGGATCCGACACCTCCTGGCGTCGGGCACTCTTTCGAGTCCCCGTGGCCTTTTTCGCGGCCTTCTTCTCCGGCACCACATAGGGTGCCGGAACCAGCAGCTTCGCCAAGCGAGCGTCCGCTGGGCCTTCGGGCAAAGGAGCCAGACAGTTGATCTGTCCGGATGTCACCTGCCAATCCTGTCAAAGGTAAGGGATCTTAGATCCCGCATGGAGTCAAACTATGAAAAACTGATACCCTATAAAAGGAAAAAACAGCTTACCGCTTCGCATGACGCGCTGAGGTGGGATAATGAAACGACTCGGATAAAGGCTTGGCCGTGGTGTGTCACACTATGAAATACGTCAGCAGATTAGATTTGTGTAAATATTATTCTCTCTATGGCAATATGTGGAAACTTATTTTGTAGAGCCGGACACTATCTTTGTGTTCAAAATCTTCTATGAAGTACTTGGAGGAGGAACCCGCCTTGCAATGCCGAAGACAATCTGCGTGCCGGACTCATCGTCATTGAAGCCTGGTTCAGGGGCTACTGAGGGAGTCCTGGATTAGGGGGTGTCCGGATGGCCGGACTATACCTTCAGCCGGACTCCTAGACTATGAAGATACGAGATTGAAGACTTTGTCCCGTGTCCGGAAGGGACTTTCCTTGGCGTGGAAGGTAAGCTTGGCGATACAGATATGCAGATCTCCTACCATTGTAACCGACTTTGTGTAACCCTAACCCTCTCCGGTGTCTATATAAACCGGAGGGTTTTAGTCCGTAGGACAACATACACAACAACAATCATACCATAGGCTAGCTTCTAGGGTTTAGCCTCTCCGATCTCGTGGTAGATCTACTCTTGTACTACCCATATCATCAATATTAATCAAGTAGGACGTAGGGTTTTACCTCCATCGAGAGGGCCCGAACCTGGGTAAAACTTCGTGTCCCTTGCCTCCTGTTACCATCCGGCCTAGACACACAGTTCGGGACTGTGACGCCCCCGATTCAATCGTACACTGATCATACACGCAAACGTGTACGATCAAGATCAGGGACTCACAGGAAGATATCACAACACAACTCTACAAATAAAATAAGTCATACAAGGATCATATTACAAGCCAGGGGCCTCGAAGGCTCGAAAACAAGAGCTCGATCATAGACGAGTCAGCGGAAGCAACAATATCTGAGTACAGACATAAGTTAAACAAGTTTGCCTTAAGAAGGCTAGCATAAACTAGGATACAGATCGAAAGAGGCGCAGGCCTCCTGCCTGGGATCCTCCTAAACTACTCCTGGTCATCGTCAGCGGGCAGCACGTAGTAGTAGGCACCTCCGGTGTAGTAGGAGTCGTCGTCGAAGGTGGCGTCTGGCTCCTGGGCTCCAACATCTGGTTGCCACAACCAGGTAGAAGGGATAGGGGGAAAAGAGGGAGAAAGCAACCGTGAGTACTCATCCAAAGTACTCGCAAGCAAGGAGCTACACTACAAATGTATGCATTGGTATCAACTGGAATAAGGCTATTATATGTGGCCTGAACTGCAGAAAGCCGGAATAAGAGGGGGATAGCTAGTCCTTTCGAAGACTATGCTTCTGGCAGCCGCCGTCTTGCGGCATGTAGAAGAGAGTAGACTGAAGTCCTCCAAGTAGCATCGCATAGCATAACCCTAACCGATGATCCTCCCCTCGTCGCCCTGTGAGAGAGCGATCACCGGTTGTATCTGGCACTTGGAAGGGTGTGTTTTATTAAGTATCCGGTTCTAGTTGTCATAAGGTCAAGGTACAGCTCCAAGTCGTCCTGTTACCGAAGATCACGGCTATTCGAATAGATTAACTTCCCTGCAGGGGTGCACCACATATCCCAACACGCTCGATCCCATTTGGCCGGACACACTTTCCTGGGTCATGCCCGGCCTTAGAAGATCAACACGTCGCAGCCCTACCTAGGCACAACAGAGAGGTCAGCACGCCGGTCTAAACCTAAGCGCACAGGGGTCTGGGCCCATCGCCCATAGCACACCTGCACGTTGCGTACGCGGCCGGAGAGTAGACCTAGCAACCTCCATTACAAAGGAAGTCACGTTACGCGGTCCAACCCGGCGCGCGCCGCTCAGTCGCTGGCGTCACGAAGTGCTTCGGCTGATACCACGACGTCGAGTGCCCATAACTGTCCCCGCGTAGATGGTTAGTGCATATAGGCCAGTAGCTAGACTCAGATCAAATACCAAGATCTCGTTAAACGTGTTAATTATCCGCGAACATCGACCAGGGCCAGGCCCACCTCTCTCCTAGGTGGTCTCAACCTGCCATGTCGCTCCGCCTCAAAGTAACCGTCAGGGGCCATCGGGAACCCAGGCCCACCTCTACCGGGATGGAGCCACCTGCCCCTTCAGCCCCCATCTCCGAATAGTATCACAGGTAATGTAACTGTGTAAAGTATATCGTATATGCCCGTGATCACCTCCCGAAGTGATCACGGCCCAATAGTATAGCATGGCATACGGACAAGAGTGTAGGGCCACTGATGGAACACTAGCATCCTATACTAAGCAGTAGGATAGCAGGTAATGGTAACAACAGTAGTAGCAAGGACAGGCTATGCATCAGAATAGGATTAACGGAAAGCAGTAACATGCTACACTACTCTAATGCAAGCAGTATATAGAAGAGTAGGCGATATCTGGTGATCAAAGGGGGGGCTTGCCTGGTTGCTCTGGCAAGAGAGAGGGGTCGTCAAGTCCGTAGTCGAACTGGGCAGCAGCAGCGTCGGTCTCGGTGTCTAGCGAGACAAGAGGGGGAAGGAACAATAAATATTTAAGCAAGCAGGTGCATAGCGATGCATGACATGACAAGTATCGGTGCTAGAGGTGCCCTAACGCGGTATGAGGTGATACCGGTGAAGGGGGAAACATCCGGGAAAGTATTCCCGGTGTTTCGCGTTTACGGGCAGAGGAGCCGGAGGGGGAAAGTTGCGAGTTCGATAGGTTAGGGGGTGTGGCGGACGAACGGGTTGCTTATTCGGATTCGTCTCATCGTTCTGAACAACTTTCATGTAGAAAGTATTTTCATCTGAGCTACGGTTTATTTTATATTAATTTTAAAAGTTTTAAATCATTTTCTAAATTGTTTTAATTCGAAAATTAAACCTTAAATTGCTATGGGTACATAGAATTGTACCCAACAGAATGTATGTGTGGCTAGCAGGTGGGGTCAAGGGGTGGTCCAGTCAGCATTTGACCAGTCAACTGTTGACTGGTCAATAGGGTCTAACAGGGCCCACATGTCATGGACTGGGTTAACCCAGTCAACAGTTTTACTGGTCAAACTGAACAGTGGGCCCACATGTCATTGACTGACAACTAACTAACCTAATTAATTGGTTTAATTAACAGATTAATTAGGTTAAGTTAATTAGGTTAATCTAATCAATATTAATTAAGTTAATTAATTCTTTAATTAAGTAATTAATTACTTTATTTATTTATTTATTTTAAACTCTCTTTTTTCATTTTATTCTGGGGGTGGGGCCCCACTGTCAAAGGGCCAGAGGAGGCCTAGCGGGTTTGGGCGTGGGTGCCCGCCCGAACACGCACGGGCGCGTGTGCTCTGGGCGCCGGCGTCGGGCGTGTGGTCTGCGGCGATCGAGGGAGGCCGGGGCGAGCGGTGGCCGGGTGGTGCAGGAGGCGAGCGGCAGGCCAGCGTGTGGTAGCGGCTGCGGGTGGCCGCGGCGGAACCAGGAGGCGGCGACGCAGGTGGGCGCAACCAGCTGCCGGCGAGCATGGCGAGCGGCCAGGAGAGACGCAGCGGGCAGGGCTCGGCCATGTGCGAGCGGCACCTGCGTTAGAGAGGCGAAGCACGGGCGCGCGCGAGGCCACGTGAGAGCGTGCCCGAGCGCGGGCAGTGCGTTCTGCGAGGGAGGGGAAGGCGGGGGGCTTGGCCGACGCGGGCGCGGGCGGTCGATGGCCTCGGCGGGGCGCAGGTGTAGAGGCGGCGCGGACGGCGCATGGTGAGCACGCGGGGCGAGGGAGAGAGGAGGCCGGGGCCTCACCGCAGGGTTGTAGGGCACGGGCAACGGGGGTCGAAGAGGAGGACGGAGACGAGGCGACGCAGGGGAAGGAGGCGACGAGGGCGTCCGGCGAGGTGGTCGTCGGGGATGGGGCGGCTCTCGGCGACAGCGGGGCAGAACCGGGCGGCGTCGGGGTTCGGCGATGAGGTCGGAGGCGCCATGGTGCGCGACGGCGGCGGGGGGGTGTCGAGCGGTGCCCGGGCGCCTTTTCCCCCGATCCAGATCGGGGAGGGAGCGAGGGGGCGAGCGGGGTGGGGCGAGTGGGGGTCTCGTCCCCGATCCAGATTGGATCGGGAGGGGGGGAACGGCGTGGGGGGGAGTGCGGGTGGTTGGGTTAGGGTTTGACCAGGGGTGGGGGGTTATGGGGGAGTGGGGTGGCCGGCTGGGCCTTTGTCCAGTTGGGCTGGTGGTCGAATGGGCCGGCCAGTTGGGTCGGCTGGCCCGGGGGGTTCTTTTCCTTTTTTCCTTTTTTTGTTTGTTTGTTTTCTGTTTTCTTTTATTATTTCTTTCTTTTCTGTCTAAATCATTTTAAACTATTTAGCCATTTTATAAAAAGGTGTTTGTTGCCCCATAATTACCCTTATAATATTCGGCAACCACCGAACATTTTTGTTTTAATTTTTGAAAACTTTTATTCTTGTCATAAATTTGAATTTGAATTTTGAACGGTTTCAAACTATTGTGAGGACAGCAACAGTAACCGAGGTGTCATGGCACGATTAGCGTGGGATTACTGTAGCCTAATTACCCAGGCATCACAATTCTCCTCCACTACAAGAAATCTCGTCCCGAGATTTAAGAGGTGGTGTAAGGGGGAAATTTGGGGTTGTGAAATTCTAACGGATCTTCTTGGTCTTGGTTGCTCTTCTCGAAGAGGTCGATCCCTTACATGGACGTATTCATTTCTCTGCTTCATCGCATCATGATGAAATTGTCGTCCTTTCTTTAGGATCTCCATCGTTCTTACGAAAGAATAAAGGATGGTTATTCCGAGAGAGCAGACCTCTACAAGGTTGACTACCTGGTCGATAACATCGGGGAAGGTGGTAGAAAGTAACTCTCAAATTGAAACTAAAGAAAATATCGAGAGCAAGGTACGAAGGTGCAATAAGAAGTTTCAAGTGGATAAGCAATCATTTGTTACCTGATACGAAATGTGAAAGGGGTTCAGAGCAATGGGAATAAGTATTGCGCCTGATACCAGAATAGATCACTAGGCAGGTGGCCCGTGAATTACATACGAAGTCAAGCGTGGGGAATAAGTTTGGCAACAGGGTGTACAGGAGAGTCAGGTTTCGATCCTGTGGAACTGTGGGTTATGGGCCCACCATGTGGGGTAAAAGTAGGAAGGGCGGTGATGCCTTGCATGATCATGTAGATAAGGCATGTCAGAGGGTAGCTTGCCAGTTGTGTTGGCAACAGCGTCGGTACCAAGGGCGAGGGACGAAGAGAACCATTTTCCTGCTCGTTGAACGAGGTGGACCAATAGGCAAAGTTCTCATCCATCGATGGCTACCGGAATGTCATAAACAATGGTATCAGGGTCTTGCTGACAGAATTGTACACCGATGTGTTTACATGAGCAGAAGAATCTTACTGTTTAGATCATATAGATCACAAGAAAGGTTAAACAAACCAATGGAAAGGAAAATGTGATCCTCAGGTTAAACAGAACAATGGAAAGGAAAAATGTGTTTAAACACATCTTTCAGGGGTATATCCTTCCCAAGGACAAGCAGAGCATGATATCCATGATAGGATATAACGTAGGAAAACTCTTTAGGTAGGGGAGAGAAATTTCATGACATTACCCATATAGCGGTGTTTGGATAATTTAGCAGGAAACATTTAGCATTGGCTTCAAATATCCTTGTTGAAAATCGGAGTACCACAAACATGCTTCGAGATAGCATTGCATGGTCTTCAAGCAAGTTCAGACTTTGGAAACAAAAAGGGTCCGTCAGGAAGAACTTATAGAATAAGTCTTACAATTTCCTCATGGAAGAAAGGATAGCCTGGCTGAAAAGGGAAACTATAACAATTGGGCCTCCGGCCAGGTGTGCTAGGCATGACATCACCTTACCGGGTCACATAAGGACCATTGTTGTAACTCTCGGAAATATGTTCCAACCATCATATCTGACCTAGATTCAGATCTGATTAGTGCCAGGATACCTCCGACTTAGTAAGCCTGAGAAGAAAAGGTGCAACACAATTGACGAGATGACAATGTAAGATTCTCGGGAAATGAACTATGAAGTGATTTCCGTTAACAAGAGTTCATCATTAATCCAAGGAGAGGACAAGGAGGTGTCTGGTGAACTCAACGACAATTCATCGAGATTACCAAAAGATGGATTTCCACAATTAAGTAAACAAGGAGATAACATTTGTCAGATCAAATGATATAAGGAAGTATGCTCGTGGAAAAACATACACAATTAAACATTGGTTGAAAGGTGCGCCCAAAATATGGGTTGGGTTGCACGACCAATGTCAGAATGGTGATTCAATAATCAATAGTCTAAGAACGAATGACCGACCATTAACTTCAAAGCAATAGGGTTGCTAGAATTGCAGAATCCGAACAACACCGTTCACTTGTTGGTACCCCGGTTGGAATCAACACGAGGACCAAGAAAGAATGGTGATGGTGAGAAGTATCACGATACCAAGAATTCTTAAGAGGTGGTGAAATTCCCACGACATTCTTGACATAAAAGGTGGTAATTCTCCAAGGTAAAGAAGAACGATGCTGGGTAGCAAGGAACTCAAGGTATAACACAAAATATGAACAGTTTGTGTTGGAGGGAAGGCAATAAAGTGGTCGATGACAACACAAATCATCAAGGGCAAGGATGGTATTTCTCATCATGAATTCAATTGATATCCAGGAAGAGCTCAGAATGTTGATGATGATCATGACAGATTCTGTCGAGAGGTTTCCTGGAGATGTAATCGATCGGCGATGATATCAAGTCAAAGGAATGATGAAGCGAAATGATCTTGGGACCATGAGTAGGACACAAACTCGAATTCAAGCTTGTCGTTCAAGGTGGAACGATAAGACAAGGAAGATCGACGTAAGCTTAGCTCATCACCAAAAGTTGTGCTCTGGGAATAAGGACCAGGTAGCACAGTTAAAATTTAGCACTTTAATGATATAGCTGATCAGGCTAGGAATGACTTGAAGGATTAATAAACTCATAAGCAACGGAGATTACTTAGAGCTATTGAATCGGAGTGCGAAATTGATTCACTTATCAGTGTCCTTGAGTGTCTAACAACTCATAACCCGGGGAAAATTGGAATCGGTGAGAAATAATACTTGAAGAACTCATAAGAAGTAATATGGTTCTGTGCTATTATCGAGATACCACGAGGTAATACTCGAAGGTGGATCATAATAGAGGTTGGACAGGTGCATTGATCTGCAGAGGACAAGTGGTTCAACTTGTCTGAGAAAAGGATCAAAGATGATCAATCATGGTCGATACCATGGTCGCAAAGGACCAACATAGATACAAGATGAACTTATAACAAGGGGACCATTATTAATACAGGAAGCTTTCATGATAGATTCCACATCAGGTCCATGGGCATGAACACAAAGTTCAAGGTCGACTCCCACTTCTCCAAAGCAGAACCTTACATTCACTTCTCGTTTTGATAATGGTATTAGTGTTGACAGTTTTACCTGGTGAAATACTAGATGAGGATGGCCCGTGAAATCTTTCGGGCTCACATAGATTAGTTAAGGCATTGGTTCAACCCATCGAGGCGTCTTAGGAACATATACCACAAATTTTTAGAAGTAATTAACACAAGCTCGAAAGTAGAGCATGGTTCACAAAAGCAGAGGATACAATTTACCAAAGGCATTACGTATCAGGGAAAGAATTTCCAAAGTGATTGAATATGAAGGACGTTGTCGGATAAAATCCAACAAGGTTCTGATGGTCCATAAAGGATCTGATGTGAGTATCGGCTCACAACCAAAGGAAGAATCAATGCAAAGACATTGGATTATAGAAACAACTGAGTAACTTGGAGCTTAATTGCAAAGGAATTATGATTTACAAAGCGAAGGATCAGAAGCAGACGCTCCGATCAAGGACGGATAAGTTCAATATACTTAGGGGCACAATCGACGACAATTTGATTGGCGAGAACCAGCCCACGTTTGAAATAACGTCTGAGCCGGAAGGATGAATTCTAGGATATGACTGAGGATTGAGAGCATTCACATCATATTGGATCAACAGACTTAAAATGATAATGACAAAGGATGCCAATAAGATTATCAAACTTATAGGATTTAATCCCAATGCAAGCAACCAAGAATTTCAAGAGCAATAGGTTGTTGAGGATCTTCAGAAGATCGGATAGTATTTAAGAGTATCTTATGAAGCATACGAACAACTGGGATGAACAGATACTCGATAAGTGCGAGGAATTATCCGTAGGGGGTATTCATGCGGTAAAGAACTGCAAGGCAGTAAACTCAAAGGATTGTCGAAACAGTAGAGAGAATTTCGAGGTATCTTGTAATAACAAGATCAACGAGGAATCATTGAATGAATGGCAAGTGTACGTGGCTATCCATAGGGTTTATCGATGGAAGGGAATTGCAAAATTGATGGCACAAAGTCTCAGGAGAACATCGGAGAGTATTGTCAAAATCTTCTGTTGAAGCAGTCGATCATATGTAATGAAGGGGCTCTCCGGCAGGAAGTGTAACGAGAACCTAAAGTTAGATTTTAGCAAAATCATTTAACCCGAATAGAAGGGAGATCAGAGTTCCAGAGTATAGACGAGGAACAAAAGATCCTAATACCACCCAATGGCGACGTGGGCCCATCAGCCGCACAGCCATGTTAGTAAAACAATTTTCATCGACTAGACTCAACTTCGGCCAAGGAGTGTGGAAGAGGGATTCCTACAGGCAGTCGGCTCTGATACCAACTTGTGACGCCCCCGATTCAATCGTACACTACTCATACACGCAAACGTGTACGATCAAGATCAGGGACTCACGGGAAGATATCACAACACAACTCTACAAATAAAATAAGTCATACAAGCATCATATTACAAGCCAGGGGCCTCGAAGGCTCGAATACAAGAGCTCGATCATAGACGAGTCAGCGGAAGCAACAATATCTGAGTACAGACATAAGTTAAACAAGTTTGCCTTAAGAAGGCTAGCACAAACTGGGATACAGATCGAAAGAGGCGCAGGCCTCCTGCCTGGGATCCTCCTAAACTACTCCTGGTCGTCGTCAGCAGGCAGCACGTAGTAGTAGGCACCTCCGGTGTAGTAGGAGTCGTCGTCGAAGGTGGCGTCTGGCTCCTGGGCTCCAACATCTGGTTGCGACAACTAGGTAGAAGGGATAGGGGGAAAAGAGGGAGAAAGCAACCGTGAGTACTCATCCAAAGTACTCGCAAGCAAGGAGCTACACTACAAATGTATGCATTGGTATCAACTGGAATAAGGCTATTATATGTGGCCTGAACTGCAGAAAGCCGGAATAAGAGGGGGATAGCTAGTCCTTTCGAAGACTATGCTTCTGGCAGCCGCCGTCTTGCGGCATGTAGAAGAGAGTAGACTGAAGTCCTCCAAGTAGCATCGCATAGCATAACCCTAACCGATGATCCTCGCCTCGTCGCCCTGTGAGAGAGCGATCACCGGTTGTATCTGGCACTTGGAAGGGTGTGTTTTATTAACTATCCGGTTCTAGTTGTCATAAGCTCAAGGTACAACTCCAAGTCGTCCTGTTACCGAAGATCACGGCTATTTGAATAGATTAACTTCCCTGTAGGGGTGCACCACATATCCCAACACGCTCGATCCCATTTGGCCGGACACACTTTCCTGGGTCATGCCCGGCCTCGGAAGATCAACACATCGCAGCCCTACCTAGGCACAACAGAGTGGTCAGCACGCCGGTCTAAACCTAAGCGCACAGGGGTCTGGGCCCATCGCCTATAGCACACCTGCATGTTGCGTACGCGGCCGGAGAGCAGACCTAGCAACCTCCATTACAAAGGAAGTCACATTACGCGGTCCAACCCGGCGCGCGCCGCTCAGTCGCTGGCGTCACGAAGTGCTTCGGCTGATACCACGATGTCGAGTGCCCATAACTGTCCCCGCGTAGATGGTTAGTGCGTATAGGCCAATAGCCAGACTCAGATCAAATACCAAGATCTCGTTAAACGTGTTAAGTATCCGCGAACATCGACCAGGGCCAGGCCCACCTCTCTCCTAGGTGGTCTCAACCTGCCCTGTCGCTCCGCCTCAAAGTAACCGTCGGGGGCCGTCGGGAACCCAGGCCCACCTCTACCGGGATGGAGCCACCTGCCCCTTCAGCCCCCATCTCCGAACAGTATCACAGGTAATGTAACTGTGTAAAGTATATCGTATATGCCCGTGATCACCTCCCGAAGTGATCACGGCCCAGTAGTATAGCATGGCAAGACGGACAAGAGTGTAGGGCCACTGATGGAACACTAGCATCCTATACTAAGCAGTAGGATAGCAAGTAATGGTAACAACAGTAGTAGCAAGGACAGGCTATGCATCAGAATAGGATTAACGGAAAGCAGTAACATGCTACACTACTCTAATGCAAGCAGTATAGAGAAGAGTAGGCGATATCTGGTGATCAAAGGGGGGCTTGCCTGGTTGCTCTGGCAAGAGAGAGGGGTCATCAACTCCGTAGTCGAACTGGGCAGCAGCAGCGTCGGTCTCGGTGTCTAGCGAGAGAAGAGGGGGAAGGAACAATAAATATTTAAGCAAGCAGGTGCATAGCGATGCATGACATGACAAGTATCGGTGCTAGAGGTGCCCTAACGCGGTATGAGGTGATACCGGTGAAGGGGGAAACATCCAGGAAAGTATTCCCGGTGTTTCGCGTTTACGGGCAGAGGAGCCGGAGGGGGAAAGTTGCGAGTTCGATAGGTTAGGGGGTGTGGCGGACGAACGGGTTGCGTATCCGGTTCGTCTCGTCGTTCTGAACAACTTTCATGTAGAAAGTATTTTCATCTGAGCTACGATTTATTTTATATTAATTTTAAAAGTTTTAAATCATTTTCTAAATTTCTTTAATTCGAAAATTAAACCTTAAATTGCTATGGGTACACAGAATTGTACCCAACAGAATGTATATGTGGCTGGCAGGTGGGGTCAAGGGGTGGTCCAGTCAGCATTTGACCAGTCAACTGTTGACTGGTCAACAGGGTCTAACAGGGCCCACCTGTCATGGACTGGGTCAACCCAGTCAACAGTTTGACTGGTCAAACTGAACAGGGGGCCCACATGTCATTGACTGACAACTAACTAACCTAATTAATTGGTTTAATTAACAGATTAATTAGGTTAAGTTAATTAGGTTAATCTAATCAATATTAATTAAGTTAATTAATTCTTTAATTAAGTAATTAATTATTTTATTTATTTATTTATTTTAAACTCTTTTTTTCATTTTATTCTGGGGGTGGGGCTCCACTGTCATAGGGCCAGAGGAGGCCTAGCGGGTTTGGGCGTGGGTGCCCGCCCGAACACGCACGGGCGCGTGTGCTCTGGGCGCCGGCGTCGGGCGTGTGGTCTGCGGCGATTTGAGGGAGGCCGGGGCGAGCGGTGGCCTGGTGGTGCAGGAGGCGAGCGGCAGGCCAGCGTGCGGTAGCGGCTGCGGGTGGCCGCGGCGGAACCAGGAGGCGGCGATGCAGGCGGGCGCAACCAGCTGCCGGCGAGCATGGTGAGCGGCCAGGGGAGACGCAGCGGGCAGGGCTCGGCCATGTGCAGGCGGCACCAGCGTTAGAGAGGCGAAGCACGGGCGCGCGCAAGGCCCTGTGAGAGCGTGCCCGAGCGCGGGCAGCGCGTTCTGCGAGGGAGGGGAAGGCGGGGGGCTTGGCCGACGCGGGCGCGCGCGGTCGATGGCCTCGGCGGGGCACAGGTGTAGAGGCGGCGCGGACGGCGCATGGTGAGCACGCGGGGTGAGGGAGAGAGGAGGCCGGGGCCTCACCACAGGGTTGTAGGGCACGGGCAACGAGGGTCAAAGAGGAGGACGGAGACGAGGCGACGCATGGGAAGGAGGCGACGAGGGTGTCCGGCGAGGTGGTCGCCGGGGATGGGGCGGCTCTCGGCAACGGCGGGGCAGAACCGGGCGGCGTCGGGGTTCAGCGACGAGGGCGGAGGCGCCATGGTGCGCGACGGCGGCGGGGGGGTGTCGAGCGGCGTCCGGGCGCCTTTTCCCCTGATCCCGATCGGGGAGGGAGCGAGGGGGCGAGCAGGGTGGGGCGAGTGGGGGTCTCGTCCCCGATCCAGATTGGATCAGGAGGGGGGGAACAGCGTGGGGGGAGCGCGGGTGGTTGGGTTAGGGTTTGACCAGGGGTGGGGGGTTATGGGGGAGTGGGGTGGCCGGCTGGGCCTTTGTCCAGTTGGGCCGGTGGTCGAATGGGCCGGCCAGTTGGGTCGGCTGGCCTGGGCGGGTTCTTTTCCTTTTTCCCTTTTTTTGTTTGTTTGTTTTCTGTTTTCTTTTATTATTTCTTCCTTTTCTGTCTAAATCATTTTAAACTATTTAGCCATTTTATAAAAAGGTGTTCGTTGCCCAATAATTACCCTTATAATATTCGGCAACCACCAAATATTTTTGTTTTAATTTTTGAAAACTTTTATTCTTGTCATAAATTTGAATTTGAATTTTGAACGGTTTCAAACTATTGCGAGGACAGCAACAGTAACCGAGGTGTCATGGCACGATTAGCGTGGGATTACTGTAGCCTAATTACCCGGGCATCACAGGGACCCCCTACCCGAGATCCGCCGGTTTTGACACCGATATTGGTGCTTTCATTGAGAGTTCCTCTGTGTCATCACCGTCAGGCTTGATGGCTCCTACGATCATCAATGGCGATGCAGACCAGGGTGAGACCTTCCTCCCCGGACAGATCTTTGTCTTCGGCGGCTTCGCACTGCGGGCCAATTCACTTGTCCATCTGGAGCAGATCGAAAGCTATGCCCCTAGCCGTCAGGTCAGATTTGGAAGTTTAAACTACACGGCTGACATCCGCAGGGACTTGATCTTCGACGGATTCGAGCCACTACCGAGTGCACCGCACTGTCACGACGAGCATGATCTAGCTCTGCCGCCGAACAGTGCCCTGGAGGCCGCACCCGCATCGGCTTCGACCCTTAATTCGGAACCAACTGCGCCGATCGAGGATGGGTGGTTGGACGCCGCCTCGGGGACTGCGATCCCAACGGCAATCGAGCCGAACACCAGCCCCGCACTCTGCGAGACTCATGACTCCAAGGAGTCGGACTCCTCTCCGGACTCCGAACCCTCCGCGCCCCTGCCGATCGAATCCGATTGGGCGCCGATCATGGAGTTTACTGCCACGGACATCTTTTAGCACTCGCCTTTCGGCGATATTCTGAAGACACTGAAGTCTCTCTCTTTATTAGGAGAGCCCTGACCGGACTACGGTCAGCAAGGTTGGGATTCGGACGATGAAGAAATTCAAAGCCCACCCACCACCCACTTTGTAGCCACTGTTAACGACTTAACCAACATGCTCGACTTCGACTCCGAAGACATCGACGGTATGGACGCCGATGAAGGAGACGATGAAGAACTAGCGCCTATCTGGCCCTAGAAATCCACCTTGTCATATGACATATACATGGTGGACACCCCAAAAGAAGGAGATGGCGATGGAACAGCGGAGGATGACTCCTCCAAGAAACAGCCTAAGCGCCGGCTTCAGCGGTGCTTCTCAAAATCCCACCAAAACAAATACGGTGATTCCAGCACGGGAGATACTAATACTCCGGAAAGTGCCAAAGAAAACCCCCTCCAGCAAGATTTAGCACAGGAGGATGGAGAAACCAGCCCTCATGAGAGAGCAGCAGACAGAGAGTCCAAGGATGATAATTATATGCCTCCCTCCGAAGACGAGGCAAGCCTCGACGACGACGAATTCGTCGTGCCAGAGGATCCCGTCGAGCAAGAGCTTTTTCAATGCAGGCTTATGGCCACGGCAAGAAGCCTCAAGAAAAAACAACAACAACTTAGAGCTGATCAAGATTTGCTAGTCGACAGATGGACTGAAGTCCTTGCGGCCGAAGAGCATAAACTCGAACGCCCCTCCAAGAGCTACCCAAAGCGCAGGATGCTACCCCGATTATAGGAGGAAGCACTTGATGCAGCCAACCGACCACCTCGTGGCCGCGATAGAGAGGCCTCTCGGCCCTCCACTCAAGCCGCACCCTGTACCAAGGCACGGGAATATGCGCCGGACTTACGAGATGTGTTGGAGGACAAGGTAAGGCAAACAAGATCGATCTATGGATCGCGTGGGCGCCCCACGGCTCGAGACGGTAACCGTCACGCCGGCCACAAATTCGGCAGGGCCGAACACAGCATACAAAGCTCATTGGAGCTACATCGTGATATAGCCCAGTATAGAGGCGCCGCACACCCACTATGCTTCACAGACGAAATAATGGATCATCAAATTCCCGAGGGTTTCAAACCCGTAAATATCGAATCATATGATGGCACAACAGATCCTACAATATGGATCGAGGATTATCTCCTTCATATCCACATGGCCCGCGGCGATGATTTCCACGCCATCAAATACCTCCCACTCAAGCTTAAAGGACCAGCTCGGCATTGGCTTAACAGCTTGCCAACAGGATCAATCAGTTGTTGGAAGGACCTGGAAGCCGCATTCCTCGACAATAGCCAAGGCACTTATGTGCGACCCCCAGACGCCGATGACCTAAGTCACGTAATTCAGCAGCTAGAGGAATCGGCCAGGCAATTCGGGACACGGTTCCTAACAAAGAAAAATCAAATAGTCGACTGTCCGGACACTGAGGCCCTAGCAGCCTTCAAGCACAATATCCGTGATGAGTGGCTTGCCCGGCGCCTTGGACAGGAAAAGCCGAAGTCTATGGTAGCACTCACGACACTCATGACCCGCTTTCGCGTGGGAGAAGACAGCTGGCTTGCTCGTAGCAACAATATGACCAAGAACCCTGGTAATTCGGATACCAGGGGCAGTAGTGGCAGGTCGCGTCACAACAAGCAGAAGCGCCGCATTAACAGCGATAATGCTGAGGATACGACAGTTAATGCCGGATTCAGAGGCTCTAAATCCGGTCAGCGGAAAAAGCCATTCAAAAGAAATCCTAGGGGCCCGTCCAGTTTGGACCGAATGCTCGACCGCTTGTGCCAAATACATGGCACCCCCAAAAAGCCGGCCAATCACACCAACAGGGATTGTTGGGTGTTCAAGCAGGCAGGCAAGTTAAACGCTGAAAATAAAGACAAGGGGCTGCATAGCGATGACGACGAGGAGCCCCGGCTGCCGAACAACAGTGGACAGAAGGGTTTTCCCCCACAAGTGCGGACGGTGAACATGATATACGCAACCCACATCCCCAAAAGGGAGCGGAAGCGCGCGTTAAGGGACGTATACGCGATAGAGCCAGTCGCCCCAAAGTTCAACCCATGGTCCTCCTGCCCGATCACCTTTGATCGAAGGGACCATCCCACTAGCATCCGTCATGGCGGATTCGCTGCATTGGTTCTAGACCCAATTATTGACGGATTTCATCTCACTAGAGTCCTTATGGATGGCGGCAGCAGCCTGAACCTGCTTTACCAGGATACAGTGCGGAAAATGGGCATAGATCTCTCGAGGATTAAGCCCACCAAAATGACCTTTAAAGGCGTAATACCAGGTGTAGAGGCCAACTGTACAGGCTCAGTCACACTTGAAGTGGTCTTCAGATCTCCGGATAATTTCCGAAGCGAGGAGTTAATCTTCGACATAGTCCCATTCCGCAGTGGCTATCACGCACTGCTCGGGCGAACCGCATTCGCCAAGTTCAATGCGGTACCGCACTACACATACCTTAATCTCAAAATGCCAGGCCCTCGAGGAGTAATTACGGTCAATGGAAACACCGAACGCTCCCTCTGAACGGAGGAGCACACGGGGGCCCTTGCAGCAGAAGTACAAAGCAGCCTCTCCAGGCAGTTCTCCAGTCCGGCCATCAAACGATCGGACACCATCAAGCGCGCCCGGAGTAACCTACAACAAGACCGCCTGGCACGACCCGAGCAGGCGTAGCAATGCAGCCCCAACCCCAGCCCTCGCAAAAATGCGATACCAGTACTTCACGTACATAACTACGCTCTAGAAATACCATGGGTACAGGGGGAGGGGCACCATCACGGCACGCCCGAAACACGGCTTAAACCGCACCAGGGGCTGCCGATTTTTTAATTTTCTCTTACTTTCAGGCCTCCACTCTTCGGAAGGCCCATTCGGCAGTTCAATTGCCGAACAAACGATGCAAGAACCAGGGAAGCAAACAAGCCACGCTGCATTACGGAACTCCCAGGTGGTCTCTATCACGAGCAGTATACCTGTTTCGCATACTATTCCGCAGCTTGCCCCTGGAACGGACACGTTAAATAGTCCAACCTTTTGCTTATCGCATTATTTGTATCGTTCTGCTTTGATCGCAGCCCTCTTTAATAAACAATGCATAGCTTTTGTCTATTTTTGCATTACTCTTTTTTTAATATATGTTCCTTAACGACATGTTGCATCCGTACACTTTGGTACGACCAAAATACGCCAGGGGCTTTAGTACCTCTCAATATGGTGTGAGAAGTCCGAACACTTTAACAAGTGCGGCACCCCGAACTTATAGCATTATATGCATCGGCTCCGAATCATGTCTTGGGTCAATAGTTGGGTTTGCTTGGCTCCTATGTTTTGGTGCCTTACGTTCCGCTATATCGGCTAAGGTAGCACTAGGAGAACCACTACGATTGTGCCCTAGTTGAGCTGGGTCGAGCACCTCAGTGGAGAAAGCTAAAACTGACTGTCATGATGAAGCGAGAGCTGGTCGTTGTTCGAGAGGTTTTTTTGAGTCCTTAAAGACTTATGCCTCTTAGAGCGAGGAGCCGGCTCTGTCCGACCAAGGCGTGGATAGCGCCCTGAACTCGGTCTTCCGAATACCAGGGGCTTCGGCGAAATTTAAAATTATAGAATTCTATGGCTAAGTGAGAGTGTTCACGCATTATAGTTCGATTGCCTTGTTCATTGGGCTGAGCGCCTCCCACGAAGGACCCAAACATGGGAAAAGGACGGCTCAGGTTTATCCCCGAACACCCCAGCACTAGCGGCACGGGGCCAGAAGCCAATGACTTGCCATCTCTCAGAATTGATAAACAGCCGCACAGAAGGTAATATTTAAATTCCAACAGCATTGCTTAGCGCATATGAATAAGTTTTTAGCGCACAGGACAAAACGAGCAAGTTTCACTCAAAAATTACATCCCTAGAACATTCATCCGCCACAAGGCAAGCACCCTTCAGAACATCCTTATAATAATTCTCGGGCTTGCGATGCTCTTTCCCTGGCGGTGGCCCGTCCTTCACAAGCTTCTCAACATCCAGCTTGCCCCAGTGCACCTTAGCACGGGCAAGGGCCCTATGGGCACCTTCAATGCAGACGGAGCGCTTGATGACTTCGAGCCTTGGACAGGCCTCCACCAGCCGCCACACCAGCCCGAAATAGCTCCCAGGCAGAGCCCCTCCAGGCCACAACCGAACTATGAGGCCCTTCATGGCCTGTTCGTCCGCCTTGTGGAGCTCGACCAGTTGCTTCAGCTGGTCGCTCAGGGGCACGGGGTGTCCGGCCTCAGCATACTGATACCAGAACACCTTCTCTGTCGAGCTGCCCTCCTCGGCTCGATAGAATGTGGCGGCATCGGACACACTCCGGGGAAGATCTGCGAACGCTCCTGGAGAGCTCCGGATTCAGGTAAGTAACAAGTAACTCACGTTTATGTGTTTGCTTTGCATAAAGAATGCCTTACCCGCCGCTATCTTCTTCACCTCATCCAACTCCTAGAGGGTCTTCTGGGATTCGGCCTTGGCAGACTTGGCATTTTTAATAGCCACCGCGAGCTCGGACGCTCGCGTCTTTGAGTCAAGCTCCAAACCCTCATGTTTTTCCATGAGAGCCTGGAGCTCTTACCGTACCTTGCCAACCTCGGCCTCATACTTCTCCCGCTCGGTGCGCTCCATGGCCGCCCTCTTCTCGGCCTCGACCAGCGCTTGCTTAAGGGTCGCCACCTCAGACGTGGCCCCTACAATAGCCATGATAATCCTGTCATTTTTTCCAATTGCACCTCTTTATATATATTTCAACAAGGTATTTCTTACCTTCATTGTCCTCGAGCTGCTTCTTGGCACGCCCGAGCTCTTGCTCGGACCGCTTGAGGTTCTGCTTTAGCGTGTCCACTTCCGCAGTCAGTGCGGCGGACGCAAGCAGAGAAGCCTGCATACGCATATTGACTCCTTTTTGTTAGACTCCTGCGAATTTTATTTGATCCTCTATTCGGCTTTTCTTCCCAAACGCCAAACAGAGCATCAGGGGCTACTGTCTATGTGTTAATATTATTTACACATTCTTTACTTACCTCAAAGCCTGTTAAAAGGCTAGTACAAGCTTCAGTCAGTCCGCTCTTGGCGGACTGGACCTTCTGGACCACCGCACTCATAATGGTGCGATGCTCCTCGTCGATGGAGGCGCCTTGGAGTACCTCCAACAGATTGTCCGGCGCCTCCGGTTGGACGGGGGTCACCGGCACGGTGGGCTTGCTCCTCTTGGAAGGAGGTCCCCTGCCGGACTCTGGAACCTTTGAAGGTTCCGGAGTGGTGTCCGGACTGGAGCCGGACTTGGAGCCTTGGGGGGTTTCATCCCCTTTACTCCTGGAGTCTGGGAGGTCGCCTTGCGGCGCCTCCAGGACCACCTCCTCCCGGCTTGGAACCTGTTGGTGTCGTCCGTAGGGCGGGGGGAGGAAGCCGTCGAAAGCGAGTTCACATCCGACGAGTCTAGTGAGCCGCTCGACAACGCGTCGAGCCAGTCTTTGGGTGGGCTGCATAAACATATTCGACATAAGGGAAAGCTGTGCAATAAACGAATACTATGAATTACTCTGGTATCTGGATACTTACGATTTTGCTAGGGGCTTGGCCCTGGGCGGCCACTCCTCTCTGCCGTCGTCGGCGTCGGTGGAGTAGTCCGGAGGAAGGGTTTTCCCCTTCTTGGACCCTCCAGCCTCCCCAGAGAGGGCGGCCTTCCTTTTCTTCTCTCCTCCCACTAGAGGGGGAGAGGTCTCTTCTTCTTCCTCCTCGTCTTCACGGGAGGAATGCGCCTCGGAACCGTCGGATGATGGATCCGACACCTCCTGGCGCCGGACACTCTTTCGAGTCCCCGTGGCCTTTTTCGCGGCCTTCTTCTCCGGCACCACATAGGATGCCGGAACCAGCAACTTCGCCAAGCGAGCATCCGCTGGGCCTTCGGGCAAAGGAGCCGGACAGTTGATCTTTCCGGACGTCACCTGCCAATCCTGTCAAAGGTAAGGGAGCTTAGATCCCGCATGGAGTCAAACTATGAAAAACTGATACCCTGTAAAAGGAAAAACAAAACTTACCGCCTCGCATGAGGCGCTGAGGTGGGATAATTAAACGACTCGGATAAACACTTGGCCGTGGTGTGTCACACTACGAAATACGTCAGCAGATTAGATTTGTGTAAATATTATTCTCTCTATGGCAATATGTGGAAACTTATTTTGCAGAGCCGGACACTATCTTTGTGTTCAAAATCTTCTATGGAGTACTTGGAGGAGGAACCTGCCTTGCAATGCCGAAGACAATCTGCGCGCCGGACTCATCGTCATTGAAGCCTGGTTCAGGGGCTATTGAGGTAGTCCTGGATTAGGGGGTGTCCGGATGGACGGACTATACCTTCAGCCGGACTCCTGGACTATGAAGATACAAGATTCAAGACTTTGTCCCGTGTCCGGAAGGGACTTTCCTTGGCGTGGAAGGCAAGCTTGGCGATACGGATATGCAGATCTCCTACCATTGTAACTGACTTTGTGTAACCCTAACCCTCTCCGGTGTCTATATAAACCGGAGGGTTTTAGTCCGTAGGACAACATACACAACAACAATCATACCATAGGCTAGCTTCTAGGGTTTAGCCTCTCCGATCTCATGGTAGATCTACTCTTGTACTACCCATATCATCAATATTAATCAAACATGACGTAGGGTTTTACCTCCATCGAGAGGGCCCGAACCTGGGTAAAACTTCATGTCCCTTGCCTCCTATTACCATCCGGCCTAGACGCACAGTTCGGGACCCCCTACCCAAGATCCGTCGGTTTTGACACCGACATGGCCCATTAAGGCCCAATACGAATTCCTGTAACTCTCCGGTACTCCGAAAAATAGCCGAATCACTCGGAACCTTTCCGGTGTTCGAATATAACCTTCCAATATATCGATATTTATGTCTCAACCATTTCAAGACTCCTCGTCATGTCCCCCATCTCATCTGGGACTCCTAAAAAACTTCGGTCATCAAATCACATAACTCATAATACAAATCGTCACAGAACATTAAGTGTGCGGACCCTACGGGTTCGAGAACTATGTAGACATGACCGAGACTCATCTCCGGTCAATAACCAATAGCGGAACCTGGATGCTCATATTTTTTTCCTACATATTCTATGAAGATCTTTATCGGTCAAACCGCATAACAACATACGTTGTTCCCTTTGTCATCGGTATGTTACTTGCCCGAGATTCGATCGTCGGTATCTCAATACCTAGTTCAATCTCGTTACCGACAAGTCTCTTTACTCGTTCCGTAATGCATCATCCCACAGCTAACTCATTAGTAACATTGCTTGCAAGGCTTATAGTGATGTGCATTACCGAGAGGGCCCAGAGATACCTCTCTGACAATCTGAGTGACAAATTCTAATCTCGATCTATGCCAACTCAACAAGTACTATCGGAGACACCTGTAGAGCACCTTTATAATCACCTAGTTACGTTGTGACGTTTGGTAGCACACAAAGTGTTCCTCCGGTATCTGGAGTTGCATAATCTGATAGTCATAGGAACATGTATAAGTCATGAAGAAAGCAATAGCAACAAACTAAACGATCATCGTGCTAAGCTAACAGATGGGTCAAGTCAATCACATCATTCACCAATGATGTGATCCCGTTAATCAAATGACAATTCATGTCTATGGTCAGGAAACATAACCATCATTGATTCAATGAGCTAGTCAAGTAGAGGCATACTAGTGACACTCTGTTTGTCTATGTATTCACACATGTACTAAGTTTCCGGTTAATACAATTCTAGCATGAATAATAAACATTTATCATGATATAAGGAAAAAATAATAACTTTATTATTTCCTCTAGGGCATATTTCCTTCAAAAACAACTATCAAGAATCAAACTTCTCATAACATTTAATACACTCTATATGAAAGTTTTTATTATACCCATCTTGGATGCCTATCATACACTACTCCAGGATGCTGCTAACGCGACACTACGATTAGAGACCCTTCGAGAAACTGTGTGCAATGCAGTAATCACAAATGGTGGTGTATGAAAACCGTCAAAAAAGGTGCAAAACATTTGCGATGGAGGATGCATCAAACATGGTTCAGATTTTAGTTACGTGTGCGATTCAGGCCACACGGTTAACCTGTTAGAACTATTTGCGATGATGCAGAACAATAGAAATGGGCAACCATATCAATGTGTGTGCGATATACGACATACAGTTTGCTCCGATGAACCATTTGCTATTAGGGAGTGCAACATAAACGGTTAGCCACATCAAGGTGTGTGCGATATAGGGCATACGGTTCACTCGGACGAACTGTTTTCGATTAGCGAACGCAATAGAAATGGTTCAACTTAACAAGATGTGTGTGATACGTAGCAAACAGCCGACTCGGATGAACTATTTGCGATGAGAATTTACAACACCGACGGTTAATACAGTATGCGATTCTATGTGTACAAAAAACTTTGAAAATGCAAACTAGTTGCTTGCGGTGGCTAGGAGTATCGCACACGGCTGCAAGGGTGCTATGCTGATCATGGAGGCCGAGAAGAGCATCGTCGGAAGGCCGCCAGCTCAGCCTTTTAGCTTATATTTTATTATAATTGTATGCATATGTAGGTCGTGAGTGTTCTAGGACTTGCCACATTTGACATTTTAAATTATCCTGAATATGTAAGACAATTATTAAGAATTATTAACAGTTGCCATTGTAACTTTGCCTCAACGGCGAGCAGAGCGCGCGCAGGGATGCCAAAGCGGAGCGCGCCGCGGCCGCCTCAACGGTGAGCAACCACGTAGTAAACCTTCTGCCATCAATAAATTTTGACCTTGTTTCTCATCACATTGCTGATTACAATGCAATAAGTAATTGCAAATCTGTTCACACCTCTCAAACTAATATGTGTTCACACTTAGCACCGGGCTATAAAAACTACCCACTCGAAAATTATTCATAGTTCCTCTCCTCATCACCCACAAAAATGGTTTCTCTGTCAAGTCGCTCCGCCATGACCGGTAGGAGGAGTTTAGGGTGGACATATAACCAGGCGGCAAAGACTAAGGCCGTGGAAGCACTAGAGAGGTCCCGCCGCGAAGCCACAGTCGCAGCAGAGATGTCCAGGAGCATTGCGGGCATGTGAGGGCTCTCACAAGCGCATTCCAGGCGTCGGCCATAGTGACGAGCCAGCGTTCCTGAAGTCCTTCGCCGGCGACGACGACATTCTCGTTGGAGTCACTACGTAGCAAGAGCTGTTCGACAGCTTGATGAAGCTTCTCAAGATCAGTGATGCCTCGGTTGACAAGGCGACCGACCTCATTGAGAAACTCATGGATGACAATGCAAAGCTCCTCAAGTTGGTCGCCGCGAAGGAGGAGGAGGCCCCCGGATGGAAGATGCTGCATGTGCATAGCAGTGCCTCGGAGATGACGCTGAAAGCAGTCGTCGAGGAATGATGGGTGGCTTGAGGAAGCTCTTAATCGAGCGCGAGTAGGAGGTGGAGGAATCCGTGGCTGCTTTTAAGCAAAGTCGTGAGGAATTGAAGAAGGAATTGGAGGATTTCGCCGCCCGGAGATCCATCGACGAGTAGAGACAGTAGCGACCCAGATCATTGTCTGCAATTTCCTTCTTCTCTTGCCCCCGTGTCTTCCGGGCTTTGCCGCATGTGGCATTTTAAATTATTTGGAATATGTAAGACAATTATTATGTGCGCCATTGTAAATTTGTCGTCATATTATCCGTTGCCATTTTATTTGTGGTCGTATTATCCGTTGTCCTATGTGGCAATTTAAATTAGGGCGGAATACTAGTTGAAAACATGGACAAAGCAAATGCTACCATGGGATCACAAGCAAACACCCTCCATCCAGGTGCTTTAATTAACCCATTAATGGAGAAGTTGTGAGCGAGGCGGGCGGCGGTTGGTGCATGGAGGTCAAAGAGCTCGCTTCCAGGTGATAATGGGCGGCCTTGCTGCTCGCATGTGTCCCATCGAGCCTACGAGGTGGACAGGATGCACGCATCCCGTCGAGCCTGTGCGCGCACGCATCTCATCGAAGCTGCACGGCAGACTTCTTGCGCTCGTCCCGTCTAATCAAGCAGTTGCACGCACACCACCGAGTATGGTTAAATTTCGACACAGTAAATATATACAACCGTTTGAGATATTAACGTGTCAGCTTTTCTTTTTCAAAAAGGACTTCGTTGGCTACTAATATGTGCGCCTCTTCTCAAACTGGATGATTTTTCTTACCACGGCATATATGTGCCATGTCATGAAACCATGCCAAGTTTATGTTTTTTGGGTGACTTTTTTATTTATTTATTGGGATTTAAAAACTGAGATTCTCATTGTTTCAGGATGACGACAAGTTTGTAGTTCATTCTCATTCCTTAAACGAGACCTAAACATGCACCCAATGACACATGTACGATTCCCCACCCATTTTGCTTCACTGGAGCATGTGCTTGTAGTTCAAATTTGACTTATGGACTACATTAAATGCATAGAAAACTTAGTAATTAGTAATATATATATATACAATGACCAAACGAACCCTGAACAGTTTCAAATTTCAGCCCGACACTCCTGTTATTCTATGTTGCCTGTAGAAAACAAAGTTCAAGGCGAGAAGAGGCATCGATTATCGTTTCACCCACAAGAGGGGCATGTTTCCCTACCGAAACCATGAGGGTTGCGACAGGCTCCGGTTTGTAAAAGGCTTGTAATATAGCTTCGCCCAAATTGGACAATTAGATATACCATGTAGTGACACCATACCAAGTTTCATGATTTCCTGGTGATTTTTGGATTTACAGACATTTAAAAACTGAGATTGACAATTTTTGTGGCCAGGCGAGGACGGCAAGATGGTTGAATTCGTTCCCATTCGTTCCATGGGACCAAAACATGCACCCCAAGGAAACATGTACGTTTTTTCTAGCCATTTTGGTGCATTGGAGCATGTATTTGTAGTTCAGATTTGAATGATGGACATTAAATGCCTAGAAAACTCAAATAATAAATGAAAAAGGTCAAACGAACCCTGAATAATTTCAAAGTTCAGCCCGAATCTCCACTTGTTCCATGTCGCGTGTAGAAGAAAATACGAGGCTAGAAGAGGGAGTGATTATCATTTGGCCCACAAGGGGACACGTTTCCCTATCCAAACCACGAGGGTTCTTGTGACAGGCTCCGGTTTGTAAGAGGTTTGTAATAAAGTTTGGCCAAATTGGCAATGTTTTTACCACGACATATATGTGCCATGACATGACACCTTGCCACCTTTGATGACTTTCTAGTGAGTTTAGGATTTATGGGGACTTGAAAACCGAGATTCAAAATGTTTGAGGAAGAGCCAGGACACTGGTACGATTGTAATTCGTTCCCATTCCTGGCATGAGGCCTAAACATGCACCCAAGGACACATGTGTAATTTTTCTAGCCATTTTGGTGAACTGGAGCATGTATTTGTAGTTCATATCTGAATTATGGACATTAAATGCCTAGGAAACTCAATTAGTGTATAAAAAGGCCAAACGAACCTTGAATAAGTTTAAATTTCAGCACGAATATCATGTGGTTCCATGTTGCCTGTGGAAGAAAATACAAGGCGAAAAGAGGCAGTGATTACATTTCACCCACAAGGGGAACATGTTTCCCTATCATAACCATGAGGCTTCTTTGAGAGAAGCTCCAGTTTTTGTAAGAGGTTTGTAATAAAGCTTGGCCCAAATTGGACAATGTTTTTACCACGACATATATGTTCCATGATGTGACACCATGCCACCTTTGATGACTTTCTGGTGAGTTTAGGATTTATGGGGACTTAAAACCCGAGATTCGAAATGTTTGAGTACAAGCCATGACACCAGTACGGTTGTAATTCATTCCCATTCCTGGCATGGGACCTAAACATGCACCCAAGGACACATGTATAATTTTTCTAGCCATTTTGATGAACTGGAGCATGTATTTGTAGTTCAGATTTGAATTATGGACATTAAATGCCTAGGAAACTCAATTAGTGTATAAAAAGGCCAAACAAACCCTATAGTTTAAATTTCAGCACAGATATCCTGTCGTTCCATGTTGCCCTTAGAAGAAAATACAAGGTGAAAAGAGGTAGTGATTACGTTTCGCCCACAAGGGAGATATGTTTCCCTATCGGAACCACGAGGCTTCTTTGAGAGAAGCTCTGGTTTGTAAGGGGCTTGTAATAAAACTTGCGCCACAATGGACGAAAAAAAAATTCCTTGACATATAAGTGCGATGTCGTGACACCATGGCAGGTTTCACGATTTTTAGCTTAGTTTTGGATTTACGAGGATTTAAAAATCGAGATTCTTCTCACGAAATGTTTTCAAATAGCACACGGTTCACTCACGAAAGCCGATATTCAATGAAAACTTCGTGGAAACCATATTTTACAGTTTCATAAAAATCTGAAGAAAATGTGGGATGTTAAGAAGGTGATGTTTTATTGCGATAAAAAATTTCAAGTTGAAAAACATTACCAGATGTGAGTTATGAAAAAGACAAATTCTGCCCTGAATAGTGACATTACTATTCGGCACTATTCAACACCGATTTTGTCTTTTTCATAGCTCACATCTCTTAATGTGTTTCAACTTGAAATTTTGTGTGCCAATAAACATCATCGTCATAACATCCCACATTTTTTTGAATTTTTTTTGAAACTTCAAAACATCTTTTCACATGGTTTTCACCGGTTTCCACCGAATGTTGGTTTCCATATGATATCCCCACCCCACCCCCCCCCCCCCCCCCCCGCTGCGCGCGTGATCTGAGTCATGCGTTCTGACTGGCCAGAACCCAAACCCCACGGATCGTACGTGTGCACCACTGGATGCTCCCAGATCGAACGGCAACCCTGAGCCCTTTCGACAGCACATGCAGTACATGGGTAAGCACTGTGCGCATGCGTCGTTTAGCTCACGCTTCCTTCTCTACTAGGTTTTCACTCAAAACAGGCTACCGTTTCTTGCCACCCCTCTCATCAGTTTCCCGCCTCTTCTCCCGGATATGCATGATGTAGATGTTCGTTTAATTCTTATAGTTTATCTCATCCAAAATCAATTAGTTTTGTAAAAAAAAACTATTTTAAGATTCATGGAATTGTGCATTGTAAAGGTAAAAACAAATAGTGACAATTCATTTAGAAAAAAAGGTTTGGGCAATGAAGATATGGAAGATTCTAGAGAACAAAAGAGAAGTGCTTGTGTTTAGAGGTTTGTGCATTATGCTTAAGTTCAACCATGGAGTCTTCTAGATTGTACATGTGGCAGAATCTGGTGGAGTTTAGATGATATCCAACGGCCAGTAGTGCTCAGATTTGCCATCTCTATACCGTCGGATTGGCTTCATCCAATGAGCAACTTTCATAGTTATTCGCACACTATATATGTGTATAGATGTATAGATGTACATATAGATGTATAGATGTGTATATATATATATGTGTGTGTGTGTGTGTGTGTCCCATGCTAGACAAAATAAAGTTTGAGCGCATGCGTGGGACGACCCCCCCTGCTGCCTCGAAGTTGGGAAACTGACATCATAGGTATTGAACCAGGCTCGGAGTCGGGTACGGTGTTCGGTTTGTAATGTACTTGGCATGGCCCATCGAAGTTGTGCATTTGGGATTTAAACACATCATACACCATCATACCCATACATATTTTCGGGCCACATGCAGTGTATACGGGGTCTTCTGATCGACCACGTCTTCCTTGTGCGGTTTTTTGTGACGCCACGGATATATGTGGGATCCCCGAGTGTATATATATCATCCCTTTGACCGATAATGAGGGGTATGTGTTTTCCATGAAAGGATTCCTCCCAGTTCATGTAAGGGTCGGTCACCGTCAAATGTCGGTCAACCAAAACTCGAGCTCATGCATTGTCAGGACTCCATCCAAGATGCTTGGATTTCTGGGTTCGATCTACATCAAACCCTGTGTACGTATCTCGTCCTTAACTACCTTGCCTTCATGGTTGTTGTGTGTATCAATAGGTAGGCGCCAAATCTAAATTGTACATTGTTCTATATTGAAAACACACATCACCCCTTCCCAATGTACATCATTTTGGGCCGCATGCAAGAGGTGTTGGTTTTGTGGTCCCTCCCCTGCGATGTTTATGATGGTTCAATCTATTGGCCCAAGCGGTTTATCGACAACAACAACTGTCATTTGACCAAACGAAAGATTCATTGGTCCGTCTTATGGTAGGTCATGTCGACATGCATGTATGACCAAAGTATCGATCATTACGTGCATCCGCCCCGCTGACACGAAGTGGGAGGTGGTGGCCAAGCATCCTAGCTAGGTATGACATTATGTCATTATATACATCCTAGCTAGGTGGTTGTTAGGGTGCTTTCGGGTTTGTGAGGCAGGCGTCACCAAAGTTATGCATTGTGTATTTAAAGTTTTAAACATCCCCAATATTCATACATATATTTGGCCACTTCCAAGTGGTTCTTGACTTCTGGCCCCTCTCATCGTTCTTCAATGACGCGCCCAACCGTGGGCCCGCAGGGTCAAAGTTGTGCATTGGAATTTTGAACATCACATACCACCCTTTTCACTCATATATATTTGGGCCACATGCTGGTGTGGTTGTCTTTTGACCCTCCATAACATTATATTTTGCTGCAAAGACTCTCATGATCCTCAATGGACACGGGGTATAATATCTAAACCGTGTGCGATACAAGTGCGATGTGAATCACCACGACCGCGCAAGCGCGAGCAAATTAAGGTGGAGGTACTGGCTCAACCATGTGCGATGCAAGTGTGCTGAAATCACCACGACCACGCAAGCATGAGGAAAGGGTGGAGGTACTGGCTTAACCGTGTGTGATGCAAGTGCACTGTAAAACCACCACCTGTGGAAGCTAAAGGCGGGTAAGTTTATTTGGAAATTAGGACGAACCGTGTGCGATAGACCAGCTAGCTAGAAATATAAAAAACAAACTACCTGCCTTGAGCGTTGCAAAAATCGGCGGATCCGCACCACTTTTCCTTATTATCATACACGCATAATGTTATTGGACCGTGCGCGATCTTGGGCACTCCCGCCCCGCATCTTCAATATTAGCAGCTGAGGCCGAGGCATTTGAACCGTCGCCCTCCCTCGTCCACCACCATATCCACCCACCATTACTAAAATTTTCAGTAGCCGCGGCATGTCCTCAAACACCACCCCCTCCACAGTCCCCCACCCGCCCCTCCCCCCTTCGAACCCTAGCTCGAGGCCGCCGCCGGCGCCGCCGCCAACCCTGCCGGTCTGCCCGTTCCTCCTAGCTTAGATAATAAAGTTCAGGTTATCCAGCAATTCCCATACCATCACCCCGCTCCTCTGAGTTTTAAGATGAGGCATGTGGTGTCCATCCCCACTAGATCCACATACCCTACTCCAGAATGTCGCAGCCTAGGCTCGACCACGTATCCCGGGGAGCCCGACGAGCGTTCGGCCAAGAAGAAGTTTATCATGGCCTCTCTGGCGGATGTTGGCGAGGTGGCCGCCGTTCGCCCCGACCTATCGATCCCGAAGCAACACGTCGATGCGGAAGCCAACAAAGACATTGACTATGTTGCCATGCCGAAGGCTTCATGTCAGCGGGCTAGCGTATTACTGTATCTCGGGAAAGCTGGCTACGACATCAAGCTCGTCACGACGGCTTCAAGCGGGCCATGTCACAGGTTAAGTGGTCCATCCCCAACCCCTCTGGTTCAACCGCCGTCAATCTCTTTGACGGCCCTGCTGCTGATCTCCTCTGCCAAGCGGTCAAGGATTTGTGAGCTTTATACGCCATCGAGCCCATTTTGTCACTTCTGAAGGACACGTTCTACGGTGGCGGCTTGGGATCCTCAATTTCCAAGTCAGATCTCATCGACCATGACCACGACCATGAGGAGGGCACCCACGAAGGTTCTTCCAAGGTGAAACAGCCCATCTGTGACATCAGAGAGCGCACCATGGGTATGTGCTCTTCCAACTGGAAGGATCCCGTCCATGAAATGTGAGGCAACATACTATCAGCAAATATTACCTTTTCTAGCTTGCCAACCCGTACCCTTTGTTGTAGTAGCATTTGTCGTGTGGTGCTTTAACTGTGCTGTGTTTAATTATTTCAGTTATGCAAAAATGTATTATTCAATAGGTCTATGTGATGTTTAAGTATGAATTGTGCACTTTAGTTTCACGAATGGCTATATTTGGTTGTTTATAGTGAGTAGATGCCTTGTTTATCTGTATTTGGTTGTTAGGTTGGTTGGAGTGAGCATTTTTTCAGTTATCGAGCAGATGCCTTGTTTATCTGTATTTGGTTATTAGTTTGGTTGTAGTGAGTATTTGTCCAGTTATCAAGCAGATGCCTTGTTTATCTGTATTTGGTTGATAGGTTGCTTTTTTAGCATTTATCCAGTTATCAAGCAGATGCGTTGTTTATCTGTATTTGGTTGTTAGGTTACTTTTTTTAGCATTTCTCTAGTTATCAAGCAGATGCCTTGTTTATCTTTATCTGCTTATTAGGTTGGTTGCAGTGAGCATTTGTCCAGTTTTCAAGCATATGCCATGTTTATCTGTATTTGCTTGTTAGGTTGGTTGAAGTGAGACTCTGTCGAGTTCTCAATGGCTATATTTGGTTGTTATACTGGTCATTTATGCCTTGTTTATTTCAGTCATTCACAATGTGTGGTTCATTATGTGCAAGTCAAAACTATGCCGCTCGACTATATCAATACCCGTTTGAACGGCTATATTTGATTCCAGTTATTCCCGGTGTAGTTAACACATGCCCTTTTTCCAGTTTTACACATTTATCCATTGTGATGTTTAAGCATTACCTATGTTCTGTTCATTTTCAACAATACCAATTTGAATTGCAATATTTGATGGTTGTTAAGCCTGCTGTCGGTAACATTGCCTTCCATTTTATATCTTAGTATGTAATCCACGTCCATAGGCCAAAAGAATTCTCGTAGGCGATCGACACGCCAAGCACCATTGTCATCAATAATATCTGCCACCCGGTTCAGACGACAGTTACCCTTGGGTGTAATAGGGTGAAACATCGACAGGCAAGGGATCCAAGGGTCTCTCCACGTACGAATATCCGCTCCATTGCCAGCCCTCCAAATAACACCTCTCTTTAGCAGGTCGATACCATGTAAAATACCCTTCCAAATTGAAGAACCGTTGCCTGAGAAAGCTGTATCCAACAGCTGTCCCGAAGGGTAGTATCTGGCCTTTATAAGTCATGCACAGAGGTTGTCTGGCGTGTCTATCAAGCACCAAGCTTGTTTGGCCAACAACGCCTAGTTAAAATCCCTCATGTCCTTAAACCCCATGCCACCCATAGATTTAGGTAGCCACAATCTGTCCCAAGTCATCTAGGTCATCTTCTTCTTCCCGTTTTCAACTCCCCACCAATATTGACGGATCATACAAGTCAACTCGTCACAAACCAAAGCAGGGAGCTTAAATACACTCATGACATAAGTAGGCAGGGCCTGTGTGTAACGGCTATATTTCCCACGTGTCGGGGCACGACTTAGAGGCATAGCTGCATGATAGTTTTGTCGCAAGAGGGGTAATCTTCACACAATCCCATGTACTGAATAAGAAAGGGATAAAGAGTTGGATTACAATCGCCACTTCACACAATACATAAATAATGCATACATCATCCAAATACACTCCAAGGTCCGACTATGGAACCAAAATAGAGGAAGACAACCCCAAATGCTAGATCCCCGATCGTCCCAACTGGGCTCCACTACTGATCATCAGGAAACGAAACGTAGTAACGACCCAGATCCTCGTCGAACTCCCACTTGAGTTCGGTAGCATCAACTGCACTGGTTTCCTCGGCACCTGCAACTGTTTGGAAGTATCCGCGAGTCACGAGGACTCAGCAATCTCACACCCGCGAGATCAAGACTATTTAAGCTTATGGGTAGGAAAGGGTAGTGAGGTGGAGTTGCAGCAAGCACTAAGCATGTATGGTGGCTATCATACGCAAATGAGAGCGAGAAGAGAATCAACACAACGGTCGAGAAGCTAGAAGTGACCAAGAAGTGATCCTGAAACTACTTACGTTCAAGCATAACACAAGGTCGTGTTCACTTCCCGGACTCCGCCGAAAGGAGACTATCACGACTACACACACGATTGATGCATTTTAATTAAGTTAAGTGTCAAGTTCTCTACAACCGAATATTAACAAATTCCCATCTACCACATAACCGCGGGCACGACTCTCGAAAGTTTATACCCTGCAGGGGTGTCCCAACATAGCCCATCACAAGCTCTCACGGTCAACGAAGCATATTCCTTATCCCGGGAAGACCCGATCAGTCTTGGAATCCCGATTACAAGACAATTTGATAATGGTAAAACAAGACCAGCAAGACCACCCGACTATGCCGACAAATCCCAATAGGAGCTGCACATATCTCGTTCTCAGGGCACACCGGATAAGCTAAGCGTACAAGTACCAATATAACCCAGGCTGCCAAGGGACGGTCCCGCACGGTGCTCTAGTTTGGACCAACACTTAGAGGAGCACTGGCCCGGGGGTTTAAAATAAAGATGACCCTCGGGCTCACGAAAATCCAAGGGAAAAGGCTTAGGTGGAAAATGTTAAAACCAAGGTTGGGCCTTGCTGGAGGAGTTTTATTCAAAGCGAACTGTCAAGGGGTTCCCATAACACCCAACCGTGTAAGGAACGCAAAATCAAGGAACATAACATCGGTATGACGGAAACTAAGGCGGCAAGAGTGGAACAAAACACCAGGAAAAAGGCCGAGCCTTCCACCCTTTACCAAGTATATAGACGCATAAAATTAAATAAGAGATATTGTGATATCCCAACATATCCATGTTCCAACATGGAACAAACTTCAACTTCACCTACAACTAGCAACGCTATAAGAGGGGCTGAGCAAAAGAGGTAACATAGCCAAACAACTGTTTGCTAGGAAGGTGGGTTAGACGCTTGACATGGCAATACGGGAGGCATGATATAACAAGTGGTAGGTAGCGCGACATAACGATAGAGCGAACAACTAGCAAGCAAAGATAGAAGTGATTTCGAGGGTATGGTCATCTTGCTTGCAAAGTTCTCGAAGTCATCGAAAGCTTGATCCTCGTTAGCGTACTCAACAGGTTCCTCGTTCATGTACTCGTCTCCTGGATCTATCCAAGGCAAGAACATAAGCAATGGAACAACAATCAATCACGGTGCAATGCACAAGCAACATGATGCAATACATGGCATGATATGCAATGCATATGCGTCCTCCGGAAGGGAAAGAATGGTCAAGGCATCAACTTGGCAAACCAAGTATGCCGCTGGTAAGATGAGATGATTTCGGTTGAAATCGATATAAAGATCACTGGAAACGGATGCAGGGTTTGCAAATGACAAGCAATATAAGGATGATGCGAATCTATGATTAACAGCATGATGCCACTTAGAATGAACACTGAGCTACGGATAAATCACACTAGAGCAGGTTCAAACAAGCATGAAAAAAGTGCAAAAGATATCAGCTTCACAGACTTGGTGAAAATACTAACATGTCAAAAACAACATCAGGAAGCACTATTTAGAGCACGCAAACATCATGCTACAGGAACATATTGTAGCAAACAAAGGCATGGCATGATTCTACTAAAAGCATAGAACAAAAGTCCCTTACTGAACATCAGCCAAAAAGGCACAGAAGATATAATGGCACCCATGTAAACATAGCAAGTTTTATTAATGGTTTCAAACTTAGAAGAAAAACAGAGCATGGCATAAATAGATTTATGATAGCAACTTTACAAGCTCATGCCACTTGCCACAAAGCATTAAATGACAACATAAGCATACCAATAGCAAGATGACATGTTCATGAAGCTAACCATGGCAAGATCAAGTTCATAGGGTGCATGGATCACTAGCAACAACCATGGCAATATTGATTAACATGTTAACAATCTGCCAGGAACATTTTATAGCAAACGTAGAGTAAGCAAATGACATACTAGAATACTCCATAATTCCAAACAGGGGCATGAATGTATAGACCATAACCGCATGTTCAAAACATCCTTACTGAAGTATCCCAAAAATCGTAAGTCCCTGAAAACAGCAACATTGTGGAGCCTACTTTGCATGCTTGTGCAAGTCACCATATAGATCACAAAAATACAAGACTTGCACCCCTGTAAAGATGGCATGTTGTAGTTCAAAACACATGTAGACCTCATGCTCATATGATGCACACATCAAATGCAACAAAAATGATAGATCATCATGAACTGATAAGTATCAGCAGCTAACATTTTGTAGCACTCTTGCAACAATGAAAATGGCGTCATACTGGATAGTAACATGCATGGAAATGCTTATAACATGAAGAGCTCAACAAGACGAACAATTTAACATATCATCTACATGATTTGGATCCACGGTCACCGAGATATGACATGTTGAATAGGGCATAAAAACATTAGGGGGTTCCTCTCAGTTTCAGATCTAGGGTTTGCACGGATCACGGAGTTCACCGGAGATGCTCGCCAGAGGTGTAGCTGCTCGCCGGAGATGGCGTGGAGGAGGCAGCCGGAGTCGGGGAAGCGCCGGCGAGGTCGCACTGGGGCGGATCCGGTTGGATCTCAGGGGAGCGGTGGGCGGCGAGGCGGAGCGGGGCGGCGCCGGCGTGGCGCGCGGAGGAGCGGGGCGGCGCGGGTAACCGGGCGGTTGGCGGCGGCGACCGGGCCCGGAGGGCCCTGGTCGGCCAGCGGGTGAGGCGCGGCGGCGGAGACGACGGCTGGTGACATGTCGCGCCCGCATTCGCCGGGGGCGGCAGCGCGGACACGTCCGTCGGTGGGGAAAGTGTCTCACGGCGAGAGGGGGATTTTTAGGGTTTCATATACGCGAATTTTCGGGGAGGGTCACATATTTATAGGTAGGTGGAGTTTGGAGTGTCCAAATGAGGTGCGGTTTTCGCCCACACGATCGTGATCCGACGGCGAAGAACATGGAGATGGTTTAGATGTGTTATTGGGCTGTTTTGGAGGGGTGTTGGGCTGCAACACACCAGGGGCTTTTGCGGTTACCCGGTTAAATGTTGGGGTATCAAACGGACTCCAAATGGAACAAAATTTGACAGGTGGTCTACCGATGATGTACCAAGGACACTTGGCAAATCTTGGCCCATTCCGAGAACGTTTAATCCCCCTCACGAAAAGAGACAAGAGGGGTGCACCGGTGCATGTGTGAGTGTCGGATTGCGAAACGGACAACGGGGAAAATGCTCGGATGCGTGAGACGAACACGGATGCAAATGCGATGCACATGATGACATGATATGAAATGCATGATAAGAACAAAAATACAAACGAAGACAAAAACCCAACCACGAAGGGAATCTCATAACTTAAAGCCGAAAATGGCAAGAGTCGGAGTTACAAATATGGCAAGTTACATCTGGGGTGTTACACTATGCCACAGCCTTGATCAAAATCTCCTTATTGCTAGAGGAAACATATTTCTCACTCCAATCAATGAGTTTCTTGTATAAACGATCCTGGATGGTTTCAAAATTTCCTTTGTGGATTCTTCCTTCCGGGACCGGAAGGCCCAAGTACTTCGGTTCAAAAACTTCTTGTGTAATCTCCAGAACCGATTTAACCTCTTGCACCACACTTGGCAAGCAATTATCTGAGAAAAGGATGGAGCACTTCGATGGGTTGATTAATTGTCCAGTCGCCGCAGCATACGTGTTCAACACACCTTTAACCAAACGAGCTTGTTGTTCTGATGCATGAAAAAACAGAAGGGAGTCATTCGCAAACAAAAGATGTGATATAACTAGAGCACTCTTGCATATCTTGACCCCTTGTAGTCCTTCTTCTCTCATTGACTTATTCAACAAAATAGAAAGAGCATCAGCCACAAAGAGGAAGAGGAAGGGGATAACGGATAACCTTGGCAGAGCCCTCTCGAAGGGGAGAAGGGCTCCAACAATTTCCCATTGAATTTCACCGAGTACTTCACTGATGTAACTCAAGCCATCACGCGGGGAGATCCATTGATCAGAGAATCCCCACTTAGAAAGCGCCCTCTCCAGGAAACTCCAATCCACACGGTCATAAACCTTTGAAAAATCCAGTTTATAAGCACACAGCGATGGTGAATTTGCCTTTGCGGTATGGATGTGATGGATGCACTCAAACGCAATGAAGGAGTTATCAGAGATGAGCCTCCGAGGATGAAGGCACTCTGATTTTCAGAAATAAGCTCAGTTAAGAGAGGCCGAAGCCTATTTACCATGCACTTTGACACGATCTTATACACCACATTGCACAAACTAATGGGTTGGAAGTCTTTTAGCTCTCTCGGATGTGGCACTTTCGGAATTAGCACTATGGACGTGTCATTAACCCCATCCGGCATGACACCAGTGGTAAAAAACTCCTGCATCGCTGCCACTATCTCATCCTTGAGAGCAGCCCAATTCCATTGATAAAACCTGGCCGGAAAACCATCACAACCTGGTGCTTTCAACAGGCCGATTTAAAACAGCGCGTTGGATATCTCCTCCTTCGTATATTGTTGACACAAGGCCTCATTCATCTCCACGGAGACCTTAGGGGCGATACTGTACATCAGTTCATTCGGTTCCAAGGTTGGGTCTTTTGAAAAAACCTCCTTGAAGTATGAATTGGCCATCCGTTCCATCTCTGATGGAGCCACACACCATGAACCATCAGCCTTCATAAGTCTCTAGATAAAGTTTCGCTGAGCCCGCCAAACTGCCCGATGGTATAAGTATTTAGGATTGTGTTCCCCCTCTTTCAACCATGTAATACGAGACCGTTGAAGCCAAAGCATCTCTTCTCTATACAACAGCTCATCTAGTTGATTCATCTTTGCCTGGATTTGTGCGCGGTCCGCACCTGACTGCTAGAGGTCTGCTAGCTGATCACACAGACTTTCTATCTCTTTCAACACATTCCCAAATGTAGCTTTGCCCCATTGCCTCAAATCTTTCATAACTTCTTTCAATGAGAGGGCCACTGATCCAAAGTTGCCAGCTAGGCGATGCTTCGCCCAGGCCTGAGAGATGATCGTGGGGAGCTTGACGTCCCGCTCCCACATGATCTCATAACGTGACGCAAATGGCATGCACCTCTGCTCCTGCACCCCTTCCAGGTTGACGAAAAGTGGGATGTGATCCAAGCAGGAGGTAGCTAAGTGCACAACCCAAGCCGCGGGGAAGAGATCCCGCAGCGCCTCATCCGCACACGCCCTATCCAGTCGCACCTGAACATTGCGATTTCCATCTTGACCATTATTGTATCTGTAGGGGAAGCCAAAAAACCCTAGGTCCTACAGCTCGCAAGACACCAAGCAGTCCCTGAACGCTCCCATTTGTGTCTTCGTCCATGTCGTCCTTGAGAGATGCTCGTGCTGCCAGAGAGCTTCATTGAAATCGCCACATACCACTCAAGGTTCTTGTGAGATTGCCCGTAGTCGACAAAGATGATCCCACATATGCTGATGATTTTCCACACACGGCTCGCCATAAACGAAGGTTCCTCTCCATGAAATACCAGAACCACCATCAAGAACACGAACATCAATGAACCTGTTACACGATTCGAACACTGTCACTGTAAGCGTCTCCTCCCAGAACACAGCAAGACCGCCGCTACATCCCTCACTACTAACACCGTGAAAGCCCTTTAGGCCCAACCTCCACTTCAACTTCTCCACTTTAGTTGCATCTTGTCTAGTCTCACAGAGAAAGAATAGCTTGGGGTTATTAGCTTTTGAGAGGGCCAAAACCTCACGAACTGTCCGGCGCCCCCCCCCCCCCCGGTAGTTCCAAGACAAGATATTCATTGTGTCCAGCGGTCCTCCTCGCGGGAGAGGCCACCGATATCTCATTATTGTCGCTATCCATGGTTACTTTCAACCTCTTGACGCTTGAACTACTATTTGTGGGTGAGGCACCATCATTCAGATCATTGCCATTGCCATCAGTTATAGCCAACAATGCCTTCGGGGCGCCAGAGGCATCCCGCGGGATAGCCCCGGCCTCATCCATGTTCAGTCTCCTATTGGGCACATTATCAACTTCTAATCTTTCACCAGATTTCTTGACCGGGCTCAAAGTCGTATCCATGACCTCAGGATCATATGGTGCATGTTCCGGGTTAGATCTGCCATCCTTCCAGGTTTCGGCCTGCTTAGACTCATTGCCTAACGCCTTAGTGGGTCGTCCTTCTGGTCGTGGCTTATTGGGTGCATCTGCATAGATCCAGTCTCCAAACTTGAGCGACTTCTCATCATGGATACCAAGGCCACATTCTTTGTGCTCATGATCAATGAGGCCACAAAACTTACAAAATCTAGCAAGTTTTTCATATCGAACCAGGTATACCTGGCGCTCCTTAGCCCTAATAATACTGATGTACTTTGTGAGGGCTTGTCCGATATCATGTTTCACCCTGACCCTAACATAGTCACCTCGGGTGTTCCCGTTCAAACGCATCTCCATAATCTCTCCTGCATCTTTCAACAGCTTCTCCACAATTTTTTGCTTGTAGTATGGGTCTCGTAGCTTGTGAATCTGCAGCCAAATTGGAATATGAAAGAACTCCACCTCCTAAGCCTTACTGAAGTCGTCGTACGGGCACAAAAGCACAGCCATATTGTGGAACAGCCAAGGTCCCTGCATCATGATGCGTTTGCAATCCCCCAGGCAAGATGCTTGGGCGGCAAACGATTAGGGCCAACCGGCCGAAATCTCATGTTCTACGCGGGGTTCCATGCAGCCCTCATATCCTTGTAGAAGGCAGACGGGCTGAAGTTCCTGCTTGTATGGACCCTGGCTAGGGCAAGCCAGCGAACGCTTTCTTGAATCGCGGGGTCATCCTCATCTATTGTAACAACCCAAATTTTCAATTTGGAAATCATCATTGCATATCATATTTTATTGCATTTTGGTTTGATCCTTGAAATTCTACGCAACTCAAGGACCCACGGAGAGAGTTGGGGATTTCATTATTTTCATATTCGAGTTTTTCTCAAATTTTGAAAAAAGGGATTGTTTGATTTTAATTATTTTCTCTTGAATATTTCTTTTATAAAATAAAATAGAGAGGATAAAATGACTTCCTCAAAAATAAAGAAATATCGGAGATTTAATGTTAAAATCAAATAAGAATTTTATTCGGAGTTTTATCGCTATTTTATTTGAATTAGAAAAAATATGTGTTTTTCAAAATTGCAATTTAGGCCCAAATAAATGTTCACCTTGTCCGGCCTATTTTTAGAGGACCGGGAAAATTTATTTCAGGATTTTTGGAGTTCGTTTAGTACTCTTTTTCTTTCTTTTTCTACACGTCGAAATTATTTAAATAAAGGGGAAACCGACTCCGGGCCGTACCCGGGCGGGACTCCGCCCGGGGGGGCTTTATAAGCCACGCCACCCAAGCCCCAAGGCCCAGCCCACCGCCGCCGAACCCTAGCCTCTGCCGCGCTTGCCCGCCGCCTCTGCCGCGCCTACGCCGCGCGCCGCCGACGCCGACGCCGCTCGTTGCCGCCGCTGCTGCGCCGCCCCGCGCCGCTGCACCGGAGCCCCACCGCCGCCACCGCTGTCTCGCCGGATTCGCCGGAGGTAGCCGCCGCCTCGGTTTTCGCGAGAAAACCGAACGGTTTTTTTAAAAACCCTAGATCTGTTTTTTTAGATCCTCTTCGGTTTATTTTTTTGGTTTAGTTATTTAGTGAACGCCCGTCCGTACGTTCATTTTAATGAACGGTTTTCACCGTCTAGCCGCAGACAGCGAACGTTCGTTCGTTAGCCTGTTCGTCCGTTTTTTCTTTTTCTCGGATTTTTTGTGATTATTTTCGATCACGATTTCTGATCCGATTTTCGTTTTAGTTTATCTTTTCGCTCATTTATCGGAATCAGGCGATTCAAGCGCCTAGAGTTTTGTCTCGAAGCCCTTTTTCTGTTTAACCAACTTAAAAAAGTTTTTGCTAATGTAAACTTTGACTTTAGTCCAGATTAGTAAACGAAGCTTGTTTCTTTCGCCGTTTGAGTTTTGTTGCTTCGTTTGATTTGATTATTTTTGCAAACCGGAGTTCTTAAGTTGAACTTTCTGGTTAGATCTCTTATTTGAGTTTTACCCGTGCCCTTGCTTGATTGCTTATTGTATGCTTGTTTGTTTGCGATAGAGTACCCAGAGTGCGAACCTTGCTACTACGAGTCTCTAGGTTTCGCGGATCATCAGCAAGGCAAGTAACACTTTGATCATACCTCTTTACTACCCAGTTTTATTGCATTAGATCACTCCTCAAACAATTGCATGGTTAGGATCAGAATTAAATTGTGGGTTGGGAAGTAGTTGAGGTAGTACCTATTCACCTGTTTATTATCAAACCTTTAGGAGTTACTTCTACGTTGCTTATATTGCTATGCTATTCTCATAGACATGGATTGGGTGTGAGCGTTCTCATGACAGATATGAGTATTGTTAATTAATGGTTAACTTAAGGTGGCAACTTTAATACACATCTGGGTGGATTGAGGCACCTGGGGAAATCCAGTGATTGCCTTTATTTTTGGAAATCCCGGGGTACCATGTGCTTTTTCTATGGACTGCCACCCAGGCTCAAAGGGATCATGAGATTATTCATGCTGGAAACTTCCGTGTGCAGCCACAAGCCACTATGGGCTCTGGCATAGTTTATTAAGTCGTGTGAACTCTTACAGTGGTAGACTAGCAGATGTAGGGGATGTAGGTGGTACTGTCTACCCATCGTAAGGTGCTAACGCTTCTGAAAGACTGTGTCTCGGTCATCCGTTTCTCAAACACCCTGTAGTGCGAGAAATCCAATGGAGGAGATCGAGTCTTGTGGGGAAAGTGCGCAAACCTCTGCAGAGTGTATAAACTAATCATGGTTAGCCGTGTCTCCCGTTATGGACATCTTGAGTATCTAGTTCGTGGATTATCATGTGGATCTCAACACTCTTAATTATAAAATTTGATTGGGTTGTTAATTACTTTTAGTTGGGATTGAGATGGGGTTTACCATTCTCAATGTTTAACAACCACCATGATAGTTAAATAATAGTTATTCCTTTATTGTAGGAAAAAATTGGCTTTTCGCAAAACTTATTAACAATACAGCCTCTACCAGCCATATATGCATGTAGTGATAGCATTATTCTATTCATTACTCTCTTGTGTTACATTGCTAGCATATTCCATGTGCTGACCCGTTTTCGGGCTGCAACGTACCATGTTGCAGACTTTTCAGACAACGAGTAAGGAGCCTTAGGTCGTGGTCTTTCACTCAATGATGTCGTTGGAGTTGATGGACTCACTTTATCTTCCAAGCCTTCCGCTGTTATCATATTAGATGGCATTAAGCCATATTTATTGTAATAAGTTCTCTTTTGAGACATTCAATGTAATAAGTGTGTGATTTCTACTCTGTTATAAATCCTTCAAGTACTGTGCATGTCAGCATTACCGATCCAGGGATGACACTAATGCACTGAGATCAGACTGTTTGAGGTCTGGTCGCTACAAGATGGTATCAGAGCACAAGCTAACTGTAGGACACGAGCAATAAGCTAAAGCCCTAAATCACTACTCTCTTCTCATTTCTAACTCCTCTTCATTTTCTACTCTTTACGATGGCGGATGCAAGGAACAAGTTTGCACAACCGGATGAAGAAGCACCTTTTGGACGACACTTGAAGGAAGTCACTAAGTACCTGAACATCGGAATACCAAGCTTCACCAATACTTACAACGCCACTTTACCAGAAGAAGAGCGTTGGACGATTCGATTTCAAGTTCCAGGAAGGACATTTACGCCAGTCACTAAGCCCATAGAGTTTTCCTTTGATGCACCAACCTGGAGTCTAGGAAAGAGTATGGCAGCCCACATCACCATGGGACGCATTGGAGAAGTTTACCACAAGGATCTCAAGGATACTATATACCAGATTTGTGGGCGTCAATATGAGGAATGGGAAATGATCAACACCATGAGGGATAGATCGATTGCAGCTTTCATCCAGGAGTTAAACCAGCATATTCGCCGCCAGGAGAATCAGATGTGCGCAGGCATGATAGACCTGAAGAAGGTAATGACAAGGATCATTGGAGCTGGAGGAAGAACTCAAGGCTACTCGCGAAGATTATGAGGAGGAAATCATCGTACTAGTGGAGAAGAATGACGACCTGACAAGGAAGATAGGAGTTTTCATGGGAGACCCCGCGCCAGGAGGAGAAGATGATGAAACCAAGGAGATTCGTTCTGAAGACTACATCATCATCGACGACACCGACTCGGACCCCAATGATAGCGATGATGAATATGTTGATGAAGCTGGAGCAGATATCACAGAGTCTTCGACCGATCAATATTTCTAGTAGACCACCATACCAGTAGTAGTATTCCACCATGTATATAGTATAGTTTGAGCACTTTTGTAATGATGGTTCTAGACCGATTGTATGCCCTTGCTTGATTGATTGATTGATATGATTGTGTTTGTCTCATGTGCATATGGGTAGTGTTTTCTCACTGGACCTCATTCTATTCTATTCTCTTCCCTCTAAACCCTCAGATGCCTCCGAGACGTGACGCCGGATTTACTTTTCCACCGGAGCTCAACCAGTTGATCCAGCAGCAGAATACCTTGATGCAGTTATTACTTTAAAACCAAAGCAACAACAACAACAACCCACCACCACCACCCCCAGTTGACAACTTAGCCCGTTTTCTGAGGTTGCAGTCGCCGGTGTTTTCCAATAGCACCGAGCCAATAGTTGCATATGATTGGCTCCGCAGGATTGGAAGGGAGTTAACCACTGTAGGATGCACAGATGCTGAGAAGGTGCGTTTTGCCGCGCACCAATTGGATGGACCAGCAGCCTCATGGTGGGAGAATTACACTGTCACCTACCCTATAGCCACTGTTACATGGGACCAGTTCCAACAGGCCTTTCGCACTGCCCATGTATCAACAGGAGCTATGGTCATGAATAAGCGTGAGTTTCGCAACTTACGCCAAGGAGGACGCATAGTTGGCCAGTATGTGGATGACTTTAGTAAGCTAGCACGTTATGCCCCAGATGACGTCGCTACAGATGCAGCTAAGCAGGAGAAGTTCCTACAAGGACTGAATGATGAGCTGAGCCTGCATTGATGGTGGCAAATTTCAATAACTACCAGGAGTTGGTGGATAGAGCTCTCATGATTGAAGGGAAGCAGCAGGAGATTGACAGCTGCAAGAGGAAGTATGGACAAGGGAAGTATAATTCTGGAGCTTAGCAGAGACCTCGTTTACCCCGAACTCGGGAGGACTTGTCCATAACCATGGAGGCCACACTCATGATGGAGGAAGTTCGCACAACCATAGTGGCTCCAAGAACGGGAATGGTAATGGAGGAAGCAGCGGACAGAACCGTTCCAACCCGGCAACACCCGCCAAGAAAGACCTAAGCCACGTTACTTGCTACAAGTGCCAGAAGATCGGACATTACGCCAATGAGTGTCCTGAAGCTAAGAATGGAAATGGCAATGGAAGCTCTGGGAAGAAGCCCAACCCTTTCAACAGGGGACAAGTGAACCACGTTAACGTGGAGGAGGTTGAAGCCCAGCCAGATGCAGTAATATGTAAGTTTTTAGTTAAGTCATTTACTGCAGTCGTACTTTTTGATACTGGTGCATCGCATTCATACATATCAAGGGGATTCGTCCATAAGTTTAAACTGCCAACCCAAGCCCTTAGGTCACCCATGTTAGTAACCTCGCCATGAGCAGAGTATATGGCTCACCTATGGTGTGATCGGTTACCATTAAGGATTGGTAACTACCTATTCCCCTCAGACCTAATCGCATTGAAGTCACAAGGATTGGATGTAATATTAGGCATGGATTTGTTATCGAAGTATGGAGGGAACATTGACTGCGCCAGTAAGTCGATTTTGCTCACCACCCTAGAAGGAAGAAGGATAAAGTATGTATCCCGGCATGTGCCGAATAGGTCTGAAGTAAATTCCTTATCAGGAGTTGTACAGGAGGAAGTACCAGTGGTGAAGGATTTTCCAGATGTATTTCCAGAAGAGTTGCCAGGCATACCACCAGATAGAGACATTGAGTTTTTGATTGAGCTTTTGCCAGGCACAGGGCCCATATCTAAAAGACCGTACAGAATGCCCGCAATGGATTTGGAGGAAATTAAGAAGCAGATTAAGGAGTTACTGGATAAAGGTTATATCCGCCCAAGTTCGTCACCTTGGGGATCCCCAGTACTTCTAGTGGAGAAGAAGGATGGATCGTTAAGGATGGTTGTTGATTATCGAGGATTGAATGAAGTGACAATCAAGAACAAGTACTCACTGCCGATGATCAATGATTTCTTTGACCAGCTGCAAGGAGCTAAGGTGTTTTCCAAGATCAACCTGCGATCAGGGTATCACCAGCTGAAGATTCGAGAGCAGGATATACCTAAGACATCTTTTACCATGAGGTACGGGCTATATGAGTATACCGTTATGTCATTTGGCCTGACTAACGCACCTGCCTATTTTATGAACATGATGAACAAGGTGTTTATGGAGTTTTTGGATAAGTTCGTCGTGGTGTTCATTGATGATATTCTGGTCTACTTGAAGAAAGAAGAAGAACATAAAGAGCATTTGCGTGTAGTACTTGGGAAACTCAGAGAACACCAGATATATGCCAAGTTCAGCAAGTGTGAGTTTTGGTTGAAGGAAGTTGGATTTCTTGGACATGTTATATCCGAAAAAGGAATAGTGGTAGACCCCACCAAAGTTGTCACTGTGACAAATTGGGAGTCACCCACGACAGTTGGAGAGATCCTGAGTTTTCTTGGACTCGCAGGATACTGCCAGAGGTTCATTGAGAATTTCTCAAAGATTGCAAAGCCTATGACGGAGTTGTTAAACAAGGACACAAAGTTCAAATGGACTGAGGAATGTGAGGCCAGTTTTCAGGAGTTGAAGAAACACTTGGTTACATCACCAGTGTTGATTCTGCCAGATGAACGCAAGGATTATGAAGTGTATTGCAACGCTTCTCATCGAGGACTTGGAGCCGTACTTATGCAGGAAGGAAGAGTTGTTTCATATGCCTCACGGTAGGTTAAACCCCATGAGTTAAATTATGCCACGCATGATTTGTAGTTAGCAGCCGTAGTACATGCATTGAAAACTTGGAGACATTTTCTCACCGGAAACCATTGTGAAGTATACACGGATCACAAGAGTTTGAAGTATATCTTCACGCAAAAGGAGTTGAATCTCAGGCAGAGGAGATGGTTGGAGCTCATTAAGGATTATGATATGAGGTTGCAATATCATCTCGGAAAGGCTAACGTAGTAGCTGATGCGTTGAGCCGCAAAAGTCATGTCAATACAATCATGAGCAGAGAATTACCCAAGGAGTTGGCAGATGACCTTCGCGAACTACGTTTGGAGATAGTTCCGACAGGTTATGTAGCAACTTTGGAGATTCAGTCTACCTTGATGGACAAGATCAGAGAAGCTCAGAAGACAGACAAGGAGATTGCCGAAATAAAAGAAAGAATGAGCAAAGGAAAGACTAAAGGATTTTGTGAGGATGAGCACGATACCTTATGGTTTGAGGACCGTGTATATTTGCCAAATGATCAGGAGATCGGGAAGTTAATTCTGCAAGAGGCCCATGATTCTCCATATTCGATTCACTTAGGAAATACCAAGATGTATCTGGATTTGAAGGATAGTTTCTGGTGGACCGGAATGAAGAAGGATATTGCAAAGTATGTAGCAGTTTGTGATGTATGTCAGAGAGTGAAGGCAGAGCATCAGAAGCCAGCAGGATTGCTACAACCATTGCCGATACCCGAATGGAAGTGGGATAAACTAGGCATGGACTTTATCACGGGACTACCCAAGACTCATTCAGGCTATGACTCAATATGGGTTGTAGTCGATCGTTTGACGAAAGTAGCTCATTTCATCCCAGTGAAGACTACTTACACCAGTGCTAAGTTGGCAAAGATATACATGACCAGGATCGTTTGTCTACATGGAGTTCCGAGGACCATTGTATTAGATAGAGGAACCCAGTTTACCTCAAGGTTTTGGAATCAGTTACATGAAACTTTGGAAACCAGGCTGGAGTTCAGTACAGCTTTTCACCCGCAAACAGATGGCCAGACTGAGAGAGTCAATCAGATTCTGAAGGACATGTTGATGGCTTGTGCACTAGATTATGGATCTAGTTGGGACGAAAATTTACCTTATGCAGAGTTCTCATACAACAACAGCTATCAAGACAGTTTGAAAATGGCCCCTTTCGAAGCATTGTACTGAAGGAGGTGCAGAACACCATTGTTGTGGGACGAAGTTGGAGAATGATAGTTGTTTGGATCAGGTTTGATTAAAGAGTCTGAGGAGAAGGTTAAGCTGATTCATGATAGACTCAAGGTAGCCCAGTCCAGGCAGAAGAGTTATGCGGATTCTAAACGCAAGGAGACAGTTTACGAAGTCGGAGACAGAGTGTATCTTCGTGTATTCCCACTTCGAGGAATGAAGCACTTTGGAGTTAAGGGAAAATTAGCACCACGTTTTGTGGGACCATACAAAGTTTTGGAACGTATGTGAGAAGTTGCTTACAAGTTGGAATTACTCGAAGGATTCTTAGGAGTTCACGATGTGTTCCACGTTTCTCAGTTGAAGAAGTGCCACGCAGAGATGGCTGATATTCCTCTAAGAGATACAGTGCCACTGGAAGTGATACAGTTGGATAGCGATTTGACCTACGAGGAGAAGCCAGTCAGAATTCTCGAGTTTGCCAGCCGAGTTACACGCAACAAGGTTATCAAATTTTGCAAGGTTCAGTGGAGCCACCATACCATGAAGCCACCTGGGAACGAGAGGAAGACCTACGGAAGGATCACTCTCACCTATTTTCTAGCCAACCCGAATCTCGAGGGCGAGATTCATCTTAAGGGGTGTAGGTTTGTAACATCCCGAATTTTTAATTTGGAATGTTATACATTAGATCATCATTGCATATCATATTTTATTGCATTTTTGTTTGATCCTTGAAATTCTACGCAACTCAAGGACCCACAGAGAGAGTTGGGGATTTCATTATTTTCATATTCGAGTTTTTCTCGAATTTTGAAAAAAAGGATCGTTTAATTTAAATTATTTTCTCTTGAATATTTCTTTTATAAAAATAAAAGTGAGAGGATAAAATGACTTCCTTAAAAATAAAGAAATATCAGAGATTTAATGTTAAAATTAAATAAGAATTTTACTCGGAGTTTTATCGCTATTTTATTTGAATTGGGAAAAATATGCATTTTTCAAAATTGCATTTTAGGCCCAAATAAATATTCACCTTGTCCGGCCTATTTTTAGAGGACGGGGAAAATTTATTTAGGGATTTTTGGAGTCTGTGGAGTACTCTTTTTCTTTCTTTTTTTGCACGTCGAAATTATTTTTAAAAAAAAGGGGAAACCGACTCCGGGCCGTACCCGAGCGGGACTCCGCCCGGGGGGGGCTTTATAAGCCGCACCACCCGAGCCCCAAGGCCCAGCCCACCGCCACCGAACCCTAGCCGCCGCCGCGCCAGCCCGCCGTCGATGCCGCCCGTTGCCGCCGCCGCTGTCTCGCCGGATTAGCCGAGGGTAGCCGCCGCCGAAAACCGAACGTTTTTTTTAACCCTAGATCTGTTTTTTTAGATGCGGTTCGTTTTTTTTTGTTTAGTTATTTAGCAAACGCCCGTTCATACGTTTGTTTTAAGAAACAGTTTTCACCGTTTAGCCCCAGACAGCGAACGTTCGTTCGTTAGCCTGTTCGTCCGTTTTTTCTTTTTCTCGGATTTTTCGCGATTATTTTCGATCACGATTTCTGATCCGATTTTCGTTTTAGTTTATCTTTTCGCTCATTTATCGGAATCAGTCGATTCAAGCGCCTAGAGTTTTGTCTCGAAGCCCTTTTTCTGTTTAACCAACTTAAACAAGTTTTTGCTAATGTAAACTTTGACTTTAGTCCAGATTAGTAACCGAAGCTTGTTTCTTTCGCCGTTTGAGTTTTGTTGCTTCGTTTGATTTGATTCTTTTTGCAAACCGGAGTTCTTAAGTTGAACTTTCTGGTTAGATCTATTATTTGAGTTTTACCCGTGCCTTTCTTGATTGCTTATTGTATGCTTGTTTGTTTGCGATAGAGTATCCTGAGTGCGAAGCGTGCTACTACGAGTCTCTAGGTTTCGCGGATCATCAGCAAGGCAAGTAACACTTTGATCATACCTCTTTACTACCCAGTTTTATTGCATTAGATCACTCCTCAAACAATTGCATGGTTAGGATTAGAATTAAATTGTGGGTTGGGAAGTAGTTGAGGTAGTACCTATTCACTTGTTTATTATCAAACCTTTGGGAGTTACTTCTACGTTTCTTATATTGCTATGCTATGCTCGTAGACGTGGATTGGGTTTGAGTGTTTTCATGACAGATATGAGTATTGTTAATTAATGGTTAACTTAAGGTGGCAATTTTAATACACATCTGGATGGATTGAGGCACCTGGGGGAAATCCAGTGATTGCCTGTATTTTTGGAAATCCCGGGGTACCGTGTGATTTTTCTATGGACTGTCACCCAGGCTCAAAGGGATCATGAGATTATTCATGCTGGAAACTTCTGTGTGCAGCCACAAGCCACTATGGGCTCTGGCATAGTTGATTAAGCCATGTGAACTCTTACAGTGATAGACTAGCAGATTTAGGGGATGTAGGTGGTAGTGTCTACCCATCGAAAGGTGCTAATGCTTCTGAAAGACTGTGTCTCGGTCATCCGTTTCTCCAACACCTTGTAGTGCGAGAAATCCAACAGAGGAGATCGAGTCTTGTGGGGAAAGTGCGCAAACCTCTACAGAGTGTACAAACTAATCATGGTTAGTCGTGTCACTGGTTATGGACATCTTGAGTATCTAGTTCGTGGATTATCATGTGGATCTCAACACTCTTAATTATAAAATTTGATTGGGTTATTAATTACTTTTAATTGGGATTGAGATGGGGTTTACCATTCTCAATGTTTAACAACCACCATGATAGTTAAATAATAGTTATTCCTTTGTTGTAGGGAAAAATTGGCTTTTCGCAAAACTTATTAACCATACAGCCTCCACCAGCCATATATGCATGTAGTGATAGCATTATTCTATTCATTACTCTCTTGTGTTACATTGCCAGCATATTCCATGTGCTGGCCTGTTTCTGGGCTGCAATGTATCATGTTGCAGACTTTTGAAACGACGAGTAAGGAGCCTTAGGTCGTGGCCTTTCACTCAGTGATGCCGTTGGAGTTGATGGACTCACTTTATCTTCCAAGCCTTCCTTTGTTATCGTATTAGATGGCCTTAAGCCATATTTATAATAAGTTCTCTTTTGAGACATTCGATGTAATAAGTGTGTGATTGCTACTTTGTTATAAATCCTTCAAGTACTGTGCGTGTCAGCATTACCGATCCAGGGATGACACTGATGCACAGAGATCAGACTATTTGAGGTCTGGTTGCTACATCGATCTCCACATCAGCAAAGTCATCATCGTTCAGATCCAGTTGTTCGAGGAAGTCACCCAGATCCGATCGTGCAGCTGCAACGGCGCCGCCGCCATCCGTAGCGGAGTGAGCGTCGGAGAGAGTCGCCATCACTAGTTCATGTCTCGTCGCGGGCACAATAGGGACAAGGTCGGCGAGGGCGGATGTATCTCGGGGACGATCGGGGGGAAAGTATGCGGGCAAGACTCAGAGGCGATCGTGATCGCCTAAGAGGAGAGAAACCCTAACCGACAGGCGTAGGGAAAAACATGCATTGTGCATGCCATTATTGCGTGCCCATACGTACAAGTCGGACTTGCCGCCGCCTCTTGTCCATCCATTCACATTCCGTGAAGCAAGTGTTGACGTGTCATTTTTGGTGTGTGTTTTTTATCACTTGTTTTGTTGTTCTTTGCAACAACAAGGTCAATAGACATGCTTCTTGTAAAGTCGTCAAGGGGCCGTCAACAAGCACAGGGTCATGGTGGGGAAGGTTCTAATAGGCTGGGAGACGCACAACAAATAAACAAAAAATAAAGGGGGATAATGGTACTGTTTGTTTTTGGATGAGGCTGGCAGATGTCATACTTACATGTAACATAAGTATGTTACACCTAGATGTGTCCTAGACAAAATCAGGTTTTGAGAGCAAGTTTTTAGAAGTTAAAACTTTGGGGTTTGATTGGAGATGCTCTAAGCTAAAGAAGAAGAAGAGAAAGTCATCTGCACTGTAGGACATACAGTACAAATACAATCTTTGTATGATCAAAATCATATTGTTTTCTTTGAAATTTTTCTCTTTCTAGAAACAAAGATAAATAAGTACCCAAAAAGGTTTGGTTGTCCAAGTATGTTCTGAAATTAAGCACTCGGCGGATTCGAAAGAGACTAGCCCCCGCCTCCCACGTCACTCCACTTAGGGCGACTCGGGTGGCGATGAACCCTAGTCGCCGACCCTACCCTCCCCCACTCCCCCTCGTGTTGGGAAATGTTGCATGGAAAATAATTTTTTTCTACGCACACGCAATGATCTATCCATGGAGATGCATAGCAACGAGGGGGAGTGTGTATGCGTACTCTCGTAGACCGTAAGCGGAAGCGTTTCTTAACGCGGTTGATGTAGTCGAACTTCTTAACACTTCAACCGATCAAGTACCGAACGCACGACACCTCCGTGTTCTGCACACGTTCAGCTCGGTGATGTCCCTCGTCTTCTTGATCCAGTAAGACGTCGAGGTAGTAGATGAGTTTCATCAGCACGACGTGATGGTGAAGTGATCCTCACAGGGCTTCGCCTAAGCACTACGAAACTATGACTGTGGGAGTAAGCGGTGAAGGGGGGGCACCGCACACGGCTAACAATTGTCTGGGGTGCTCTATGGGCGCCCCCCACATATATATAGGTGGGAGGGAGAGGGGAGGCAGCCAAGGAGGCGCCCAAGTAGGCCGAATCCTACTTGGGGTCTCCCCATGGTCGGCGCCCCCCCCCTCCGTATCTGCCGGATGGGGAAGGAAAGAGGAGGGAGGAGGGAAGGAAGGGGGAGGCCGAATCCCTCCCCTTTCCTTCTCCCTTCCCCTCTTTCCTCCTCCTCTGGTTCGGACCATATGGGGGGCGCACCAGCCCCTGGTGGCTGGTGCGTTTCCCTCTTGGCACATTAGTGACCCGATATGTACCTGTTACCCTCCGGAACACTTTCGGTGTCCGAATACTATCGCCCTATATATCAATCTTTACCTCTCAACCATTTTGAGACTCCTCAACATGTCTGTAATCTCATTCGGGACTCCGAACAACATTCGGTCACCAAATCACATAACACATATAATACAATATCGTCATCGAATGTTAAGTGTGCAGACCTTATGGGTTCAAAAACTATGTAGACATGACCGAGACACCTCTCCGGTCAATAACCAATAATGGCACCTGGATGCCCATATTGGTTCCTACATATTCTACGAAGATCTTTATCGGTCGAACCGTTATGACAACATACGTTATTCCCTTTGTCTGTCGGTTTGTTACTTGCCCGAGATTTGATCATCAGTATCTTCATACCTAGTTCAATCTCGTTACCGACAAGTCTCTTTACTCGTTCCATAATACATCACCTCGTGACTAATTCCTTAGTCGTTTGCTTGCAAGATTATGATGTGTATTACCGAGAGGGCCCAGAGATACCTCTCCGATACTCGGAGTGACAAATCCTAATCTCGATCTATGCCAACTCAACAAACACCTTCAGATATACCTGTAGAGCATCTTTATAATCACCCAGTTACATTGTGATGTTTGATAGCACACAAGGAAACCTTAACCATCTTTGATCAACGAGCAAGTAAAGTAGATGCTCACTAGGAACATAGTGTTTGTCTATGTATTCACACATGTATTTAGGTTTCCAATCAATACAATTCTAGCATGAATAATAAACATTTATCAGGAGTTAGGAAATATAAAATAACAACTTTATTATTGCATCTAGGGAATATTTCATTCACCTCGCCCCCGCCCGAGGAGACCTCTGGCGAAGCCCGCGTGGTCGTCAAGGACATCGGCGGCGAGGATCTGGTTGCGCCCGGGTGGAGGGCTCAGGACACAGAGACAGTGACCTCGGGCGGCACGACGACACTGTCTTCTATACCAAGCTAGAGGCATGACAAGTTGTGCCCCCCCCCTCACCCTGTTTCCTCGGCCGTGAGGGCAGTGAGGGACGGCGGGAGCTATCACCGGTCACAGCGGGTGTTGCACCCTCCTCGCTTGTATCCGGATCTGAAGGCGGCCTCCCTCCCCCCACGCAGCACTTTGTCCCGCCGGATCTGGTCGCTGGATCCGTTGTTGGGCTGCCTGGAGTTGCGGATCGAATCGGGAAAAATCCTTGGCTCGTGTTCTTATCCACAATGGCAGCAATACTGGCCAGTGTCATTCCCCTCCTCGGAGGTGTCTATGAGGTTCGTGCCCTCTCCCTCCTGCTCCATTCCCAGGAGAAATCCCTTCTCTTGTTGAGACTAGACGGCAACGACGCGTCATGCGACGCCTCCTTCTTGAAGGTGCCGACTTGGGCAAGGTGGGAGAGTGCAGGGGTGCTGACTGGTGGTGGCTGGGTTTGCTGCTTCATTGGCGAGGGCTTTGGAGCATGGTTCTTTGTTTCTGAATTAGTTTAGGTCCGCATTCCTTTTGAATTGCTCATTTGCCAATCTGTGCTTGCTTGCTCGACGTCTTTACCTTGGGCAGGGAGGGGATAGGGGTCCTTTCTTTTGTTGGCAACAGCAAGATGCGGTAGCAAGGACACGGAGCTGATTCCCGCGGGCTAATCTGATTCAAGTTATGGATGCTCCATATTTTCTCTTTGTTTGTTTGTTTGTTTGTTTGTTTGTTTGTTCAGTGACTGCTCCCTTGTGCAGTTTTTCTTTTTCGTGCTTGTAATCGTGAGCTGTTGTGTGGACGTTCGTCTGGTATCATTCGTGCAACAGCGTGTCGAGCTGAGTTTCTCCCTTCGTGCCCGGAACCATGTCGAGCATTTCCATCTTTCGGTGGTCCGGCACCTTTCGAGTCAAGGCGAGGGGCAGGGCTCCCCTCCGGATTTGGAGAGGAACAACATGATTACGATGTTCACCTTCCAGGGTAGACGAGGGCATGGTTCATCGATGCTAGGCATTGGCTCCGCCCGAAGTTCCTCTCTGTTTGCTCTACTGGTTTAAGTTCACTCGAAAGACTCCGTCGACTAAAAGCTAGTGCTTATTCTGATTACTTCTATAGGGTGTGTAGTCTTTGATGCTTGTAAGCTGCTTCAGCAATGCCGTGTATCTCCTGTTTGTTTTTCTTTTCTATTCCTACTTGGTTGTAATGGCGGCCTTGTGTAATTCTTGGCTGGTTGATGGCTTTGTTAATTTAAAACCTGGTCTTTCTTGAGCCTTCGTTCTTTAAAAAAAGAAACTGAACACTCGGCGCTCTATGGCGCAGTGCTCTATAGGACTGACGAAATTCATCTTATGCGCCCTTCTGCACGGCCGTGCAACCTCCCACGTCCACCTCAAAATGCTTGATCAGATCCAGCAGGTTGCCAAGCGATGACCCACCCTTCTGCACGGCCGTCCTTGCCTTTTCCGAGAGCGCCAGCGCCTTCCTCCTCCTCTCCACTCCCTCACCTCCACCGTCCATGATGCTCCTGACTGTCACCTCCACCACCTCTCTCCCCACCACGATCTCCTTCTTCGACACCCACATCAACGGCTCCTTGATCCCGACGCTCACACCAATTCCGAGCACCTCCACGGCCAGCTTCTCGTTCAAGAACTGGTCCGAGAAGTGCGGCCATGTCACCACCGGCAGCCCGGCCGCGATCGCCTCCATCGTCGAGTTCCACCCGCAGTGCGTCACGAAGCCGCCCACGGCGGCGTGGTTCAGGATAAGCACCTGCGGCGACCACCCTCTGACCAGCATCCCGCGACCGGCGACGCGCTCCTCGAGGGCCTGCAGGAACTCGCGCACGTCCTCGCTGTATTGGTCGGGGTTCTTCAGAACCCAGACGAACGGGTGCCCCGACGCCTCGAGTCCGAGCCCGAGCTCGACGACCTGCTTCGGGTCGGCGTGCACGATGCTCCCAAAGCTGACGTAGACGACGGTACTGGGCTCCTTGTCGTCGAGCCACCGGAGAGACTCATCGGCGTCAATGGCGGTGGTGGTGTTCCCTCTCTTTGCTAGTGTCGCGGCGTGCTGGTGGTACAGCGACACCGGCCCGATGGTCCACACCTTCATCTTCCTGGCAGCAGCGTAGCCAGCGACGTACTCCGGCTCCATCTCCAGGAAGGAGTTCATGACGATGCCATCAGACTCTGCTAGCGCCAACTCGAGTTCATCGGCTAGCTTCTCGAACCCGGGCGCCCGTAAGAACCCGGGGGCTTGCGCCCTCGTCACCTCGATTCTCCTCTCCACGCCAGGCACGACCACCGGCTCGTTGTCATCGGCCACGCCGTCGTAGGAGTTGTACCTCTCGACGTTGTGCTGGCACAGGACGCAGAAGGCGCACATGCTGAAGAAGCAGAGCCGCGGGACCTTGAGATTGGCCGCGACCTGCACGGTCCACGCGTGGTAGAAGTCGGACACGATGCACGTCGGGTAGGGCGGGTGCGCGCGGAGGTGGCGCTCCAGCGGCTCCGTGAGAAGCATCAGGGCGCGGAAGTAGTTCACCTCGAGGCCAAGTGGGATCTTGTCGACGTCGTCGGCTCCCTCGGGCAAGCCCTCCGCGGCGCAGTCGAGCGGGAGCTCGATGAGCCGGATCGGCAGGCCGGACTTCCGCGCGAAGTCGACCGTCGGGCGGATGCGCGCGGCGTTGTACGGCGTGGCGACGACGCTGGCGAGCGCGCCGTGGGTGGCCAGCAGCAGCGCGGTGTCCACAGCCGGGATCACGTGCCCCTGGAACATGAGCGGGACGAACACGAAGTGCGCCTTAGCGGCGCTCCCGATGGCATTTCCCCGCCCGTTTGATGCTCCTTGGCAAGCCATCCCCTGCTGCCCGTACGGTGGTAAGAGAGATAGTTCGATACTGATTCGTCTGGCGATGTCTGGGCCTGTCGCAAGTTCTGCTAGTCCCATGTCTTAAAAGAAGGCCCGGTTCTGAATGCGACCAACGCCGGCACGGTCGAGATGCGAGGTGACGAGATTGACCATGTCACTACAAGATTCTCTTTCAGTGTTTGTCCGTTATTTATGTTGATGATGATGACGAAGGCGTGAGCATGAGGGCGACGAATGTTTGCTTGTGGAGCCTTGGCTAGCTAGCTAGCAACGATGGTACCGAGGACACACAAGTGAAGGCAAATTTGTCACTTGTCACTACTACTCCGGTACGTTGGAGCGACTCTAGCACGTCTCCTAGAACTCCCTCGTACCTCCACAAAGAAGCCCAAATGATAACATACCAGACGACAGTTTTTTTGACATTCCGCGTGAACCGTGACTGTCTTCCAATGGCAAGCACATATCTTAGCGCATGGGATAACTTGGCATTTGTGTCCAGGGGCGTGGGCTCCCTGTGTGGTCAAGGGCAATAATGCTAGACCTACAAAGAGTTAAAAACGTTTTACTTAACTTTATAAAGTTTAATTCTCTCACCCCTGAATTCAAGTGGGGTGAACCCCTTATCCCCCTATAACCAATCATAACCCCCCACATCAGCGTCTTTGTAAAAAAAATTAAGTAACATTTTGTAGTTGTAGCATTACTCGGATCTATTGGGATGCCATGTTGAAATAAAGAACGTGGATCTATTGGTGTCTTGATTAATGATTATTAAGTTAGGAGTATGTGTTATTTTGTTCTCCCATTGGAACGCACAAGCTCTTTTACTAGTTAATCCTAATTGGCCAACATGAACGGGTTGGCAGTGTGCATCTTTATTCTTTTGGTTGTGCCTACCAGCCTTACACGCAGTGCGTCGTAGTAGGGATTTTATGTATACACCCTTCAACTCTATGTGTAAAACAAAAACAATTTCTACTTGCCCCTACCCTCATTCTGCCCCGTCCCTCCTGAATAGGGAGATTGTGTAAAATATATATCATTCAAGTTCTTGCAATGAAAAACAACATGTTTGGTTAGGAGAGTTAATGAAATTGAGGTTGAGAATTAGGGACACCATTTAAATCAACAAGATAGAAGAATGAGGGCAAACATGCACAAAAGCAGCTGAATTCGAGGGATATGTTGTTTAGAATTGTATTTTTTATATATAGGGTTGTTGGCCGTTAGTGGCTGAGGCAGCAATCTGGCTGGCCAGGCCTCCAGCACAGCTTAATTGTTTTTATTTTCATACTTTTTTGCATGCTGGTGTTGAGGAAAACTATACGCTTGGTGCCACTGTATGCATGGCTGCCTACGTTGGGCTTACCTTAATAAAAAAATCTGCCTCCGTCACTGTTTGCTGTAATTGTTGGTAAACAGTAGATGTTTGTCATATACATGGTGGTAAATGTATGTTGTTGAGTTCTCATTTTAGTGAAAGAAGTTTTGGGCTTTGCTTAGAAAACCTAGGTTTTTAAGGGCTAGGTTTTGAGAGCGGGTTTTTAGGAGTTAACTTTTGGGTTAGATTGGAGATGCTCTGAGCAAAAGAAAAAGAAGACGCCTGCGTTTTGGTACACAGAATACAAGTACAATATTTTATATGATCAAAATTATACTATTTTTTGACAAAGCGAGGAAAAAAAGGATCGGGGAAGATTTTATTGCCCAAGAATCTTCTGAAACTAATCCGTCGGCGCTCTCTGGCATGGTGCACTTTGAGACTATGACGACGCTCATTCTGCTAGTCGTGCGACCTCCTGCGTCCACCTGCGCAAAGGCCCTCTTCACTCTCGAAGACCCCCAGAAGGCGGGTACGCCAGCATCATTCATAGGAGTAATATGGTATGACTTTGACGTACTCTCTCAAAAAAAAAGAGTAGCATTTGAGAGTGTGTTTTTAGGAGTTAATTTTAGTTTTTTAAGGTGAACTTTTAGGTTTATTTGGAGATGCAAGAAAAAGAATAAAGAAGTCATCTGCGGTGTAGTACATATTATATAGTAGAAAAACAAACTTTCGTTCGATCAAAATTATACTTGTTTTTCTTTTTATAAAGATAGAGTAAAAAAAGGGGCGTGCTAGGCATCGGCCGACAGATTTTTTAAAAAGATCCGCCGCCTCGCGAGCCATCAAATCTGGTATACTCCCGCGTTAATGGTCATTCTTCACTTTTTCCACTTTTGCAACATAGATTCTGTTGCGGAAGTTTTTGCAACAGACGACATGTTGCAGAAAACATTTGTAACAAGGATTGTATTACAGATTTTTTTTGCAACAAAGATAATATTGTAGACTTTTTTCGCAACATAGATTATGTTGCAGAATTTATTTTATCCGCATCGTCGCACCGCCGTGTTGCCACTGCAACATTCCCCATGTTTCAGAAACATGGGTGAAGTTGCAAAAATCATAAAACATACGGTGGATGAGACTAATCCACATATGGTTGGCTCTCAAGGCAGTGTTGCCACTGCAACATTCCCCATGTTTCAAAAACATGAAGGAAGTTACAAAAATCATAAGACATACGGTGGACGGGACTAATCCATATGTGGTTGGCTCTCAAGGCCATGTCGCCACTGCAACATTCCCCATGTTTCAGAAACATGGAGGATGTTGCAAAATCCTGGTAATAGATACGATAGGTGAGACTAATCCACATGTGGTTGGCTTTCAAGGGCAGTGGACGCGAGGCGTAGAATCTGTTTGTACACGTGGTCTGTTGGATCAAAAGTGATCCAACGGCTTCACACATGGCGGACGCGAGAGTGCCATCCGCCGGCTGAAAGGTAACGTTTCCCGTAAAAAAAAGATAAGAAAATGTTTGGTTGTCCAAAAATCTTTTGCAACTGAATACTCGGCGCTATATGACGCAGTGCTCTACAAGACCTTGACGACATTCATTTAGTTAGTCGTGCAACCTCCCACGTCCACCTCAAAATGCTTGATCAGATCCAGCAGGTTGCCAAGCGATGAACCCCCCTTCTGCACGGCCGTCCTTGCCTTCTCCGAGAGAGCCAGTGCTTTCCTCCTTCTCTCATTTCCCTCTTCTCCCTCGTCCATGATGCTCCTGACGGCGGCCTCCACCACCTCTCTCCCCACCACAATCTCCTTCTTCGACATCCACATCAACGGCTCCTTGATCCCGATGCTCACGCCAATTCCGAGCACCTCAACGGCTAGCTTCTCGTTCAAGAACTGGTCCGAGAAGTGCGGCCATGTCACGACCGGCAGCCCGGCCGCGATCGCCTCCATCGTCGAGTTCCACCCGCAGTGCGTCACGAAGCCGCCCACGGCGGCGTGGTTTAGGATAAGCACCTGCGGCGACCACCCTCTGACCAGCATCCCGCGACCGGCGACGCGCTCCTCGAGGTCCTGCAGGAACTCGCGCACATCCTCGCCGTACTGGGCGGGGTTCTTCAGAACCCAGACGAACGGGTGCCCCGATCCCTCGAGCCCGAGCCCAAGCTCGATGACCTGCTTCGGGTCAGCGTGCACGATGCTCCCGAAGCTGACGTACAAGACGGTATCGGGCTCCTTGCCTTCAAGCCACCGGAGACACTCGTCGGCGTCAATGGCTGTGGTGGTGTTCCCTCTCTTTGCGAGCGTCGCGGCGTGCTGATGGTACAGCGACACCGGCCCGATGGTCCACACCTTCATCTTCCTGGCGGCCGCGTACCCAGCGACGTACTCGGGCTCCATCTCAAGGAAAGAGTTCACGACGGCGCCATCGGCCTCGCCTTGCGCCTGCTCGATTTCGTCAGCTAGCTTCTCGAACCCGGGCGCCCGAAAGAAGCCGGGGGCTTGCGCCCTGGTCACCTCGATTCTCTTCTCCACGCCCGGCACGACCACCGGCTCGTTGTCGTCGGCCACGCCGTCGTAGGAGTTGTACCTCTCGACGTTGTGCTGGCACAGGAGGGAGAAGGCGCACATGCTGAAGAAGTTGAGGCGCGGGACATTGAGATTGGCCGCGACCTGCACGGTCCACGGGTGGCAGAAGTCGGAGACGATGCACGTCGGGTACGGCGGGTGCGCGCGGAGGTGGCGCTCGAGCGGCTCCGCGAGGAGCGCGAGGGCGCGGAAGTAGTTGGGTGCGAGGTCAGGCGGGATCTTGTCGACGTCGTCGGCTCCCTCGGGCAGGCCCTCGGCGGCGCAGTCGAGCGGGAGCTCCACGAGCCGGATGGGCAGGCCGGACCGCCGCGCGAGGTCGACGGTCGGGCGGATGCGCGCGGCGTTGGACGGCGTGACGACGACGCTGGCGAGCGCGCCGTGGGTGGCCAGCAGCAGCGCGGTGTCCACCGCCGGGATCACGTGGCCCTGGTACATGAGCGGGACGAGCACGAAGTGCGCCTTAACGGCGCTCCCGACGTCGTCAGCGCCGGCCCCGGTGGCGTTTCCCCGGCCGTTTGGTGCTCCCTGGCAAGCCATCCCCTGCTTCCCGTACTGTAAGAGAGATGGTTCGATACTGATGCGTTTGGGGATGTCTGTTAGCCCCATGTCTTAAAAGAAGGCCGAGTTTTGAATGCGACGAACGCCTGCAGCCATCCTGGCCGAGTTTTGAATGCGAGGTGACGAGATTCACGAGGTCACTACAAGATTCTCTTTCAGTTAAACTACAATAGTGTTTGTCCGTTATTATGTTGATGATGATGACGGAGGCGTGAGCATGAGGGCGACGAATGTTTGCTTGTCGAGGCTTGGCTAGCTTAGCTAGCACCGATGGCACCGAGGACACGCGAGCGACGGCAAATTTGTCACCAGTACGTTGGAGCAACTCCAGCACGTCTCCTAGAACTCCCTCATGCCTCCGAAAGAAAACTAACGATATTAGGCACATGACCACTGCAGCAAATCCTCTAACCCATAGCCTATGTCTATTTTTTTAATTTTTTTGAAACTTCTCTCTCTGTTTTCTAAGTCGATCTGTTAACCAAACCGCCGATCAAAGAAGAAATAACTACGACTCGGTTAGACGGCGGCAAGAAATCACAAAAGAAATGGAAACTGCGCTAGAACAAGAGGAGATCCGGTTCATGCAGAGGAGCACTAGTAATTGGCTCAAGCATGGTGATAGGAATACAAAGTTCTTCCAAAATTTGGCTCGGGCGCGGAAGAAGAAAAATTGCGTTCTCAAGTTGAAGGACAATGCAGGAGTATGGAGGGAAACTAATGAAGACTTGAAGGAGTTAATCTCATCGTACTTCTCCGGCCTGTTCACTTCTGAGGTGTTGGGTACGGATGTTAATTTGCTTCATCGGGTTAAGCCTAGAGTAACAGCCGTGATGAATGAGTCTTTGTTGAAGCCATATACAATGGAGGAAATTTAAAAAGCCATGTTCAATATTGGTGATTATAAAGCTCCTGGTACACATGGTCTTCATGAGGTGTTCTACAAAAAATGTTGGGATGTGGTGGGTAATCAAATCACCGATGAGGTGTTGACAGCCCTAAATTCAAGGGTGATCCCTGAGGGATGGAATGATACAGCTATAATTCTAATCCCAAAGGTGGACGGACCGGAAAACATTACTCTGTTCTGGCCGATTAGTCTTTATAACATGGTTTACAAGGTAATTGCTAAAGTTCTTTCTAATAGATTAAAAGGATTACTCCCTGATATTATATCCATGACCCAGAGCGCTTTTGTGCCGGGGAGGCTAATCACTGACAATGTGTTGGTGACTTATGAGCGTTTCCATGCAATCAAGCATTGTCGTCAAGGCAATAATGGGTTATGCGCTGTAAAGTTTGATATACACAAGGCTTATGACCGAGTGGATTGTGGTTTCCTTCGTGATATGATGCTCAAGCTTGGTTTTGATGATTCCTGGGTACAGATGATTATGGCATGTGTAACCAGTGTAAATTACTGGGTATGGTTTAATTCTGAGGAAACAGATATTTACTCCAACAAGGGGTCTACGACAGGGCGACCCCTTGTCCACTTATCTATTTTTGATATGTGCTGAAGGACTCTCCAGTCTGTTAGCGCATGAGGAGGAGATCGGTGGTATCCAAGGGATTAGAGTGTGTCGGGGGGCACCATCAGTTTCACACCTACTTCTTGCTGATGGTTCTCTAATCTTGATGAGAGCGGATGCGTCAAACGCCACGTCCAGAATGAACTTGACATGTATTGTGCAAGTTCTGGCCAGTTGGTTAGTGATGCAAAATCCAGTATTTTTTTCAGTCCAAATACTACTGTCGAGGTTAGGGAAGAAGTTTGTACACAACTAAATATTGTGGTTGAGGCAATGACGGATGAGTATCTTGGATTACCCTCTCATGTGGGGATTGAGCGTAGTGATTGTTTCCAACATTGGTTGATAGAGTCTGGGCTCTAATTGATGGGTGGAATGCGAGGATGCTCTCTGCGGGAGGGAAGGAACTTTTGTCAAAATCTGTTGCGCAGTCCATTCCAGTTTATGCTATGTCAGTTTTCAGTTTGCCAAAGAACATCTGCAAGAGTATATGTGATGCAATTGCTAAGTATTGGTGGGGAGGTTCACAGAACCAAAAAAAATTCCATTGGAAAGCATGGTGGAAGATGTGTATTCCTAAGAAAGAAGGAGGAATAGGTTTCCGAAATTTACACTGTTTTAATCAAGCAATGTTGGCTAAGTAGTCTTGGAGACTACTAAGTGAACCAGAGTCTTTGTGTGCTCGGGTACTTCGTGCGAAATATTATCCGGATGGGGACCTTTTCAATGCGGTTCTTAAAATAGATGCCTCGTTCACATTGCGTAGTATCATATCCGGATTAAAGACCCTAAAAAGAGGTGCTATTTGGAGACCAGGCAATGCGGCAAGTATTAATATTTGGTCTGATCTTTGGATCCCTACCACCCATGATAGGCGTGTGATGACACCACGTGGGCATTGCCTTCTTGAAACGGTACAAGATCTTATTGATCCACATACGGGAGAGTGGGATGTACAATTGGTACGTGACAATTTTTGGCCAATTGACGTTACAAGGATTATGCAAATTCCGCTTCCATCCCAAGAGCAACCAGATTTCATAGCATGGCAATTATGCAAGTCTGGGAGATTTACCTTCCGTTCGGCTTATCGTGCGGAATGGAAAGCGGAGTATCGGACTAGAGCGGGTATTGATACTAGTGTGGGAAGAAGTATGTCACATCCGGTATGGAAATCACTTTGGGATTTGAGTATCCCCCCCCCCCCAAAGTACATATTTTTATTTGAAGAGCTCTACACGGAATTGTGCCTTGTTATTGTAATTTAGCGAACAGACACATTAAAACTCCAGTGACTTGTCCGGTGTGCAAGGTAGATCCTGAAGACCTTAAGCACATGTTATTTATGTGTTGCAGAGCTGGAGAGGTATGGGAGGAACTCGGCCTAGGCGCAAATGTGGCCGCAATTGCTGAGTAGCATAGGTCCGGTTCATTGATACTTGATGAGATAATATGCTCCAATTTACCTGGTGGTGCCTCGTTCCAGGGAGAAAATGCAGTGGAATTGGCTATGGTTGCGTGTTGGTATATTTGGTAGGAACGACGTCAAGTGTCCCATGATAAAGAGATTGGTACGCCAACATGATCGTCTCTACAAATTAGGGGTATTGTTGCTAACTGGGTAGCAGAAAAGAAGCTAGTTCCTTCACGACAGACTAGATGGTCTAGACCAGTATCAGGCTGTATAAAGCTTAATGTTGATGCTTCATATCATGTTGACTCAGGTGCAGGGGCAAGTGGAGCTATTTTCCGAGATTCGAAAGGAGGTTTTGTTGCAGCGGTCATGGAATATAAACCGAATGCAATGGACGCTCCAACTATGGAGGCGTCTGCGCTATTATTGGGACTACGTACGGCTTACTGATGAGATGGGCATTTTTTTCTTTGTCCATTGAGAGTGATTCTAAGGAGATTGTTCAAGCTATCCAAAATCGGATCACTACCGGGCGTCAGGTGCGGTAATTACTGACGATTGTCGAAGGTTGATGTGTTCTTTTGGCAAGACGACAATAAATCATTATGTGCATGGTGTAAACGAGTGTGCTTATATTATTGCTCGTTTTAGCTTCTTGGGTCAGGAGTTAAGGGTGTGGCTTGATAAACCTCCTGATTTCCTGATTCCGCTTATTGTAAAGGATATGATTATGAATTAAATAAAGTCCCTGAAGTTCAAAAAAACTAATTGATAATCTCTCTTCGTTCTCCTACTTTTTTTGTTGAGGGGCTCTTCGTTCTTCTACGTTCCGGCAATTATTTGTTTGTGGGTCTGTCCTTTTCTCCCTGGCACGTGAACTAGCCAGTGAGTTTTATGTGTGGGCTTTTTTCAACACAGTACAGATGCAAGCGCTCATATACACGCGCATACACTCACCCCTATGAATACACATCCATACACCCTATCTCTATAAGCATCTTCGAAAGACTGAGCTGGCATATCATCTTGAAATTTATGAAGTCATCGTAGGCATTTCGTTGTCGACGGGAACGACTCCTCCCACTAAATGCGCATCGCCGAAAATCCTGAAATAAATTCAGAAATAAATGCGAGCACCAGGACTTGAACCCTGGAGGGCTGAAGATACCACAGTTCCTCTAACTATCCAACCACAGGTTGGTTCGCCATGCTGCTTCTATTTAGCACGTAGGAGGCCAGGGGATAGCGATATAACGCGTAATGTGAGCGCTGCTTTCAACTGGGCCGGCCAATTTGATCATGTATTTAAAAATGTTAATCAAGCATTTAAAAATTGTTGAAAAAGTACTTAAAAATGTTAATCAAGCATTTGGATAATGTTAAATATGTATTGAAAAAATGTTGAGCATGTTTATTAAAATGATCGAACAATTTGATCATGTATATAAAAATATTAATCAAGCATTTGAAAAAAAGTTGAACAACTATTTAAAAAATGTTAATCAAACATTTGGAAAGATGTTAAAGGTGAATAGAAAATATGGTGAACATATATTAAAAAAATGATGAACTTTTTATATCATGTATATAAAAATGTCAATCAAACATTTGAAAAAAAATGTTGAACAAGTAACTAAAAAATGTTAATCAAGCATTTGAAAAATGTTACATGTGTATTAGAAAAATGTTGACCATGTATTCAAAAATGATAAATTTGTATTTGAAATTTTTTTAAATGTGTATAGAAAAAATGTTGACCGTGCGTTTAAAAGAATTTTTAATTTGTATATAAATGGCTATAGAAAAATTGTTAACCATTTATCAAAAAATCTTAAACTTTTATTTAGAAAATATTAATAAAGAATTTTGAAAATTAAATGTGTACAGAAAAATGTTGACCATGTGTTCAAAAAATGTTACTAAGATATTTGAAAAATGTTAATCAAGAATTAAAAAATTAAATATGTGTTAAAATAATGTATTAGATACATACCATACATGTGTATTGAAAACCAGTTAAACCCAAGAGAAGAGAAGAAAAACAAGAAAGAGACAAACTAAACCGAAGTAAAACAAAGAAAGACGAAAAAAACTACTATTAAAACCGGGAAAGTAATAAAGGAAAACTGAAGAAAAAGAAAGAAAATATAAAACTAAAAAAATGGACAAAGAAATAAACAAGAACCAGTGAAAAACAAAGGAAAACAAAAAACAAAAAACCTAAAAAACAATGGAAAACCGGCTCTCTTCCCTATAAGTAGGCCGCACCCTAGTATTCAACACTAGCCCGGCGCTTACCCAATTGCTAGCTTCGCTAAACGTAATCCAGGAGACATGGGATTTCCCTTTTTCTTCTCGAGCTCAACTTTCAACTGGGTCGGCCCATTTCCAGTTTTACTCCCACCGTTTTTTCCTTCTTCTTTTTCTTGGTTTTTTCTGTTTTCCATTTTAGAATCTGTGAATTTTTATACTGATTACATGGATGTGGTTAAGATGATCATGTGCACGGATGAGGCCAGATCGACGCATACGGTGATGGTGAAAGAAAGAAAATTCACTCCTTCGGGAGGGTAGAGAATTATTAGTCAAGCAATTCAGTTAGTCATTATTTACTTTGACAGAATTGAGAAGTGCACTGTGGTGTGGCTCCGTTCAAGACCCGATGAGATTTCTGATCTTTGTATGGCAGACTTGGCGGCCACTTGATTAATAAATTGTGTTTCTCCTAAAAAACGCCCTTAATTATGATACACTTGGCCAGGCGCGATTGAACCATGATTGAGTTCCTTTTCTTGGTTGAAAAATAAATAAATAAATCCACTGGCCTATAAAATCAGCTAACACTTATGGTGGCAGTGGCACGAAGAATGCAAGAATCATGAAAACGCTCGAACACAATCAAACATCAACAATGGTTGACATGTGACCCATTTCCATGGATCTCACGCTCGCACTGTGGCTAGACAAACAAAGTTGGATTGGCCGGACCCCCGCATCAGCCCCCGTCTTCACGGCAGGATTTGAATCCTGGTTACAGGAAGTATGACCGGCCGGACCCCCGGATATAGTCCGGCACACCTTTTTCCTGATACAGGGTAAACGGAAAGGTTCCAGTTGGATGTGACTGCTAAGGAGCATACTTGCAAATTCATACCTCTTTGATGAAGGCTCGGCTGTATCTTCGTTTGCCTTCCTCTTAGAAGGCTTGCCTGGTAGGGGGGACGCTCTCTTCGGAGACGCTCCCGGGGTAGCATGGCGCGCCGAACTCTTCCCCTTCTAAGCACAGGACAGTGCGGTGGGTAAGGAGGAATGAGAAAACTCTTTTGGATAAGGTGTCTTCGGATTACTTACACATGAAGCAGGGAGGAGGTCGGGGTAATCGGCGATAATGGGTACATATGTATCGTCGTAGCTCATCTGATAGAATATTCCATCCTCAAGCTCCACGAATATGTCCGGATCTTCCTCATATCCGGGGTCAAGATCCCGGTTGCGATTCTCCGACTGAGGGGCAAAGTCATGGATCCCCTCGACAACCTTTCACCATTCATGTTATGAGCAGATAAGATGATGCCTGTCAAGAATGATTCAAGTACAAGAATGGAGGATTATACATGGAAAATCCGTCTCGATATTGGAGACGGGTGAACTCCTCCTTCTCCCCTTTATACAGCTCGGCCAGAATTTTGGCCAGGGCGGCGGGGGTCTTCGGGCCTTTCCGACCATAGCGTGAGGCGTCGTCTTCCCCGTTGTAATGCCACATGGGCAGCCCTCTGTATTGGAGTGGCTGGACCCCCCGCGTTATAGAGATCACCATTACCTCGGTTATTGACAATCCGGACTGAGCAAGCGCCTTAATCTTGCCCAGTAGCAGGATGACCTCCGCACTATCCTCTTCCTCGAGGCTCCGAGGACGCCAGCTATGGCGTTTCTTCAGCGGAGCATTTGAAAACTCGGGGAGGCCCATGCGGACGGGGTTGGGTAGAGCGACATCGTCGATGTAGAACCATTCAGAAGGCCACTCTTCGGGAGCTTTCTTCGGCGTGTCGGACAGGTATCCGGTCCCGGCTCTGCGCCACATTTCGGCTCCTCCCACTTCAAAAATTGACTCACCTTGATTGCGAGGGACGAGGCAGAACAATCTTCTCCACAAATCGAAATGGGCCTCGCAACCGAGGAATAGTTCGCATAAGGCGACATAACCCGCAATGTGCAGGACGGGGGCCGGGGTAAAATTATGCAGCTGGAGGCCATAGTACACCAGAAGCCCTTAGAGGAATGGGTGAATTGGAAATCCCACGACCCTCAGCAGATAGGGGATGAAGCACACTCGTTCTCCCACAGACGGATTGGGGAAATCCTCCGCCTGGGTTTTGCCATTGAAGGAGGCCAATCCTGCTCAAACAGGGACCAGATCTGCAGGAGGGACAAATCCCTGCGTTTGCAGCTTCACCAATTGGCTGTGAGGCACGGAGCACCTCTCCCACTCGCCTCTCTCTAGGTTGGAACGGGAAGAGGAGTGGGAATATTGGCCATGTTGGAATGGTTTTGCCTGGCAGTATCTGAGGATTTTCTCCGCGTGATGCCGAAGGGATCTGAGATCCAATATCTTTAAATAGACACTCTTTCTTGCAGGGCTAGGGTGTTATTTGCGAAAAATACCCTGACCGTCCACATTCGCCCGACACGTGGAGGACGAAGTCATAAATGCACAGAAGCTGAGGGCTACGACATTGAATTGAAAGCCGAACACATTACCTGGAAGACGTCGGAGGAGGAACCCGCCTTGCAATGCCGAAGACAGTCTGCATGCCGAACACCTCGTCATTGAAGCCTGGTTCAGGGGCTACTGAGGGAGTCTTGGACTAAGGGGTCCTCGGGCGTCCGGCCTGTTAGCCATGGGTCGGACTGATGGGTTGTGAAGATACGAAGATCGAAGACTGCACCCTTGTCCGGATGGGACTCTCCTTGGCGTGGATGGCAAGCTTGGTGACCGGATATGTAGATTCCCTTCTTTGTAACCGACCTTGTGTAACCCTAGATCCTCCCGGTGTCTATATAAACCGGAGGACTTGGTCTGGATAGGAGAGATTCATTATCATAGCCATACAAGCTAGACCTCTAGGGTTTAGCCATTATGATCTCGAGGTAGATCAACTCTTGTAATACTCATATTCATCAATATCAATCAAGTAGGACGTAGGGTATTACCTCCATAGAGAGGGCCCGAACCTTGGTAAACATCGTGTCCCTTGTCTCCTGTTACCATCGACCTTAGACGCACAGTTCGGGACCCCCTACCCGAGATCCACCGGTTTTGTCACCGACACTAGTGCCCACAAAAATCTTCTATCTGTTCATAGAATTGCCATTGACAACCATGTTTTCCTCGAGTTTCATCCTTATTTCTTTTTTTACCAAGGATCAGACAACGAAGAAATTCTCTATCGACATAGATGTGTTCGAGGGCTCTACCCGTTGATTTCGGAGTTTAGAAGATTCAAGAAACAAGCTTGTGGTGCTATCAAGCTTTCGTCCACGCGATGGCACGATCGTTTAGGACATGCCTCTTTTTCTTTGGTTGAAAAGTTACATAGGAAAAATAAGCTCCCGTTTGTTGGTGAGCGCAATATTGAAACTATTTGTGATCCATGTCAGTGTGCTAAAAGTCATCAATTACCATATCCCATATCTACTAGTATCTCCACTAAGCCTTTGCAATTGATCTTTTCTGATGTGTGGGGCCCTGCTCCATCCTCTGTTGGCAGACACACATACTATGTGAGTTTCATCGATGACTATAACAAATTTTCATGGATCTATCTTCTTAAGAAAAGGTCCGATATGTTTCAAGTTTTTAAAAACTTTCAAGCACTCGTTGAAAGGAAGTTTGACAGCAAGATTATAGCTGTCCAATCTGATTGTGGGGATACGAAAACTCAATTCCTTCTTCCAAAACATAGGCATATCTCACCATGTATCATGCCCACACGCTCACCAACAAAATGGGTCGGCTGAACGCAAGCATAAGCACATTGTTGAGGTCAGTCTGGCCCTTCTAGCAGGGGCTTCTATGCCTCTCAAGTTTTGGGACGAGGCGTTTTTCATGGCTTTGCACATCATCAACATGTTACCTAGTCGTGTCATCAATAACGAAACACTTATGTAACGTCTCCTCCATGTCAAACCATACTACACATCTCTTCGTGTCTTTGGTTGTGTTTGTTGGCCAAATCTCCGTCCTTACAATAATTGTAAACTCATGTTTAGATCAAAGCAATGTTCTTTTCTTGGTTATAGTTCTCAACACAAAGGTGTCAAGTGCATTGACATCTCCACCGGCCGGGTCTACATCTCATGCGATGTCGTTTTTGATGAGACCAAGTTTCCTTTCGCAGATCTACATCCTAATGTCGGTGCTCTCCTACGCAAGGAAATCTTACTTTTACCTTCTCATCTCTCTGGCTATGATCAAGGGGGCATTACTAATTGTGATGATCATATGTTGACTAACCCTACTAATAGCCTTCATGACCCTTGTGATGATGCAGAAAACAACAGTGAAAACATTGCAGAAAATGGTGAAGAAAATAGTGCGGCAGACTCATATTTTATGTGCCCCGGCCTGGGGAGCAAATCCCCCTCGGGATCGGGCCTGGAGCTGCTGTGTAGCGAATTGGCTTCAGGATCAGCGCCCTGCAGCGAATCTGCCCCGACAGGCGCAGGCGGGCGTGCGGCTATGACAGCGGCAGGTGGGCGCGCAGAGTCACCCGCGCCAGCCACGCGGCAGACCCTGGCGGGCCGCGGCGCCTCTCTTTGTGCGCGCCAATCGCCGCCTAGCATTTGGCAAGTCGGCGCTGGCCCGGGCCGCGCGCAGCTTGAGGCCCAACCGCTCGTGTACAAGCGGCGGACGGTGACTCGTCCGACATGAGCGGGGAAAGATCCTGTCGATGCAGGGCCCAGGCAATCACGAGGCAATGATGACGCCTCTCGGCCCAGATCCTCTATGGCTGATTGGTCACGAGCACCGCAGCCGGCAACCGCAGAAGATCCGGACCCGACATCCACTGGTGACAACGCCGGTTCTAGAGCTGCTCATGGATTCTCCTCAGGATCCGGGGAGGATCAGTTTGATCCAGGCATGGGATCCTCTGCGCCGGATCTCTCTGTGGCGCCTCCTGCTGTTACTCCACGTCGCACATGACTACATCAAGGGGTAACTAAACCTATTGATTATAAACATATTATAAAATATGGGATGATATGCTCGACAGGTGAACCAGGAAAACCCAACACTCTCGAAGAGGCTCTTGGTGATGAAAATTGGAGAAAGGCAATGCATGATGAAATTGTGGCACTCAAGAAAAACAGAACATGGCACCTGGTTCCTCCACGACAAGGTAAAAATCTTATTGACTGTAAGTGGGTCTTCAGGATAAAAAGGAAAGCTGATGGAACTATTGATCGTTACAAAGTTAGATTAGTTGCCAAGGGTTTTAAACAAAGGTATGGTATTGACTATGAGGACACGTTTAGTCCAGTCGTGAAAGCTGCTACCATACATCTTGTTTTGTCCATTGCTGTGTCTAGGGGATGGAGTCTACGACGGCTAGACGTTCAGAACATGTTTCTCCATGGTGTTCTGGAAGAAGAGGTTTACATGAAACAACCTCCTGGGTTTGTGAATGCACATGCACCACTTCGTGTGTGCAAACTTGACAAGGCCCTGTATGGACTGAAACAGGCCCCAAGAGCATGGTATTCTCGCCTCAGTAAAAAAATGCAAGCACTTGGTTTTGTTCCTTCGAAGTCTGACACTTCATTGTTCATCTATAACAAGTCAAGTATATCCATATTTGTGCTCATTTATGTTGATGATATAATTGTGACAAGTTCATCTGATGAAGCAATAACAACACTGTTGAAGGATTTAAGTGCAGAATTTGCTCTCAAGGATCTAGGAGATCTACACTATTTCCTTGGTATTGAGGTCAAGCAACACAAAGAAGGTCTTCACCTCTCTCAAGAAAAGTATGGAACAGACTTGGTAAAGAAGGCTGGTTTGCAAAGTTGTAAGGCTGCACCCACTCCTTTATCTAGCATAGAAAAATTATCTCTTGCCGAAGAAGAGCTATGTGAAGAACACACTGAGTATTGGCCTAAATTTCAGCAAGTCATCCTCTACACTTATTAGTGTGCCTTCTCTGACTCAGATTGGGCAGGATGTCTAGATGACAGACGCTCAACTGGTGGTTTTGCAGTATTTTTTTGACCTAATTTAATATCTTGGAGTGCAAGGAAAACAAGCCACTGTCTCCAGGTCCAACACAAAAGCAGAGTACAAAGCATTGGCAAATGCAACAACAGAGATCATATGGGTGCAATCAATTTTGAAGGAACTAGGTATGAAAAGCACTAGAGCTCCATGTCTATGCATGGTGTGATAATCTAGGTGCTACCTACCTATCAGCAAATCCAGTCTTTCATGCTAGAACTAAACACATTGAAATAGATTTTCACTTTGTTCGAGAAAGGGTTGCAAATAAACTCTTAGATATTCGGTTTTATTCATTCTCAAGACCAAGTTGCGGATGGTTTCACTAAAGCTCTACCCACAAGAAGTTTTGAAGACTTCAAACATAATCTCAACTTGATGAAGTTGTGATTAAGGGAGGGTGTTAAACATGATATTGTTGCGGCGTGTACTACAAGAGGATGCGTGTATGAGAAGGAGAATCATCAACCGGAGTAGTTAATTAAGCTAGGATACTTTGTAATCTTTATCTTTCTTATCCTAGTATTCTTTCTCTCCAAGATGTATCTCAACCGACTTATACGCGTATCCAGGGCTCGCTACCCAGCTATTTAACACGCAACACGTCCGGCCAGGAAGGCAAGATGTTTACCGCAAGTCGCACAGGGTGTGGACTCGTTTAAAGCCTGTTGCGCAGTCCTGTTTTACAAATGATTTGCGGGACAGAAAGAGCTGGGGACACGGGACAGGGGACACTTGTGTTCCTTTAGTTGGCTGAAAAATTTGGATAAAAGCGAATTGGATTTTATCCGGATGTAGAATAGACAGTCCCTAAATAAATCCACTGGCCTATAAAATCAGCTAACACTTACGGTGGCAGTGGCAGGAAGAATGCAAGAATCATGGAAACGCTCGAACGCAGATCAAACATCAAGCAAAGTTGGATCTCATGCTAGACAAGCAAAGTTGGATTGGATGCCAGCTCAAAAAGAAAAGTTGGAGTAGTAACCAATTAATGGTCACGGAGAAGCAGGTCGAGCGACGCGGCCCCGAGCCTGGTGGCGTTCACGTAGTCCTGCGGCGCGTGAGCCGGCAGGCCGGGGATGACCAGGCCGACCGCCCGGGCGATCCTCATTGTCCACCCCTCCGTGTACTCCGCCCCGTCTACGACGTGCCCGATGACGAGCCCCCGGACGAGCTCCCACGCCGCGTTCACGTACTTGGACACCACGAACGCGAGCGAGAAGTAGTTCTTGTTGGGCTCCTCCTCCATGGCCTGCGCCCTGTAGTAGCTGTCGAAGTAGATGCACCGGCCGAAGTGCTTGAACATGCCGTCGTATGGCACCCTCGGCACAATGTCGTTGGAGTAGACGAACCGGAAGTACCTCCCCCTGGCCGCCGTCGTGTCGAGGTGCCGCTCCACGAACTCCCCGAGCTGCGCGTCCCCCACGCGCGGCTGCCCGTACGTGTACACGCCGTGGAGCCTGGCCAGCAGGTCGCGCTCCCTGTGCAGGGCAAGGATGGCCGGGAACAGTACGGCGAGCGCGCCGCCCAGGCTGTGGCCGGTCACCGCGAACCGGGCGCGCGGGTTGGCCGCCAGGGACTTCTTCAGCGCGTCGCGGACGGCGTAGTAGGCAAACGGCCTCTCCTTGATTGCTTCGATCTTCTCTGGCCAGCCGATGGCATTCCTTTGCAGCCCGAGCGCCTTCATGAAGCCGCCGTGAACCTTGCCCGCCTCAGGGATGTCGTACCACGAGATGTCCACGTCTGTGCACCAATCCTCTGCGTCGAACGGCTGCGTGCCGCGGAACGCCACCACGACGAGGTCGGCGTCAGCCGGCTTGTCGGCGAACATGAAGGCCTGCGTCGTGTAATCGTCTTGATCCCCTCGGAATTCTACCAGGAGTTTGTTGCACGTTAGCCACACGTGTGTTGCCATACTACTGTTACTACATGCATGCATGCTTCATGTTTTCGCGTGCCCTGAAATCTTACCGTTGCAGCAGTTGAAGAACTCAAGGAATTTCATGTGCCAATGGTTTTCGACGACGTTCTTGATGACCAGCTCGTTCTCGTAGGCCAGTTTGGAGGCCATGATGCCCAGAGCAGCGAGGTAACTGCCATCCTCTGGCTTGATCTTCTTGTCCAGTTCGACTCTCGTGTCGATGAGTCCAATGAGCGATCGATAGTTGGGGGATTTTCTGTGCGGAATTCGTAATTCGCCTGCAACGTATGTACAGCACAGTTAGCTAGGAATTATCGGAACGCCATTGTTGTACTACTCCGAAGCAAAACAGCGACATACGTTTCGTGAGAACTCTTCAAACTTTCTATGATGTCGTTTGACTTTCAAAACCTAGGGGTGTTTCCCACGTCACTCCAAATAAAAGGCAGGGGAACATTGCAGATTTTGCCGAATCATTTCACAGAGGAGAAGAAAAAGGGACGAGAATGCAAAATGTGCATGACCATATTTCGACAACGAGTAACGCTACATCGACGGAAGGTTACGGGCGTTTTACGGGGTGATACTGATTTGTCAAGTTGCGATTGGATTAAGGGGGAGGGACGGCCCTACCCGTGTTAAAATCAGGGGGGCCGGAGAGATTATTAGGAAAGGGCATGTAAAACTCCTGTAAGAGGCACGTACGTTTAGCATTTTTGTTCGGCAACCTTGCTCGTTCTCATTAGAATAACTGGCGCCTCCGACAGGAAAGCGGTCAAGCCAATGACAGTATGCAACTTATTTAGTTGCTTAGCGCATCATGACAACCACCTTAACAAGTTAACATGTTATTTAGCATATGAAACTGACATTGCCCTTATCTTGAGAGTTGTTATCGATTATAAGTTCTGACCAGAGTACAAGTGGATATATACATTGGATAAACTCATGTCTCTAATAATCCTGCCATGTAGACTATGATTAAACCGCAAAGGCTGCTATCCAAAGCATATTTTACGACCTCTGCAATAATGTGGCACGAATAATTAATCATCTACGCATTTACTTAATTAGCAAACCACTGTTTCCTAGCAAGAACAACCAAACGCGCGTGCTCATTTCCCATTTCTATTTGATATTGCGAGTGCTTAGTGCTTACTGATTGGACACCCACCCCGTGTACGTTAATAAAGATAAAGCGATTGTAGTTTCCGTTCATATGTTTTTGAAGGTATAGTTACATATAATCTGCACGAGTTTTTCCAAATTTTCTATTTTATTTCAACCTTCTCCCCCCTTTTCATATGTTTTCTGCCATTTTCGTGCAGCTACGGGAGCACTCTTTGTTTCGCCATGGAAGACTAATGTCCAACTTTGATATGCAAGGCAGTTTTAAATAAAACTACTCCAAAAAGATAAGATGGAAACCTCATGTGAAACTGCACGAACGTACTTAATTCTTTTAGTGACACATTTTAAAAGATTAGTTTCCGCAAAAACACAGAAATAGTAGATGATAGCACAACCTAATGTTAAAACTCGTTGGTTTACCTTGCATGGCGTTTCTGATAAGCTTGAGCACGCCGCCACCGTTGTCCGTGATGAGGTTCATCCAGTACTCGACAGCGCTCCCGAGCTTGCCCAAGGGCCACTTCACCCACAGCAGCAGCATCTGCGCCACGACGGAGAGGAAGATGATCCACCGGCACCACCGGTCTGGGACCTCCTTGCAGCCAGCGGCGCAGTTGACGGCGTCGCTCGTGCCGACGTCGCTGGAGCGCAGCAGCTGGAGGAGGCTGCGGACGCCGCCCTTGTCCGGCCGCAGCACCATGAAGTCGCCGGAGAATTCTTCCCGGCAGCCATCCATTTCCGGTCTGTCGGTCGATCGATGCAAACAGGAGCTAGCACGCCAATCAGCTTGACGATGAACAGCAGAACAAGAGCTATAGCTCGCCGGAGTATTGTATCAGCACGGCCGCACGAGATGCATATATATATAGGCCGGGGGCTGAGTAGAGGATAGAACCGCGTGCAAATGGCAGTGCTGAGGGTTCTAATTAATGAAATAAAGAACAGATTAGGTAGGGGGTGGGTGGAAGACTAGGTCACTAGGTGGTCAAGGTACCAACTGCGTGCATACTGGACTACTCTGTTAATTTAGGACCAGATCATACTGAACCGCGCGGTCGAACCCGTCTTCTTCGCACGTAAAGAAGGAACGGTTACATTGGTCGGTAAGAAAAAGCTTCGGTTACTCGCTAGTTCTGCGTACGGTTTTCGTGATTCTGCACAAAATTTCCCGTATGCATGACATACGGCATAGATTTAGAGGGAGAGGGATAGGAAGAAAGAGGGAGAGAGATGACGATGCAAGTCACCAATCTGAATCGTCCCCCGAGTTTTAGTGTTTTATATACAGAAATTTTATACCTCCCACGTTTGTTTTTCAGAAAAAATATTCAATCTATTCATCAATAGTCATAGCAGTACAAAGAACATCAAAGGTAAAAAGAATTATATCTAACCACCTAAAGAACAACTACAAACCCGGAGCCAGCCAAAGGCACGCAGCCGTCATCGCTCATCCCTTATCGGAGCCGGGCAAACCATGTTGTACTAGATAGTCGGGAAGTCGGCGTGCTAAGGCAGCCCCATAGGACCAGCGCAATAGAATAACAAGCGTCACTGATGAAGAAGCGTAGAGGTAAAAAAAATTACATCTAACCACCTAACGACAAATACAAACCCTAGAGCCAGCCAAAGGCGCGCAGCCGTCATCGCCCATCCCTTATCGGAGACGGGCAAACCATGTTGTACTAGATAGTCGGGAAGTCAGCGTGCTAAGACAGCCCCATAGGACCAGCGCAACAGAATAACAAACGTCGCTGATGAAGAAGCGTAGAGGTAAAAAAATACATCTAACCACCTAACGACAACTACAATCCCCGGAGCCAGCCAATGGCGCGCCGCCGTCATCGCCCATCCCTTATCGGAGCCGGGCAAACCATGTTGTACTAGATAGTCTGGAAGTCGGCGTGCTAAGACAGCCCCATAGGACCAGCGCACCAGAATAACAAGCGACACTGGTGAAGAAGCGTAGATCAAAAGTAACCCACCTGTAGACAGGCGAAAGAAGACCGGTTCCAAGTAGATCCGCTGAAAACATACTCTAACTGAATCCTGTAAGATCTGCCGGAGACAAACCTCCACACGCCCTTCGACGACGCTGATAGGGGATAGACGAAGAGAACCTTACTTCCATCTTTAATGAGCCGCCACCGCCTCGCTTGTTGAGTAGGATACAAACCCTAAAGGGACAGGCACCAAAATAGGAGCAGGAGCTCTCCCGCTAGCGACGGCTAGAGTCCACCACACCTCTATCGCCTAAGGCCACGTGTGAGGAGGTAGACCTGCGAATGTGCTAGCAGAGGGCGAGGAATCCCTAACCGCCTTTGTCGCAAGAGGCATATGTGAAGGGGTACGTTCTGAGAGTATTTTTTCTAGAGAAAGCTCACTGGCCCGTCCGATTCCACATATGAATCTTAAAATGGTGAAACATGGCAATCCCCGTGGGCCAAGTATGTTATTTGCTCTCATGCACCCACTCCCGGAAGGACACAAACGTTCTCTCCCATACAGAGTCCACAGGGAACGACCCGTGTGTAGTCTGACTCTTATATGCTCAAAACAAAGCGGTTTTTGACTGAGATCTCCACATGAGAAAAGATAACTATTTGAAATATAATAAGTCAATGCAAAAGGATTGACATCAGAAGCAGATTCGGGGCTATTGGAGTGAGTGTTGCCATGAGTAAAAGTTGGCATATTCTAAAAACTCCTAGGTTACTGCCTTCAATCTTACCTACCACTAGCTAGTTGTGAACACGAAACCGGTGCCGCTCCCACAAGCAGCCCGGGCGCAACCCTAGGTGGCACCGCCACTAGCCCCCAGCCCCCCGCTCGCTCCTCCCCTCCCTCTCCATCGCTGGAGGGCGACGCCTGGCGGAGCGCGCATGTGTGTCGGCATCGATGGGATCTTCTTCTCTTCCCCATGAGGCGCTAGGGTAACGTGGGCCGGCTTGGACATGTGGAGGCATGGCTGCTCGGCGAGGCTTCGTCAGGCTTACAATGGCATCTAGGGGCGGCGCGGGAGCGTGGTAGTGGTGGGGGCGGCATGGGTTCTCTTGTTGAGGAACGCAGCATGCAATTCCAAAAAAATTCCTACGATCACGCAAGATCTATCTAAGAGATGCATAGCAACGATAGGGAAGAGTGTGATCACGTACCCTCGTAGACCGAAAGCGGAAGCGTTAGGTTAACGAGGTTGATGTAGTCGAACGTCTTCACGATCCAGTTGATCCAAGTACCGAACGTACGGCGCCTCCGTGTTCAGCACACGTTTAGCTCGATGACGTCCCTCGAACTCTTGATCCAGCAGAGGGTCGAGGGAGAGTACCGTCAGCACGACGGCGTGGTGACGGTGATGGTGATGTGATCCACGCAGGGCTTCGCCTAAGCACTACGACGCTATGACCAGAGTAGTAAACTGTGGAGGAGGCACCGCACACGGCTAAAAGAACAATTGATGATCCTTTGGGGTGCCCCCCGCCCCCGTATATAAAGGAGGGGAGGAGGAGGAGGCCAGCCAGGGGGCGAGCGCCATGTGGGGAGTCCTACTAGGAGGAGGATTCGCCCCCCTTCCTTTCTTGCATCGGTGGGAAAAGGAAGGAGAAGGAGAGGAAAAGGGAAAGGGGGGCCGCGCCCCCTCCTCCTTGTCCTATTCGGACTCCCTAGGAGGGGGGCGTGCGCCACCCCCCTCCCCCCTCCCCGCCGCGGGCTTCCCGCTCTCCCCCTTAGACCCATGTAGGCCCAACACTTTCCCGGGGGGTTCCGGTAACCCATCGGTACTCCGAAAAAAAACCCGAATCACTCGGAACCATTCCGATGCCCGAATACTACCTTCCAATATATGAATTTTTTATCTCTCAACTATTTAGAGACTCCTCATCATGTCCGTGATCTCATCCGGGACTCCGAAAAAACTTAGGTTACCAAAACACATAACTCATAATACAAATCGTCATCGAACATTATGCGTGCGGACCCTACGGGTTCGAGAACTATGTAGACATGACCGAGACACATCTCCGGTCAATAACCAATAGCGGAACCTGGATGCTCATATTGGTTCCTACATATTCTTCGAAGATCTTTATCGGTCAAACCGCATAACAACATACATCATTCCCTTTGTCATCGGTATGTTACTTGCCCGAGATTCGATCGTTGGTATCATAATACCTAGTTCAATCTCGTTACCGACAAGTCTCTTTACTCGTTCTGTAATGCATCATCCCGCAACTAACTCATTAGTCACATTGCTTGCAAGGCTTATAGTGATGTGCATTACCGAGAGGGCCCAGAGATACCTCTCCGATACACGGAGTGACAAATCCTAATCTTGATCTATGTCGACCCAACAAACACCTTCGGAGACACCTGTAGAGCATCTTTATAATCACCCAGTTCTATTGTGATGTTTGATAGCACACAAGGTGTTCCTCCGGTATTCGGGAGTTGCATAATCTCATAGTCAGAGGAACATGTATAAGTCATGAAGAAAGCAATAGCAATAAAACTAAACGATCATAATGCTAAGCTAATGATGGGTCTTGTCCATCACATCATTCTCTAATGATGTGATCACGTTCATCAAATGACAACACATGTCTATGGTCAGGAAACTTAACCATCTTTGATTAACGAGCTAGTCAAGTAGAGGCATACTAGGGACACTCTGTTTTGTCTATGTATTCACACATGTACTAAGTTTCCGGTTAATACAATTCTAGCATGAATAATAAACATTTATCATGATATAAGGAAATATAAATAACAACTTTATTATTGCCTCTAGGACATATTTCCTTATGTCTCCCACTTGCACTAGAGTCAATAATCTAGATTACATAGTAATGATTCTAGCACCCATGGAGTCTTGGTGCTGACCATGTTTTGCTCGTGAGAGAGGCTTAGTCAACGGGTCTGCAACATTCAGATCCGTATGTATCCTGCAAATCTCTATGCCTCCCTCCTTGACTTGATCGCGGATGGAATTGAAGCGTCTCTTGGTGTGTTTGGTTCTCTTGTGAAATCTGGATTCCTTCACCAAGGCAATTGCTCTAGTATTGTCACAAAAGATTTTCATTGGACCCGACGCACTAGGTATTACACCTAGATTGGATATGAACTCCTTCATCCAGACTCCTTCATTTGCTGCTTCCAAAGCAGCTATGTACTCCGCTTCACACGTAGATCCCGCCACGACGCTCTGCTTGGAACTCCACCAACTTATAGCTCCACCATTCAATATAAATATGTATACGGTTTGTGACTTTGAGTCATCCGAATCAGTGTCAAAGCGTGCATCAACGTAACCATTTACGACAAGCTCTTTGTGACCTCCATAAACGAGAAACATATCCTTAGTCCTTTTCAGGTATTTCAGGATGTTCTTGACCGCTGTCCAGTGATCCACTCCTAGATTACTTTGGTACCTCCCTGCTAAACTTATAGCAAGACACACATCAGGTCTGGTACACAACATTGCATACATGATAAAACCTATGGTTGAGGCATAGGGAATGACTTTCATTTTCTCTCTATCTTCTGTAGTGGTCGGACATTGAGTCAGAATCAACTTCACACCTTGTAAATTCTACCTCTTGAGCATGCGTTGGTTTCCCCTTGAAGAGGAAAGGGTGATGCAGCAAAGTAGTGTAATTATTTCCCTTAGTTTTTGAGAACCAAGGTATCAATCCAGTAGGTGACAACGCACAAGTCACCTAGTACCTGCACAAACAATCAAGAACCTCACAACCAACGCGGTAAAGGGGTTGTCAATCCCTTCACAGTCACTTGTGAAAGTGAGATCTGATAGAGATAATAAGATAAATATTTTTGGTATTTTGTTGTATAGATTGGAAAGTAAAGATTGCAAAATAGTAAACGAGATGTGATAATAAAAGAGAAGAAATATAATAAGAAAGAGACCCGGGGGCCATAGGTTTCACTAGTGGCTTCTCTCATGATAGCATGTATTACGGTGGGTGAACAAATTACTACCGAGCAATTGATAGAAAAGTGCATAGTTATGAAGATATCTAAGGCAATGATCATGAACATAGGCATCACGTCCGTGTCAAGTAGATCGAAAGATTCTGCATCTACTACTATTACTCCACACATCGACCGCTATCCAGCATGCATCTAGAGTATTAAGTTCATAAGAACAGAGTAATGCATTAAGCAAGCTGACATGATGTAGAGGGATAAACTCAAGCAATATGATATAAACCCCATCTTTTTATCCTCGATGGCAACCATACAATACATGCCTTGCTGCCCCTACTATCACTGGGAAAGGACACCGCAAGATTGAACCCAAATCTAAGCACTTCTCCCATTGCAAGAAAGATCAATCTAGTAGGCCAAACTAAACCGATAATTCGAAGAGACTTGCAAAGATATAAAATCATGCATATAAGAATTCGGAGAAGAACCAAATAATATTCATAGATAATCAAGTTCATAAACCCACAATTCATCGGATCTCGGGAAACACACCACAAAAGAGTATTACATCGAATAGATCTCCAAGAACATCGAGGAGAACTTTGTATTGAATGTCAAAGAGAGAGAAGAAGCCATCTAGATAATAACTATGGACCCGAAGGTCTGTGGTAAAGTACTCACGCTTCATCGGAGAGGCTATGGTGTTTATGTAGAAGCCCTCCGTGATCGATTCCCCCTCCGATAGATCGCCGGAAAAGGCCCCAAGATGAGATCTCACGGGTATAGAAGGTTGCAGCGGTGGAAAAGTGGTTTTGTAGCTCCCCCTGATGTTTTTAGGGTATAAGAGTATATATAGAAGCACGTCGGTGGAGCTCCATGGGGCCCACAAGGGTGGGGCGCGCCTACCCCCCTGGGCACACCCTCCTATCTCGTGGCTCCTCACGGAGTTCTAGACTTCCACTCCAAGTCTCCTGGTTTGCTTTTGGTCCAAGAAAGATCATCGCGAAGGTTCCATTCCGTTTGGTATTCCTTTTCTGCGAAACACATAGGCAAAAAAACAAAAACTGGCACCGGGCCTTCGGTTAATAGGTTAGTCCCAAAAATAATATAAAAGAGCATATTAAAGCCCATTAAACATCCAAAATAGATAATATAATAGCATAGAACAATCAAAAATTATATATATGTTGGAGACGTATCAAGCATCCCCAAGCTTAATTCCTGCTCGTCCTCGAGTAGGTAAATGATAAAAACAGAATTTTTGATGTGGAATGCTACCTAACATATTTATCAATGTAATTTTCTTTATTGTGGCATGAATGTTCAGATCCGAAAGATTCAAGACAAAAGTTTATTGTCATAAAAATAATAATTCTTCAAGCATACTAACAAAGTAATTATGTCCTCTCAAAATAACATGGCCAAAGAAAGCTCATCACTAAAAATCATATAGTGTGGTCATGCTCCATCTTCGTCACACAAAATACTCAAATCATGCACAACCCCGATGACAAGCCAAGCAATTGTTTCATACTTTAGTAATCTCAAACCTTTTCAACATTCACGCAATACATGAGCGCGAGCCATGGACATAGCACTATAGGTGGAATAGAGTGGTGATTGTGGAGAGGACAAAAAGGAGGAAGATGGTCTCACATCAACTAGGTGTATCAATGGGCTATGGAGATGTCCATCAATAGATGTCAATGTGAGTGAGTAGGGATTGCCATGTAACGGATGCACTAGAGCTATAAATGTATGAAAGCTCAACAAAAAAACTAAGTGGGTGTGCATCCAACTTGCTTGCTCACGAAGACCTAGGGCATTTGAGGAAGCCCATCGTTCGAATATACAAGCCAAGTTCTATAATGAAAATTTCCCACTAGTATATGAAAGTGACAAAATAAGAGACTCTCTATCATGAAGACCATGGTGCTACTTTGAAGCACAAGTGTGGAAACAGGATAGTAGCATTGTCCCTTCTCTCTTTTTCTCTCATTTTTCCCTTTTTTCTTTCTTTTTTTGGGCCCTCTCTTTTTTATTTGGCCTTTCTCTCTTTTTTATTTTATTTCCTCACATGGGACAATGCTCTAATAATGATGATCATCACACTTCTATTTATTTACAACTCAAAGATTACAACTCGATACTTAGAACAAAAATATGACTCTAGATGCGTGCCTCCGGCGGTGTACCGGGATGTGCAATGAATCAAGAGTGACATGTATGAAAAATCATGAATGGTGGCTGCTTTGCCACAAATGCGATGTCAACTACATGATCATGCAAGGCAATATGGCCATGATGGATCGTGTCATAATAAACGGAATGGTGGAAAGTTGCATGTCAATATATCTCGGAATGGCTATGGAAATGCCATAATTGGTAGGTATGGTGGCTGTTTTGAGGAAGGTAAATGGTGGGTTTATGGTACCGGAGAAAGTTGCGCGGTACTAGAGAGCTAGCAATGGTGGAAGGGTGAGAGTCCGTATAATCCATGGACTCAATATTAGTCATAAAGAACTCACATACTTATTGCAAAAATCTACAAGTCATCAAATACCAAGCACTATGTGCATGCTCCTAGGGAGGTAGATTGGTAGAAAAAGACCATCGCTCGTCCTCGACCGCCACTCATAAGGAAGACAATCAAAAAATACATCATGCTTCAAATTTGTTACACAACGGTTACCATACGTGCATGCTACGGGACTAGCAAACCCCAACACAAGTATTTCTCAAATTCACAACTACTCCACTAGCATGACTCTAATATCACCATCCTCATGTCTCAAAACAATCATCAAGTATCAAACTTCTCCTACTATTCAACGCACTTTATATGCAAGTTTTATTATACCCAACTTGGATGCCCATCATATTAGGACTAGTTATATAACCAAAGCAAATTACCATGCTGTTCTAAAAGACTCTAAAAATAATATAAGTGAAGCATGAGTGATCAATAATTCCTATAAAATAAAACCAACACCGTGCTCTAAAAAGATATAAGTGAAGCACTAGAGCAAAATTGTATAGCTCAAAAGATAGAAGTGAAGCACATAGAGTATTCTAATAAATTCTGATTCATGCGTGTCTCTCCCAAAAGGTGTGTACAGCAAGGATGATTGTGGTAAACTAAAAAGCAAAGAATCAAATCATACAAGACGCTCCAAGCAAAACACATATCATGTGGTGAATAAAAATATAGCCTATAGACGAAGACGAAAGAGGGGATGCCTTCCGGGGCATCCCCAAGCTTAGGTTTTTATTTTCCTTGAATTTTACCTTGGGATGCCTTGGGCATCCCCAAGCTTAGGCTCCTGCCACTCCTTGTTCCAAAGTCCATCAAATCTTTACCCAAAAACTTGAAAACTTCACATAACAAAACTCAACAGAAAATCTCGCGAGCTCCATTAGTATAAGAAAATAAACCACCACTTTAAGGTACTGTAATTAACTCATTCTTTTTTATATTGGTGTTAAACCTAATGTATTCCAACTTCTCTATGGTTCATACCCCCCAATACTAGCCATAGATGCATCAAAATAAGCAAACAACATGCAAAAAACAAAATATGTCAAAAACAGAACAGTCAAAATCTGTAGGTCTCGAATACTTCTGTAACTCCAAATATTATGAAAAATTAGGAAGACCAGGAAAATTTGTATATTGATCTACCGCAGTTGGTATTGGTATTTTATCGCTCTTTGGTGAAAAATGAAAATTATTTTCGTGAGCGCATACTTTCTGTTTTTATCAGCAAGATAAAACAACAATCACCCAAGAAGATCTTAAAGGCTTTACTTGACACAAACACTAACTAAAACATAAAAACACAATCATAACAGAGGCTAGATAAATTATTTATTACTAAACAGGAACAAAAAGTAAAGAAATAAAATAAATTGGGTTGCCGCCCAACAAGCGTTATCGTTTAACGCCCCTAGCTAGGCATAAAAGCAAGAATAGATCTAGGTATTGTCATCTTTGGTATGCAATCCATAGGTGGCTCTCATAATAGATTCATAAGGTAATTTAATTTTTTTCCTAGGAAAGTGTTCCATGCATTTCCTTAGCGGAAATTGGAATCTAATATTTCCTTCTTGGAATCTAATATTTCCTTCTTTCATGTCAATAATTGCATCAATCGTTGGTCTACCAAGAATAATAGGACATGTAGGATTGCAATCTATATCAAGAACAATGAAATCTATGGCACATAATTCCTATTTGCAACAATAATAACACCATTAATTCTCCCCATAGGTTTCTTAATGGTGGAATCTGCAAGATGCAAATTTAAAGAACAATCATCAAATTCACGGAAACCTAGCACATCACACAAAGTTTTTGGAATTGAGGAAACACTAGCACCCAAATCACATAAAGCATATGATTCATAATCTTTAATCTTAATTTTAATAGTAGGTTCCCACTCACCATAAAGTTTTCTAGGGATAGAAACTTCTAGTTCAAGCTTTTCTTCATAGTATTGCATTAAAGCATCAACGATATGTTTAGTAAAAGCTTTATTTTGATCATAAGCAAGAGGAGAATTTAACATGAATTGCAACAAGGAAATACAACATATCAAAGATCAATTACCATAATTAAATTTCTTGAAATCCAAAATAGTGGGTTCATTGCTATGTAAAGTTTTGACCTCTTCAATCCCACTTATGTTAATTTTTGCATCAAGATCTAGAAACTCTGAATCATTGGGACGCCTTTTAACTAAAGTTGACTCATCTCCGGTCCCATCTTTATCAAGATTCATATTGGAAAACAAAGATTTAAAAGGAGACACATCAATCACTTTTAGATCTTCATTATCATTATCAGAAAACTAGAAGAACACGCTTTCACAAAGCAATCTTTTTTAGTACGCATCCTAGCGGTTCTTTCTTTGCACTCATCAATGGAAATTCTCATGGATTTGAGAGACTCGTTGATATCATGTTTAGGTGGAATATATCTAAGTTTCAAAGAATCAACATCAAGAGAAATTCTATCCACGTTCTTAGCCAACTCATCAATCTTAAGCATTTTTTGTTCAACCAAAGCATTGAAATTATTTTGTGAATTCATAAATTCTTTAACACTAGTCTCAAAATCAGAGGGTATCTTATTAAAATTACCATAAGAGTTGTTGTAGGAATTACCATAATTATTAGAGGAATTACTAGGAAACGGCCTAGAATTAAAGTTTCCTCTATACGCGTTGTTACCAAAATTGTTCCTACCAACAAAATTCACATCCATAGATTCATTATTATTCTCAATCAAAGTGGACAAAGGCATATCATTAGGACTGGAAGAAACACTTTTATTAGCAAACAATTTCATAAGTTCATCCATCTTTCCACTCAAAACATTAATCTCTTCAATTGCATGAACTTTTTTACTAGTGATCTTTCAGTGTGCCATTGAGAATAATTAACCATAATATTGTCTAGGAGTATAGTAGCTTCTCCTAAAGTGATTTCCATAAAAGTGCCTCCCGCGGTCGAATCTAAAAGATTTCTAGAAGCAAAATTCAATCCGGCATAAAAAAAATTGTATAATCTCCACAAATTCAAACCATGAGTAGGGCAATTACGTATCATTAATTTCATCCTCTCCCAAGATTGTGCAACATGCTCATGATCAAGTTGCTTAAAATTCATAATATAGTTCCTAAGGGAGTTAATCTTAGAGGGAGGAAAATACTAAAAGCATCTTTACACTTATTCCATGAATCAATACTATTTTTAGGCAAAGAAGAGAACCAAGTTTTAGCACGATCTCTAAGTGAAAACGGAAATAGCTTTAGATTAACAATATCATTATCCACATCTTTCTTCTTTTTCATATCACACAAATCAACAAAGTTATTCGGATGGGTAGAGACATCTTCACTGGGAAGGCCAGAAAATTGATCTTTCATAACAAGATTCAACAAAGCGGTATTAATTTCACAAGATTCAGCATCGGTAGTAGGAGCAATCGAAGTGCTAATAAAATCATTGTTGTTGGTATTGGAAAAGTCACATAATTTAGTATTATCTTAAGCCATTGTGACAAACAATCAATCCAACACACAAGCACACAAGAAGCAAGCGAAAAGAGACGAATGGAAGAGGGCGAATAAAACGGCAAAGGTGAAGTGGGGGAGAGGAAAACGAGAGGCAAATGGCAAATAATATAATGCGAGGGAGAAGAGTTTATGATGGTACTTGGTATGTCTTGACTTGGCGTAGATCTCCCTGGCAACGGCGCCAGAAATTCTTCTTGCAACCTCTTGAGCATGCGTTGGTTTTCCCTTCAAGAGGAAAGGGTGATGCAGCAAAGTAGCGTAAGTATTTCCCTCAGTTTTTGAGAACCAAGGTATCAATCTAGTAGGAGACAACGCACAAGTCACCTAGTACCTGCACAAACAATCAAGAACCTCGCAACCAACGCGATAAAGGGGTTGTCAATCCCTTCACGGTCACTTGCGAAAATGAGCTCTGATAGAGATAATAAGATAAATATTTTTGGTATTTTCCTGTATAGATTGGAAAGTAAAGATTGCAAAATAGTAAATGAGATGCGATAATTAAAGAGATGCAAAATAATAAGAAGAGACCCGGGGGCCATAGGTTTCACTAGTGGCTTCTCTCATGATATCATGTATTACAGTGGGTGAACAAATTACTACCGAGCAATTGATAGAAAAGTGCATAGTTATGAAGATATCTAAGGCAATGATCATGAACATAGGCATCACATCCGTGTCAAGTAGATCGAGATGATTCTGCATCTACTACTATTACTCCACACATCGACCGATATCCAGCATGCATCTAGAGTATTAAGTTCATAAGAACAGAGTAACGCATTAAGCAAGAAGACATGATGTAGAGAGATAAACTCAAGCAATATGATATAAACCCCATCTTTTTATCCTCGATGACAACAATAAAATACGTGCCTTGTTGCCCCTACTGTCACTGGGAAAGGACACCGCAAGATTGAACCCAAAGCTAAGCACTTCTCCCATTGCAAGAAAGATCAATCTAGTAGGCCAAACTAAACCGATAATTTGAAGAGACTTGCAAAGATATCGAATCATGCATATAAGAATTCGGAGAAGAACCAAATAATATTCATAGATAATCAAGTTCATAAACCCACAATTCATTGGATCTCGGGAAACACACCACAAAAGAGTATTGCATCGAATAGATCTCCAAGAACATCGAGGAGAACTTTGTATTGAAGATCAAAGAGAGAGAAGAAGCCATCTAGCTAATAACTATGGACCCGAAGGTCTGTGGTAAACTAATCATGCTTCATCGGAGAGGCTATGGTGTTGAGGTAGAAGCCCTCCGTGATCGATTCCACCTCCGGCAGATCACCGGAGAAGGCCCCAAGATGGGATCTCACGGGTACATAAGGTTGCGGCGGTGGAAAAGTTGTTTCGTGGCTCCCCCTGATGTTTTTAGGGTATAAGAGCATATATAGGCGAAAGAAGTACGTCGTTGGAGCTCCGTGAGGCCCACGATGGTGGGGGGCACGCCTACCCCCCTGGGCACGCCCTCCTATCTCGTGGCCGCCTCATGGAGTTCCAGACTTCCACTCCAAGTCTCGTGGTTTGCTTTCGGTCCAAGAAAGATCATCGCGAAGGTTTCATTCCGTTTGGATTTCATTTGGTATTCCTTTTCTGCGAAACACTGAAATAGGCAAAAAAAACAAAAACTGGCACTGGGCATCCGGTTAATAGGTTAGTCCCAAAAATAATATAAAAGAGCATATTAAAGCCCATTAAACATCCAAAATAGATAATATAATAGCATGGAAAAATAAAAAATTATAGATACGTTCGAGACGTATCAGTAACACATGCAAGAACCCTTTCTTTGACTGATCCATTTTGAACTTCTTCAAAACTTTATCAAGGTATGTGCTTTGTGAATGTCCAATCAAGCGTCTTGATCTATCTCTATAGATCTCGATGCCCAATATATAAGCAGCTTCACCGAGGTCTTTCATTGAAATATTCTTATTCAAGTATCCTTTTATGCTATCCAAAAATTATGTATTATTTCCAATCAACAATATGTCATCCACATATAATATTATAAATGCTACAGAGCTCCCACTCACTTTCTTGTAAATACAAACTTCTCCAAAAGTCTATATAAAACCATATGCTTTGATCACACTATCAAAGCATATATTCCAACTCTGAGAGGCTTGCACCAGTCCGTAAATGGATCGCTGGAGCTTGCACACTTTGCTAGCACCTTTAGGATCGACAAAACCTTCTGGTTGCATCATATACAACTCTTCTTTAAGAAATCCACTAAGGAAAGCAGTTTTGACATCCATTTGCCAAATTTCATAATCATAAAATGTGGCAATTGCTAACATGATTTGGACAGACTTAAGCATCGCTACGGGTGAGAAGGTCTCATCGTAGTCAACTCCTTGAACTTGTCGAAAACCTTTCGCAACAAGTCAAGCTTTGTAGATAGTAACATTACTGTCAGCGTCAGTCTTCTTCTTGAAGATCCATTTATTCTCTATGGCTTGCCGATCATCGGGCAAGTCAACCAAAGTCCACACTTTGTTCTCATACATGGATCTCATCTCAGATTTCATGGCCTCAAGCCATTTTGTGGAATCTGGGCTCATCATCGTCCTCATAGTTCGTAGGTTCGTCATGGTCAAGTAACATGACCTCCAGAACAGGATTACCGTACCACTCTGGTGCGGACCGTACTCTGGTTGACCTACGAGGTTCGATAGTCACTTGATCTGAAGTTTCATGATCATCATCATTAACTTCCTCACTAATTGGTGTAGGGATCACTGGAACTAATTTCTGTGATGAACTAATTTCCGATTCGGGAGAAGGTATAATTACCTCATCAAGTTATAATTTCCTCCCACTAACTTCTTTCGAGAGAAACTCCTTCCCTAGAAAGGATTTATTCTTAGCAATGAATATCCTGCCTTCGGATCTGTGATAGAAGGTGTAGCCAATAGTTTCCTTTGGGTATCCTATGAAGACACATTTCTCTGATTTGGGTTCGAGCTTATCAGGTTGAAGCTTTTTCACATAAGCATCGCAGCCCCAAACTTTAAGAAACGACAACTTAGGTTTCTTGCCAAACCACAATTCATACGGTGTCGTGTCAATAGATTTAGATGGTGCCCTATTTAACGTGAATGCAGCCGTCTCTAAAGCATAACCCCAAAACGATAGTGGTAAATCAGTAAGAGACATCATAGGTGGCACCATATCTAATAAAGTACGGTTATGATGTTCGGACACACCATTACGTTGTGGTGTTCCAGGTGGCGTGAGTGGCGAAACTATTCCACATTGTTTCAAATGAAGACCAAACTCATAACTCAAATATTCACCTCCACGATCAGATCACAGAAACTTTATTTTCTTGTTACGATGATTTTCCACTTCACTCTGAAATTCTTTGAACTTTTCAAATGTTTCAGACTTATGTTTCATTAAGTAGATATACCCATATATGCTCAAATCATCTGTGAAGGTAAGAAAATAACGATACCCGCCGCAAGCCTCAACACTCATCGGACCGCATACATCAGTATGTATTGTTTCTAATAAGTCAGTGGCTCACCGGAGAATGGAGTCTTAGCCATCTTGCCCATGAGGTATGGTTCGCAAGCATCAAGTGATTCATAATCAAGTGATTCCAAAAGTCCATCAGCATGGAGTTTCTTCATGCGCTTTACACCAATATAACCTAAACGGCATTGCCACAAATAAGTTGCACTATCATTATTAACTTTGCATCTTTTGGCTTCAATATTATGAATATGTGTATCACTACAATCGAGATTCAACAAAAATAGACCACTCATCAAGGGTGCATGACCACAAAAGATATTACTCATAAAATGGAACAACCATTATTCTCTGATTTAAATGAATAACCATCTCGCATCAAACAAGATCTAGATATAATGTTCATGCTCAACGCTGGCACCAAATAATAATTATTCCGATCTAAAACTAATCCCGACGGTAGATGTAGAGTTAGCGTGCCGATGACGATCAAATCAACCTTGGAACCATTTCCGACGTGCATCGTCACCTCGTCCTTAGCCAATCTTCGTTTAATCCGTAGCCCCTGTTTCGAGTTGCAAATATGAGCAACAGAACCAGTATCAAATACCCAGGCGCTACTACGAGCATTAGTAAAGTACACATCAATAACATGTATATCAAATATAAAATAGAACAACCATTATTCTCTGATTTAAATGAATAACCATCTCGCATCAAACAAGATCCAGATATAATGTTCATGCTCAACACTGGCACCAAATAACAATTATTTAGGTCTAATACTAATCCTGATGGTAGATGTAGAGGTAGCGTGCCGACCGCGATCACATTGACTTTGGAACCATTTCCCACGTGCATCGTCACCTCGTCCTTCGCCAGTGTTCGCTTAATCCATAGTCCCTGTTTTGAGTTGCAAATATTAGCAACAGAACCAGTATCAAATACCCAGGTGCTACTACGAGCTCTAGTAAGGTACACATCAATAACATGTATATCACATATACCTTTGTTCACCTTGCCATCCTTCTTATCCGCCAAATACTTGGGGCAGTTCCGCTTCCACTGACCAGTCCCTTTGCAGTAGAAGCACTCAGTTTCAGGCTTAGGTCCAGACATGGGCTTCTTCCCTTGAGCAGCAACTTGCTTGCTATTCTTCTTGAAGTTACCCTTCTTCCCTTTGCCCTTTTTCTCTAACCTAGTGGTCTTGTTAACCATCAACACTTGATGCTCCTTCTTGATTTCTACCTCCACAGCCTTTAGCATCGCGAAGAGCTCGGGAATTGTCTTTTCCATCCCTTGCATATTATAGTTCATCATGAAGCCTTTATAGCTTGGTGGCAGTGATTGAAGAACTCTGTCAATGACACTATCATCAGGAAGATTAACTGCCAGCTGAGTCAAGTGGTTATGGTACCTGGACATTCTGTGTATGTGTTCACTGATAGAACTATTCTCCTCCATCTTGCAGCTATAGAACTTGTTGGAGACTTCGTATCTCTCAACTCGGGCATTTGCTTGAAATATTAACTTCAACTCCTGTAACATCTCATATGCTCCATGACGTTCAAAACATCTTTGAAGTCCCGATTCTAAGCCGTAAAGCATGGCACACTGAACTATCGAGTAGTCATCAGCTTTGCTCTGTCAGATGTTCATAACGTCCGGAGTTGCTCCTGCAGCAGGTATTGCACCTAGCGGTGCTTCCAGGACGTAATTCTTCTGTGCAGCAATGAGGGTAATCCTCAAGTTACGAACCCAGTCCGTGTAGTTGCTACCGTCATCTTTCAACTTAGTTTTCTCTAGGAACGCATAAAATTCAAGGGAGGTAGCACGGGCCATTGATCCACAACAACATAGATATGCAGAAACTATCAGGACTAAGTTCATGATAAATTAAAGTTCAATTAATCATATTACTTAAGAACTCCCACTTAGATAGACATCCCTCTAGTCATCTAAATGATCATGTGATCCATATCAACTAAACCATGTCCGATCATCACGTGAGATTAAGTAGTTTTCAATGGTGAACATCTCTATGTTGATCATATCTACTATATGATTCATGTTCGATCTATCGGTCTCTGTGTTCCGAGGCCATATCTGCATATGCTAGGCTTGTCAAGTTTAACCCGAGTATTCTACACGTGCAAAACTGGCTTTCACCTGTTGTATGTGAACGTAGATCTTATCACACCCGATCATCACGTGGTGTCTCGGCACGACGAACTGTAGCAACAGTGCATACTCAGGGAGAACATTTGTACCTTGAAATTTAGTGAGGGATCATCTTATAATGCTACCGCCGTACTACGCAAAATAAGTGCATAAAAGATAAACATCACATGCAATCAAAATATGTGACATGATATGGCCATCATCATCTTGTGCCCTTGATATCCATCTCCAAATCACTGTCATCATCTCCATCGTCACCGGCTTGACACCTTGGTCTCCATCATAGCATCGTTGTCGTCTCGCCACTTATTTCTTCTACGACTATCGCTACCGCTTAGAGATAAAGTAAAGCAATTACATGGCGATTGCATTTCATACAATGAAGCTACAACCATAAGGCTCCTGCCAGTTGCCGGTAACTTTTACAAAACATGATCATCTCATACAACAATTTATATCTCATTACGTCTTGACCATATCACATCACAACATGCCCTGCAAAAACAAGTTAGACATCCTCTACTTTGTTGTTGCAAGTTTTATGTGGCTGCTATGGGCTTCTAACAAGAACCGTTCTTACCTACGCATCAAAACCACAACGATTTTTCTTCGAGTGTGCTGTTTTAACCTTCAATAAGGACCGGCCGTAGTCAAACTCGATTCACTTAAGTTGGAGAAACAGACACCCGCCAGCCACCTGTATGCAAAGCACGTTGGTAGAACCGGTCTCATGAACGTGGTCATGTAATGTTGGTCCGGGCCGCTTCATCCAACAATACCGCCGAATCAAAGTAAGACGTTGGTGGTAAGAAGTATGACTATTATCGCCCACAACTCTTTGTGTTCTACTCGTGCATATATCATCTACGCATAGACCTAGCTCGGATGCCACTGTTGGGGAACATAGAACGCAATTTCAAAAATTTCCTACGATCACTCATTATCTATCTAGGAGATGCATAGCAACGAGAGGGGGAGAGTGTGTCCACGTACCCTTGTAGACCGAAAGCGGAAGCGTTAGGTTCACGCGGTTGATGTAGTGGAACATCTTCACGATCCAACCGATCTAGTACCGAACGTAAGGCACCTCCGAGTTCAGCACACATTCAGGTCGATGGCGTCCCTCGAACTCTTGATCCAGCAGAGGGTTGAGGGAGAGTTTCATCAGCACGATGGCATGGTGACGGTGATGGTGATGCGATCCGCACAGGGCTTCGCCTAAGCACTACGACGCTATGACCGGAGGAGTAAACTATGGAGGGGGGAACCGCACACGGCTAAGAGAACAATTTATGATCCTTTGGGGTGTCTCCTGCCCCCATATATAAAGGAGGGGAGGAGGAGGCCAGCCAGGGGGCGCGCACCATGGGGGGAGTCCCCCCTTTTCCTTTCTTCCACCGAAGGGAAAAGGAAGGAGAGGGAGAGGGAAAGGGAAAGGGAGGCCGCGCCCCCTCCTCCTTGTCCTATTCGGACTCCCTAGGAGGGGGGCGCGCGCCACCCCCCGGTGGGCTTCCCACTCTCTCCCTTAGGCCCATGTAGGCCCAACACTTCCCCGGGGGGTTCCGGTAACCCCTCGGTACTCGGGAAAAATATCGGAATCACTCGGAACCATTCCGATGCCCGAATACTACCTTCCAATATAAGAATCTTTACCTCTCGACCATTTCGAGACTCCTCGTCATGTTCGTGATCTCATCCGGGACTCCGAATAAACTTCAGTCACCAAAACACATAACTCATAATACAAATCGTCACCGAACGTTAAGCGTGCAGATCGTACGAGTTCAAGAACTATGTAGACATGACCGAGAGACATCTCCGGTCAATAACCAATAGCGGAACCTGGATGCTCATATTGGTTCCTACATATTCTTCGAAGATCTTTATCGGTCAAACCACATAATAACATACGTCATTCCCTTTATCATCGGTATGTTACTTGCCCGAGATTCGATCGTTGGTATCATCATACCTAGTTCAATCTCGTTACCGGCAAGTCTCTTTACTCATTCCGTAATGCATCATCCTGGAACTAACTCATTAGTCACATTGCTTGCAAGGCTTATAGTGATGTGCATTACCGAGAGGGCCCAGAGATACCTCTCCGATACACGGAGTGACAAATCCTAATCTTGATCTATACCAACCCAACAAACATCTTCGGAGACACCTATAGAGCATCTTTATAATCACCCAGTTACGTTGTGACGTTTGATAGCACACAAGGTGTTCCTCCGGTATTCGGGAGTTGCATAATCTCATAGTCAGAGGAACATGTATAAGTCATGAAGAAAGCAATAGTAATAAAACTAAACGGTCATAATGCTAAGCTAAGGGATGGGTCTTGTCCATCACATCATTCTCTAATGATGTGATCCCGTTCATCAAATGACAACACATGTCTATGGTCAGGAAACTTAACCATCTTTGATTAACGAGCTAGTGAAGTAGAGGCATATTAGGGACACTCTGTTCTGTCTATGTATTCACACATGTACTAAGTTTCCAGTTAACACAATTCTAGCATGAATAATAAACATTTATTATGATATAAGGAAATATAAATAACAACTTTATTATTGCCTCTAGGGCATATTTCCTTCATCTCTATGGCACTGTGCGTCGCAGATCTGGTGGGACACGCTTGTGGCGGCCTTGTGACGGGCACTGGTGCGGATCTCCATCCGGGGTGCATGGATCTGGCGCGAGGGGGGCGAGGCGCCGCCAGTGCATGGTGGTCTAGGACCGCGGTGTCGTGGCCAGTTTGGGAGCGTGAAGGGGTTGTGTAGTGGCTAGGGGTGGCGTGGTGGAGTGATATGTCCATTTTGCATCATGTTTTCCTACTGTTATTTATAATGTTTTTATGCATAATAATGCATTATGGAGTAATTTTAATGCATTTTCTCTCATAATATGCAAGGTTTACACAAAGAGGGAGAATACCGGCAGCTAGAATTCTGGACCTGAAAAAGCTACGTCAGAGCTACCTATTCTGCACAACTTCAAATGAGATGAAAATTTAGGCAGAATTATTTTGGAATATATGAAAAATATTGGATCAAATAACTACCGGAGGGGGACCACCTGGTGAGCAGGATACACCAGGGCACGCCAGGCCCCCCAGGCACACCCTGGTGGGTTGTGGTCAGCCCAGCCACCTCCGGTGCCCATCTTCTGGTATATAAGTCATTTTGACCTGGAAAAATAAGGACGGGACTTTTGGGACGGAGCACCGCCGTCTCGAGGCAGAACTTGGGCAGGAGCACTTTTGCCCTCTGGTGGAGTGATTCCGCCGGGGAAACTTCTCTCCCGGAGGGCGAAATCGAAACCATCGTCATCACCAACAACCCTCTCATCTTTGGGAGGCTAATATCCATCAAAATCTTCAACAACACCATCTCCTCTCAAACCGTAGTTCATCTCTTGTGTTCAATCTCTGTACCGGAACCTCAGATTGGTACCTATGGGTGACTAGTAGTGTTGATTACATCTTGTAGTTGATTACTATATGGTTTATTTGGCGGAAGACTATATGTTCAGATCCATTATGCTATTTAACACCCCTTGGTCTTGCGCATGAATATCATTTGTGAGCAGTTACTTTCGCTCTTGAGGTCACGGGAGAAGTCATGTTGCAAGTAATCATGTGAACTTGATATGTGTTTGATATTTTGATGATATGTATGTTGTGATTTCCTTAGTGGTGTCATGTGAACATCGGCTGCATGGCACTTCACCATCTTTGGGACAAAGGGAATGCATTGTGGAGTAGTTATTAGATGATGGGTTGCTAGAATGACAGAAGCTTAAACCTTAGTTTATGCGCTACTTCATAAGGGACCGATTTGGATCCAAATGTTTAATGCTATGGTTAGATTTTATCTTAATACTTTTCTCGTAGTTGCGGATGCTTGTGAGGGGGTTAATCATAAGTGGGATGCTTGTTCAAGTAAGAACAACACCCAAGCACTGGTCCACCCACATATCAAATTATCAAAGTAGCAAATGCGAACCAAACCAACATGATGAAAATGAATAGATGAAATTCCCGTGGGCCCTTAAGAATACTTTGCTTATTATCTGAGACCGTTTTGGCCCGTCCTTTGCCACAAAAGGATTTGGCTACCTAGCTGCACTGTATTTACCTTATCGTTACTTGCTTGTTATAAATTATCCTATTATCAAACTACCTATTACCGACAATTTCAGTGCTAGCAAAAATTATCTTGCCAAAAACCACTTGTCATTTTCTTCTGCTCCTCATTGGATTCGACACTCTTACTTATCGAAAGGACTACGATTGACCCCATATACTTGTGGGTCATCAAGATTCTTTTCTGGCGCCGTTGCTGGGGAGTGAAGCATTCTTGGTAAGTGGAAATTGGTAGGAAATAAATTATTACTATGTGCTGAAATTTATTGTCACTTGCTACTATGGAAAACCATCCATTGAGGGGTTTGTTCGGGGTATCTCCAACTCGACCGGAAGCACGATTAGTTGCCTCTCAATCTACTGCACCTACTAAAAATATTGGTTATGAAATTTCTTTGGGTATGATAAAACAACTGCTAGCTAATCCTTATGCAACAGATGGAACTGAACCCTGTATCAGTTTTTGCTAAACGTGATAGTCAATGTGCTAACTAAAATTTTGCTAAATTTTCTAATTGAAAATTTCATATACAATTGTTAATTTTTTTGTCTAACTGTAGTTTTAGTTCAGAACAATTAAGTGTAAAAAATGAGTCTAACTATAGTTTTAGTTCAGAACAATTCATGTCAGCAACTCAGTTTCACTAAAGTTTAGTTTCACACCAATTCAAAGTCGAAAAAATTAGTTTGAGATTCCAAAGATTCGGTCTGACTCAAATTCACTGTAGTTGTTAGAAAATTTAACCTAGGTGTCTAAAAATTCTATTTCACTCAAATTCGGTATCGGGTTTCAACAAATTCAATATGAGATTATATCTCACTCAAACCCATAATGCACACTGCACATGAACATAATTTATATTGCATAACAGCATCATCACTGCCCATCATAACAATAACATCACTTCCATCATCCGGTTCACAAATTGGCTGAATACACCTACATTGAAATACATTACTTCATCAGCAGGATAGGGCAACTAGACATACATTCCCCTACGCCTGCAATGCACTTTTTGCGCAAAATGCAGCTTACTTTCATCACTACTAGAACTGACACTAGTGCAACACTTCACTAAGTAGAAGATGACACATATTTCATCACTACTAGTAGCTAGAGATGCTTGCAACTATCACAACAAAAACAAACGGCATGAGCATGTGAAAATTCTACTTCAATTTTGTCCAACTCCATCTTCATTTTGTCCAGCTCCTCCTCCTTGTCATCATCATTATCCCGCGGCGGCATTACGCCAGCAGCATTGAGCACCCTGCATGCGTTGTACGCAACATTGCAGGGGATCCTCCTCCTCCTCACGCTGCACTGGCCAATGGGGGCACTAGATGAGTCATACGCACTTTCCACAAAATCAAAACATGCTCGTTGGGAACCGTACAAACCAAGGGAGTGAGCGCGCGGGGGCACCATGAATACACATGAACCAAGCAAAAGTGTGGTCATCCCCAGGAAACTTACGATGAGTGTGATCCTGGCCGCCTCCGCTTCCCACTTGTAGCTGATCATCATCGGGATGGTCGCCCCCCTAAACTTTGGCTTCGAGGGTAACTTTACCCTCCCCATCTTCTTCGCTCTTTTTTACACAGCAGCAGAACAATCATTGTGTATTTCTTGCATCAACTCCATCCGTTGTTGTCGCTTCCTCCGACTTCAGAGCAACGCCACTATCGTCGCAAACCTAACCCTAGCGAGTGAGCTAGAGAGTGAGTCATGATGCGGGTGCGAGAGAGAAACTGAGTGAGCAGCGCGGTGCGACTCGACTAGGCCAGGTCGAGTCCGGTTGGTGAGTGGCGCAGACCAAGTCCGGTGCGACCGATTTGGTTCGCTACTGTATGAAAAACCCATAGTAGAAAAAAGACCGCAGTCTTGGCAAGTACAATAAGCATCAAAATTGGGAAAATAAAATAAAATGGGGTAAAATGTGATACGGTTTAGCTAAATTAAGTTAAAGTTGAGAATTTTCACTAATGGGGTAAAATCTATCATAAATGTGAATTTTGGGGGTAAAATATGGACTTCACCTTTTTATGTAAGTACATTATAGAATTCGTAGTGAGTATCCCATTACTTTCAATTTTTTTCAAAATTGTCCATGAAGACAGCAGATAGAGTTATTGTTGAAGTTGAAATTAGTTGGAGAGCATTTTTTAGAACCAATGAGTTCACTACTCATGGTTGATGATTACATTCACGTAGACGGAGCTGCTCCAGAGATACTGGCACTCTTCCAAAAAGTAAATTGTTACCACTTCTTTTGGCATCCGCTGCCAGCTCATGAGCGAGGCTATTGCATTTCCTGCCTACCACCTTGAATTGAGGAGAGGGAAACAGCTTCAGTGTTTCTTTAATGTCTGCAATCAGCGGGTATCTCACTGAACAACATTGCTCTCTTGACAAAATCTCCTTGCCCAATGCTGCACAATCAACTTCGATTTCTAGTGCACCTCGATAGGCCCGTGCTAGCTCTTTTAGGCCACTCAACAAAGCACTTGCCTCTGCTTGTTCGACCGACGCACAGCACCCCAGATCTCTGCATACTGACATATATACATCCCTGACAGCATCTCGAACAACAGCACAGGCCCAAGCTCTACCTGATTCCCTCTGGAATGCCGCATCCGTGTTGATTTTCGCCATCCACACACCTGGTTTTACCCAATGATTGGTTGTGTTTGCAACAGGTGTCTTTGGTTGGGCATCAAAAAGGGATCCACTCATGCTGCCATTCGCTGGGCCATCAGGCAGTTGGCTATTAGCCCAATCCAGGCCAAACTTGCGCAAGACTGCAACTGAACCCGATACAGTATTTTGTCCATCTCCATGAATTAATTTATTCCGCAGGTTCCACGCCTCCCAGCACACAAGGAGGGTATTTATTCTGTCATTTTCATTGAGCGGGTCTAGCAGCAGTTGGAGCCAGTCTTCTCCAGTATATCGAAGCAATTCCTTCTTTGGGAGTTCCCAGTATGCTCTCATCTCATTTCTAACAGCCTTACTTCGAGTGCATGTGATCACAGCGTGGTATTCATCCTCCCTTCCATTTCCGTAGATTTCACATATGTCATCTATTGCAATGGTTCTTCTTAGAGCATTATGTTTTGTCGCCAGAGTTCGCGTTGCCACTCGCCACCCGAAGATTTTAACCTTTTCAGGGACCTTTGCCTTCCAAATCAAGTCCCACAATTTTCGGTCACCCACCTCGCTCCTTGAGTTTGATGGTTTCGACGAACTGTCCCTCATGAGTTGTTCGGCTAGTTTATAAGCACTCTTCACCGTGAATACCCCGTTTTTCTCGTAGTGCCATGCAGCCGTGTCTTCATATTCCACAGAGGGGATCCGGATTTTGGCGATTTCCTCGGCATCAAAGGAATGAAAAATTTGGTTTATCAGATTCAGGTCCCATTCTCTAGTATCCCGTTTCATTAAGGAGGTGTTTGGTTCTCTGGCCGGTAACGCAACCGTTAATGGTAACAGGTCACGGGGGGGATGAAGGGGTAACAGTCCAATTGTTGTTTTGTTTGGCACATGCCAGTAACGTTATCAGTTGCCTTTACAGTGTTTGGTGTGGCACTGTAATCTGAATATGTCAGACAACTTTCACATGCAGAACCAGTTTTCACAGGCAATTTGACAAGGTTTTCACAGGTGCTTCACTAGCACAGATTCAAACTCATCAAATAAGTACATAATTTAAAAATATTTTTGCATTCACCCAAGACATCCTTTAACCAGATTTTGACACCACTTCTAAAATGCATATTAACTCATTAATACAAACTCAGACTTCAACAACAATTCAACATAAATTACATAATTAGTCCCCAAAATTATTTTGTAAGGCAAGTCCAAAGGCCAATTTCAGAATCTTGCAAAATAGCTTTTCCATCGACCATTCCTTTGATCAGCCACACCACCGATCTTTTCTAATCAACCGTGCTTCTTTTTCTCATCTGCCAAAATAAGCAAGAGTTAAATAAGAAAATAAAGAAACAAACAAGAGACAACCATTAATTCAAAAATTAATAGCAGAACAAGCACTCTGATTACAAAATTGTAATCAATCCATAATCATCATCATTTATTCTGTTCACTAGAAAATCACTTGACCTAGCAAAACAATCAAGAACTCCAATGATAATTTACTTGACATATATCTAAGCAAATGCTTATTATCCATGTTCATTGTAAATTAACATCACATGTTAAGCTTGTCAAGTAGAGATTGGATGAAACATATACTACAAATGTCAAGCAGAGATTGGATGGAACATATACTACGAGTGTAAGCAGAAGCAGGAAGTCAACTAGACATTGCAAATGCATATACTAGCAGCAAGTCAACTCGAGATGGCAAATGCATATACTAGCAGCTAGTCAAGTAAAGATTACATATTCATATAGCAGCTAGCCAATCAGAGGTAGATGTTATCAAAGCTGAAAGAGTTTAGCAAAGGAGATTGTGGAGTTTAGCAAAAGGATACCGGAGAGCATTTTTAGGACATACTCCCTCCTCAGATTTTCTGGAAGTGTAAGCATCATGTTCATCTGATCTAGAGCTTTAGCAAATACGGTTACAGCCTCAACGATCTCGCTCCCGGTAAAGCTAAGCCTAGCCAATTCACTAATAGCCTTCTCTTTTGATTTCTGCTGAGGATCCTCTTGTGCTGCTTCTCGTGCCATTGATGCTGACAATGATGCTACCATTGTACCCACATATTGTGTCACATTGTTCAGCTGTCTATTGACATCTTGAAGCATCGCTGCAAACGGATCACTTGGTCCCGTCACCCTCTTTGGCCTTGGTTCCTTCATCTGCCTCTTGGAACTAGTTCCATCCATAGAGCGAGTATCGACAGACCGTCTAGATGTCCCTGTTGAGATCAAGTCCTCTTCCTCGTGTTCCTCTTCTTCCATAGCAATTTCATTTTCCAAGTTACCCACTGCCTCACCAAAGCCTTCAGCATTTTCTCCAGTTGCTATGTCCTTGCCATAAATAGCAGCCAACTGCTCAAAGTATGGAAATGGGACACCATACAATCCCTTTGCCTCACTATGAATCTACAAGTTTTTTCATAAAAGAAGGAACTTAGTCTCTGATAGAAATGCGACAGGTATACAAAAAGGTAATGAGCAATAATAGAAACAATAAGAAGGCAGGAAAGGTACAACATCTTCCGGTTAACAATAGCAATGTGCATAGCAACACTACAATAACAATAACAAGGCAGCAAGCAATTCAGCATTAACAAGGAGTTTGTTTTGATGGGTGAAGTGATCTACCTTACAATGTGCTTCATACAGTGCCTTCTCACATTGAATCATCTTCCGGTTTCCATCCCATGTGAAACCACTTTTGGATAACATTACTTCAAGAGCACCAAATTTTGTCCTAAAGTGCCTCACTCTTGACTCAATGTGCGGAATTGCAGAGATACCACAACTAGGGCACTTTTCAGAAAGGTGCTTCTCCAATATCACCAGGTATCCATTTTTGAAGCTACCATCTGCCTTCCACCTTGGGTCCAAGGACAGCTCATACAAGGCTTTAATAAGTTCATCATCCTCATCTGAAGTCCACTTCCTTTTATTCTTGCCTCTTCCACGAGACGTACTTGAGGTGTCCACATCCATATCTGTACAAAGCAACAACAAATATATATGAAATGGGACAAATGCAAATGAGATGCAATTGAAGCTTATTTAAACAAAAAGAAAGCTAGCAACAAAGTGAACAAATAGAAATGGTTTATACCTCAATGACTCCTAGCAGCCCTATGTCTATTATACATGTCCTGTGCAAGAACATTCCGGAAATTTGTCCACTCGTTCGAAGTTGAGATAGAAGTAATGAATTCTGGTTGGCCTAATTCTCCCTCCATGCCTTCCAATGTTTCTTGCATTATTGCTCGTCATTATCAAGTGGGTCAAGTGGCATATTTTGCAAGATCAAATTGTGCAAGAGTGCACATGCCATGATGATTCGACATTGGGTCTTCATAGGAAAAAAGGACGGGGACCTCAAAATCGCCCACTGACCCTTGAGTCTTCCGAAAGACCTTTCTACAATATTTCGGGCTCTAGCGTGCCGCATGTTGTAATACTCCTCAGCACTACGAGGTGGATTCTGTGGTGTCCAACCACCCAAGTGATATCTTTGACCACGGTATGGAGCTAAAAATCCTCTCGCATTTGTGTAACCAGCATTAACAAGATAATATTGATCTTCAGGGACATGGAGCCCATTTGGCCTTGAGATGGCATCTCTAAGAACACGACCATCATGTGCAGAACCCTCCCAACCAGGTAGTATGTAAATGAACTGCATGTCAGGTGCACACACACCTAACACATTTGTATCTATATCACCCAACCTTGATCGGTATCTTCCTTTCATAGTAGCCGGGACGGTTACCCCTATGTGTGTGCCATCTAACGCTCCAAGACAATTCTACAGCATAAACAACAATGTGCAAACATTAGCATCTTTACCACTATTGAGTTCATCTAGTATTTCTTCTTTCTTAGTAGCTATGTACCTTGAAATATTTCCATTTAGCATCTGTGCAGTCCTCGGGTATAGGTTATGGCTTCTTAAGTAGCAATGGATGAAGCTTCAAAACAGCTAGAAGACAAGCATTGAAGTTCCTACTAACTGGCTCCGGGCTTCGGTAAAAGAATTTCCCTACTGTCCTATTTTTGAAATGGTGAGCTAATACATAAAGGAATGATGCCACTATCTCCTCCAATGATGTATTCCTTGTACCCCTTAGGCCACCAACATCTCTCACCATCTCACATAATATATGAAATGTTCTCCTATCCATACGAAGTTGACTTATACACACTGCGTCACTCTCACCAATTAGTTTATGCAAATTCTCTCCTCTTAGCTCTCTAATTCTAAGCCTCCTTTCTATTTTCCAACACTTTCTTCTATAAACTAATCCAAAGATTAACCACACATAATAGTATACAAGCATAATGGCACTCATTAGATTAATAAATGCTACATTTCTTCTTCGACGTCTCGCGCTTAAGGGAAGACGGGCCATAACTGAAAAGATATACAAAATATAGGGTAATTCCAGGAGATGTGTGGTTGCTTGCCAAAAGAAATTAATGTCTACTCAAGTGTATGGGTGAAGTAAATATATGATAGCATGTGTTCTTATCATTGCTTGTTGTTGCATTGGCAAGATTCATACCACTATAAGAAGAAAATATTGTTAAGAACAGATCAACATTAGGGGAAGAACTCACCAACCGATGGGGGAGGAGAGGAATGAGCAGGACAACCGATGAACCGATGTTGGGAAAAAGAATGTTAAAGTGGAGGTTGATAAGCGAAAAAACAGTACACTTCAGATCCTGCACACGAAAACAAAACAAAATATTAGAGATTGCTATAATTTATAAGCCAACAAAATAGTATACAAACAAAATAATAGTTCTCCTAAAGAGAACAGATCAAAGAGTGTAAATAAGTGGCACCGTCGTCATCATAGTGTGCACACGGTCACATATTATTAGCGTCTAGAGATCATAAGACTGAATTAGAAACAAAATTCTCAGGTTGAAATCTCAAGGCAGCAACATATATAAATAGGACACAAAGAAAAGCTAGATACCACTATAAATAAGAACACATCAAAAATGTTCAATTAACTCAATCTGGTTCGCAGCAATATATTCAGTTAAGTCATCCTTGCAATTGTAGGATGACCGTCATCTTGAGTGACGCTCGGGCTTAATCTCCATAGAATTTGTTTCTCACCATGGCCATCTTTATAGCTCCCATTTTCAGGTCATGATTAATCACAGGTAATTTACTTCTATCTACAATTCACAAGTGCTTGAACCAAACAGTACAGGAAAAGATGATCAAGAACAGATCAATATTTTTCTAGTGTCTCATCGAATCAAGAAGAAATCAAGAAAAAAAATGTAAATGATGTTTAGCCCTAACCTAATTCGGTAGCATGGCCGGTGCTGCTTCTCGATGGCAAGAATGAGGACGACTAGATGGCTCTGGCACTGAACAGTGAGGCGCTAGATCTGACACACACACACACACACGTCCTCTTTGAACCCCCGCGCAGGCTAGCGCGATGTGAACGTCCAGGCTCGAGATCTTGCGCAAGGACCTGGGAAACTGAAAGGAGGAGAGGTGTCCGGTGAAAAACCACAAGATCTGGTCGATTCGCCGGCGTACGCGTGGGGAAAAAGGAGCGGACGGTCAGGTGACCTACCTACAGCCTTGAAGCTTGAGGTGTCGGGGAAGGAGCGGGTGGGCTTCTTCTTGACGCCGGGGAAGTCGGCCTCGACGCCTCCGACGCCGACGGGGGTGGCCGGAGAAGGAGATCAGCGAAGGCCAGTCGAGGGCTGGAGGCGGCGGAGGGGAAGGGTTGGAGGCTCGGGGACTCGGGGAAGGGATCTGTTTGCGGTCAGGTTCGGGCGTAATCGGACCGAGACTTGGGTGGGATCTGTTTACACCGTAACCAATAACGGAGCTACCTAAACAAACAGCTATTAACGCAATCCATTACCGTCGTTATCAGGTTGCGTTACAATTCGCCGAACCAAACACCTCCTAAATGGTTTACCCACCGCAGACGTGATGTTCTCACAAAGGCAGCCGTACGCAGTCCAGCTTCTCTCGGGATCCATTGATCTCTCTGAATTTGGACGTGATCTTCTCACAAAGTTGGAGAGCATTTTGGTAGATGTTATCGTGCACGCACCACGAATTCGACATGATATGGACCAATAGTTGGAGGACAACTCGGCTCGATAAACGTTGTTGAACATGCACGTTTTACCAGGATGTCGAACATACTCTCAAAAGAAAATTTTACCAGGATGTCGAACATATATTGCCCCTGCTATATGCAACCGGTTCGACTCGAGCTTTAGGTATGGTCTATGGTAAAAAAGGTGGTGGGCGCGTGTATGTCGTGGACGAGCAAGTGCGTGTAGCGTACTTAAAAACCATGGTTCGTACTGAGCCGTACTTAAAAACCATGATGCCCGCTTTTCCCGTATGATTAGCCAAGAAGATGAAACACATGCGCGTCCAGTGGCCCGGTCTCTATCAGCAAAGCGTTGCGAGACTCGCTCCAAAAATTTCTACTCCTACTAAAGAAAAGCGTGGTCATTCTCTATGTAACCTCGTGCTACTTTCGCGACCAAATTGTTGCAAAATAGAACGGCTTTTGGCAACGTCTGCGTGGAACGTCTTTCCCCACGCCACAACTCATCTATTTTAATCTTTTTTTATTACATGAACGTGCACTTCTTTTCCAAATGGTGCCAACCACTAGTGCTCATCTGTCACGACCAGATCAGCCGAGTGTATGTGCCGTTCCGGGCAGTTTCCGAAGGCACAAGGCCCAATTATTTATCACGCATAGCAAAAATGTATTAAAAAATACAATGCGTAAGAAAAAAAATTGATCATGTATTTTCAAAAAAATTAAAAAAAAACATTTGAAAATTGTCGAAAAAGTATTTTCAAAGTGTTAATCAAGCATTTGAAAAATGTTAAATGTATATAGAAAAAATGATTGACCATGTTTAAAAAAATAATCAAGTATTTTAAAAACTCTAATCAAGCATTTGGAAAATTTTAAAGGTGCATAGAAAATATGTTGACCATGTATTAGAAAATGATGAAAAAATTGATCATGTATATAAAAATGTCAATCAAGCATAAGTTTGTATTTAAAAAAATGTTAAATGTATAGAAAAAATGTTGAGCATGTATTTAAAAGATTGTTAAATCTGTATTCAAATGGGTATAGAAAAATTGTTGACCATGCATTAAAAAATTAAATCCGTATAAAAAATGTTAATCAAGAGTTTTAAAAATGTTAAGTATATATTAAAATAATATATTATATGCACCATAAATGTGTATAGAAAACCAGTGAAACCCAAGAGAAAAGAAGAAAAACGCAAAAGAGACAAACTAAACCGATGTAAAACAAAGAAAAAAACAAAGAAATAAAGGAAAACTAAAGGAAAAGAAAGAAAAGGATAAAAACCGAAAAAATGGAGAACGAAACAAACAAAAACCGATGAAAAACAAAGGAAAAAACGGAAAACCTGATATATTTTTTTTGGAAAACCGGCTCTTTTCCCTATAAGAAGGCCACGCCCTAGTATTCAACATGAACCCGACGCTTACCCAATGGCTAGCTTCGCTAAACGTAATCCAAGAGAACTCGGATCTCTCTTTTTCTTCTTGAGCTCTGCTTTCAACTAGGCCGGCCCTTTTGCACCCACCGGTTATTTCTTCTTCTTTTTCTTGGATTTTTCTGTTTTCCTTTTTTAAAATCGGTGAATTTTTATACTGATTGCATGGATGTGGTTAAGATGATCACGAGCATGGATAAGGACAGATCGAAGCATACGATGATGGTGAAAGAAAGAAAACCACTCCTTCGGGAGGGTAGAGAAATCTTAGTCAAGCAATCCATTTAGTCATTATTTAGCAAACTTTGGCAAAACTGAGAAGCGCACTGCGGTATGGCTCTGCTCCCTTCAAGACCTGATGAGATTTCTTATGTTTGTATGGTAGACTTGGCCGCCGCTTGATTAATATAAATTCTCTTTCTCCTTGTTTTTTTTGGCCCTTAATTATGATACACTTGGTCGGGCGCCATTGGATCATGATTGAGTTCCTTTTCTTGGTCCAAGAGTAATAATAATAAACAAATCCACTGGCCTGTAAAATCAGTTAACACTTACGGTGGCACAGTGCCACGAAGAATGCAAGAATCAGGGAAATGGTCAAACCAAATCGAACATCAACAACCGCTGATATGTGTGACCAATTTCCAACTACGGCTACTAATGTACAATGATTGATAAGATAGTTCTATCTTAAGTCTTGCACTCATGCATGTAATTAGATATGATAAAAAACATGTCTATAATGGATCATTTTTTAGCCTTATCTTTAATAACTAGCTATTCCTAAAAACATGATGAGACATATTATGCTAATCATCTCTTATCTTCTCTTAAACAAGAGAAGGCAAGTCTTTTCTTATGGTTTTTCTCTCATCCATCTCATCATTTATCCTACGTGACGTTCTTAAGATAGAACCATTATACATGCCCTACCAATTAATGGTCACGGAGAAGCAGGTCGAGCGACGCGGCCCCGAGCCTGGTGGCGTTCACATAGTCTTGCGGCGCGTGGGCCGGCAGACCGGGGATGAGCAGCCCAACCGCCCGGGCGACCCTCATCGTCCACCCCTCCACGTACTCCGCCCCGTCTACGTGCCCGATGACGAGCCCCCGGGCGAGCTCCCATACCGCGTTCATGTACTTGGACACCACGAACGCGAGCGAGAAGTAGTTTTTGTTGGGCTCCTCCTCCATGGCCCGCGCCTTGTAGAAGCCATCGAAGTAGATGCACCGGCCGAAGTGCTTGAACAGGCCGTCGTACGGCACCCTCGGCACGATGTCGTTGCAGTACACGAACCGGAAGTATCTCCCCCTTGCCGCCGGCGTGTCGAGGTGCCGCTCCACGAACTCCCCGAGTCGTGCGTCCCCGACGCGCGGCTGCCCTTACGTGTACACGCCATGGAGCCTGGCGAGCAGGTCATGCTCTCCGTGCAGGGCGAGGATGGCCGGGAACAGCACAGCGAGCGCGCCGCCCAGGCTGTGGCCTGTCACCGCGAACCGGGCGCGCGAGTTGGCCGCTAGGGACTTCTTCAGCGCGTCGCGGACGGCGTAGTAGGTGAACGGCCGGCCCTTGGTCGCCTTGATCTCCGCCGGCCAGCCGACGGCATCCCTTTGCAGCCCGAGCGCCTTCATGAAGCCACCGTGGACCTTGCCCACCCTGGGGATCTCGTACCAGGAGATGTCGACGTCCGTGCACCAGTCCTCCGCGTCGAACGGCTGCGTGCCCCGGAACGCCACCACGACGAGGTGGGCGTCGTCCGGCTTGTCCGCGAACATGAAGGCCTGGGTCGTGTGATCGCCTCGGAATTCTGCCAGGAGGTAAAGAAGACATGTTTGTTGCACGTTAGCCAAAACTATTGTTGCCATACTTCATGCATGCTTCATGTTTCGCGTGCCCTAAAATCTTACCATTCCAGCAGTTGAAGAACTCGAGGAATTTCATCTGCCAGTGGTTTTCGACAACGTTCTTGATGACCAGCTCGTTCTCGTAGGCTAGTTTCGAGGCCATGATGCCCAGAGCAGCGAGGTAACTGCCATCCTCTGGCTTGATCTTCTTGTCCAATTCGATTCTCATGTCGATAAGTCCGATGAGCGATCGATAGTTGGAGGATTCTCTATTCGGAATTCGTAATTTGCCAGCGAATGTATGTAAAGTTAGCTGGCAATTATCGTCAACTGCGTAGCCAGACTGAAGCCACGCCCCGGGCCGACAGCATTGGTACAGTGTGAAACAGTGCCCAATAATGATCCTGTGGCTAAAGTCATTGAAGGATCAGCCGGACACGCCCCGGGCCACAGCCCTGGTAGCCTGGGGCCTGGCTACGCCCCTTACTATCACCATTGTTGTAGTACTTCGAAGAAGTAAAACAGCGTCATGCGTGCATGTATAAAACTGTCAGATTCTGCAATGCAGTTTTCTGAGGACTCTTCAGACTTTCTATGGATGCTTTTTGACTTTCAAAACCTAGGGGTGTTTTCCACGTCACTCTAAATAAAAGAAAGGGGAACATGAAGATTTTGGAGCAACCGTGCCGAATTATTTCAGAGCAGAAAAAAGAAACGAGAATGCTAATAACGTATATGACCATTTGGAGCAACCTTCCTCGTTTTATTTAGGCAAAGACGTGTGTGTGTGGTGGGAAACTTTTGTTTATGAACTAAATAAAAGCTATTCAGTAATGATATGGCACGCATCACGGGGATGATTAGAGTAACTGGGGTCTCCCACAGGAAAGCAGTCAAGCTAATGACAGTATGCAACTTAATTTATTGCTTAGCGCATCACGACAACCACCTTAACAAGTTGACCTGTTGTTTGGCATACGAAACCGACATTGCCCTTATCTTGAGAGTTGTTATGGATTTTAAGTTCTGACGAGAGTACAAGTGGATACATTGGATAATCTCATGTTTCTAATAATCCTGCTATGTAGACTATGATTAAACCGCAAAGGCTGCTATCGGAAGCATATTTTATGACCTCTGCGCAATACTGTGTCACGAATAATTAATCATCTGCACTGTTACTTAATTGGCAAACCCGGTTTCCCAGCAAGAACAACCAAACGCTTGCTGATCTCCCATCTCTATTTGATATTGCGAGTACTCAGTGCTTACTGATTGGACACCCACCCCGTGTACGTTAATTAAAGATAAAGCAACTGCAGTTTCTGTTCATATGCTTTGGAAGTTATAGTAACACAATATTTGCGCAAGTTTTTCCATTTTTTTAAATCAATTTTCTCCCCTTTTTATGGTTCTTTTTAGAGAAAAGTATACTTTTCATCCCTCAATTCTTGGCCGAGTCTAGATTTTGGTCCCTCAACTCCAAAATCAGACAACTTGCACTCTTAACTTCTCAAACCCGACAAGATTCATCCCTGGTCACGGTTTTGACCGGTTTTGGTGGTGTCCCACCCCAGTTTTAACCGTTCCTACTCAAATTTGCCTACCTTTTCCAAATCCACGTACTATTTTCAAATTTGGTTACTTTTTCAAATACGTGAACCTTGTTAAATTTTGTGTACTCTTTTTTAAATTGGCGTACTTTTTTTCCAAGTTCATGTATTTTTTCAAAAATGCATATGTTTTTTAAAGTTCATTTAGTTTTTTTAAGTTTTAATTTTTTAAAATTGATGCACCTTTCATATTTGAGTACATTTTTCTGAAAGAGTTCATGAATTTGAAAATTTTATGCGAACTTGAAAAAAGTATGCGGATATGGACTTCTTTTGCGCAAAATATGTGGATTTTAAAAATTATTTCAACTTGAAACAAGTACGTGAATTTCATACAAAGTTCATGGATTATAAAAGAAACACGGATTTGAAAAAAAACAGACTTTGAAAAGCATGTGGATTTCAAATAAGTATGCGAATTTCAGAAACAATTCATGGCTTTGAAAAATACTTGGATTTGATAAATTTACACAAACTTGGGAAAAATACGGGGATTTGGAAAAAATACGTAAATGTTAAAAATCACGGATTTGAAAAAAGTACGAGAATTTCAGCATAGTTCGCTGATTTGAAAAAAAAAATATGTTTATTTTTTAAAAAAATGCGCGACCTTGAAAAAACTATGCAGAGTTGAAAAGTGTATGTGAATTTCAAAAAGTTCACGGATATAAAAAATTTACAGTAATATGAGTGAGCACCCGTCAAAACCGGGGTGAGTCAACACCAAAAACCGGTCAAAACCGAGTCCGGGGACAAAGCTTGTCCGGTTTCGGTAGTTGGGGATGCAAGTTGTCCGGTTTTGAAGTTGAGGAACCAAATCTAGACTTCATCAAGAGTTAAGGGACGAAAAGTATACTTTTCTCTTCTTTTTACTGGTTGGTGTTGGTTATACGTACTTGGTTATAATGTTTTCTCCTCTTTTGTTCGCGACTACTAGGAGCACTGTATGTTTCGCCGTGGATGACTAATGTCCAACTTTCATATGCAAGATGGTTAAGAAAAATACTTCTCCAGAAAGTCTACGATGGAAACCTCGTGTAAAACTACATGAACGTATTTTTTCTGGAGTCCCATTTTTGAAATGATCGGTGGACAAGTTAACGAAAACTGATCATACACACACATATATATACAACCTAATTCTAAATCTCGTTGGTTTACCTTGCATGGCGTTCCTGATAAGCTTGAGCGCGCCGCCGCCATTGTCCGTGATGAGATTCATCCAAAACTCGACGGCCCTCCCAAGCTTGGCCATGGGCGTCTTCACCCACAGCAGCAGCATCTGCGCGACGACGGAGACGAAGATGATAAACCGGCGCCACCGGTCTGCGACCTCCTTGCCGCCAGCGGCGCAGTCGACGGCGTCGCTCTCGCCGACGTCGCTGCAGCGCAGCAGGTGGAGGAGGCTGCGGACGCCGCCCTTGTCCGGCCGCAGCACGGTACCAGAGTTTAGAACGGCGCTCAGTCTGCGCGCACGCGCCATGTGCTTGTTTCATTATGCATGACGCCTGCTTTTCGCGTATAAATTACCCAGGAAAATGAAACACATGCGCGTCTAGTGGACTGGTCTCTATCAGCAAAGCGTTGCGAGACACGCTCCGAAATTAACCAGCTTAAAGCGTGGTCATTATCTATGTAGCCTCGTGCTACTTTGGCCACCAAATCGTTGTAGAATAGAACGGCTGTTTGTTCGTCCGCGTGGAACGTCTTTCCCGCACGCCACAACTCATCTTTTTTCAAGTTCTTTATTATTACATGAACGTGCACTTGTCTTCCTATTGGCGTCAACCATTTTAGTTTTCTCATCCGACTCGATTTTTCTCAAAAGTCTGTCTATGACGATCTTGCTCACGACCAGCCGCATGTATGGGCCGTTCCGAGCAGTTTCCGCAGTTTGAATGATCATTGAAATCGCGAAAGATGTTCAATTTGGAGCCCTAGAACAAAGTTTAGTAGGGAGATGAGCTGGTTGGAGGATAAGGAGGGCCCGTCGGGTACTACAGCCAAGTGGAATGGTTGGAACACTCGTAAAAAAAAATGGAATGATTGGAACGTTTAAAGCATCTACAACCGAACTATGCAAATCCGGCTCCTCAAACGCCCACGAACGCACTCGGGTGCGTTCGCGGGCACTGACCGGTCACACATCAAATTATCCACTATGCATCTGTCTCTCTCATATTTCATCCACTAAATCCATAAAGAGCATGCAAGAAAAATCCTACATACTACATCTACGTACTATCCTACCTACTCTTCATCATTTGAGATGTCCACGACGATGGTGCCAGGCGCCGACTAGACGGGCGGGTAGGAGGGCTCCGGCTCATCCTCCTTCTGCTCAACCTCATCTATGTAGGCGAACATCTCCGCCTCCCCCGCGGCCTCTTGCGCCTTCATCTTTTGCCGTCGCCTCTGCAGCCGGCTCCGATCGGAGGGAATCAAGGACCGCCTGCAGATCCCCGTCACCAGCATCCCTCACATCCTCCTCATCCCCCTCCTCCTCAAAGTCCTCCACCTCCTCCACCTCCCCTTTCGAATCCACTGCATCCGGAGGTAGCCCACGGCAATCTGGGCTTCGCACCTGGCCTGGATCTGCTCAAGGAGCTCGAGCCGACACTCCAGCATCAGAAATGGCTCGCTCTTCACCCCACGGCATGGGGGCATGGCTACTAAGCGAACGGGTGGAGTCGAAAGTGGTGGCGGCAGCGGACAGGAGGAGGAAAATATAAATAGATGGTAGGGTTTCGGTATCGCCGGTCGACTTAAATAGTCGGGCCATGCACTACGTGGTCTGCTAGAGCTGCGCCACGCGGCGTCACCGGTCCGACAGAGAAGACGAGTTTCAGACCGTCTGGTTGCTGAGACCCCATCGTAAGTCAGACGTGGCGGGCGTGCCCGGGCGCACCCAGGCGCCCCATATCCGCTTCATATTTGGGCTAAATATGGGGATGCTGGTTAGCCCGAACATTTAAGGCTTGTTTGAGGCATCTGTCTGGATTGAAAAAACATGACCAGTTAGTGACCGAGCGGCCCGGCCAAACATATGAGATGAGTTTGAGAGATCCGGCTGCAGATGCTCTTAGAGTGTCATCAAAACTGAAGATTTTTCTACGAAAATTGTGTCAACATTCTCTTCCAATGGCTACCGCAACATATCCACGACATGCGTTTTCATTTGTGCGGAGCGGAGGACTCATGGCAACATGCACGGCCAAATTGTTCATCGGCGAGAAGCGTTCGGTCGCTCTCATCCATTAGATTTTCTTTTTGGTCGTTCTCATCCATGTAGATAGTCGATTACTTCTGGAATTTTGTCTATTTTAGGCTAATCTAATAGCAGTTTCAGAAATTTTTAATAAATTCTAAAGGTCTTTGCAGCTCATTCGTGCAAGTCAAGAGGTGGAACTAAAATTTAATCCCATATTGCTAGTTTGATAGGAGTTGGACCTCCTTATAAGAGAGAAATATTTCTCCACATGTATGAGCATAAGAATAAGAGAGACATTCACATGCGCTCCTCCGTCACCGCCTGCCTCGTCACGTGGCGAGTTGTGGGAATGAGCCGAGCCGATGTCTAAATTTTTGCCACGCACAACTGGTATACGAAAGGTCACACGGAAGTTGAAAAGATTTTTGCTATGGGGAAGACTGAATGCGAATGGCGCATCCCTTCGGCTGCTAGCTGTTCACTTCGCCTCCTTCTCTTCGTTTCACCTCCCATCCTTCCCTTTCGCCTTCTTCTCTTGCGCCTATAAAAGGGAGGTCGCTCCTCCCAGAGAGACGCACCAAAACAACACAACCCTCTCGCCTCCAGGTTCCTGGCCACTGAGCTACTACTACGATCTTCCCCATCCCGGTTTGCGGCGTGCACCGCAGGTCAGGACAGTAGGCTTCCGAAACCACACCTCTTTGAATCCTGTACGGGAGAAGGGTGATAAGGTTTTTGGGGAGCGCTCTGGGCGACTACTGACTTCTTCATCACGAACGACTTGGACTCCGACGACTACTTCCCTGACGACGATTTCTTCCCCGACGTCGACAACCTCATTGACGACATGGCTGGCGAGGATGTCGACCCCAAGTGCAGTGCTTCTGCTGCTGCTGCTGCAGTCCCGTACGTGTTCTTGCTCTTTTTGTTAAAAGTCCTGCCACAGTTCTTTGCTCTAGTATCTGCCCTACATATGTTATGTTCTACTCCCTTCGTTCGGAATTACTTATCGCAAAAATGGATGTATCTAGATGTATTTTAGTTCTAGATACATCCATTTTCGCGACAAGTAATTCCGAACGGAGGGAGTAATTCATATATGCAACTTGATCTAGTGTCTGTTCTAGATGTGTTCAGTTCAAGTTCATATATGCATATACTATTTACCTTCTCTCTGTCAGATTGCATGACTTGCTTTATCTCTGCTATATTAGTTATGCTTTATCTAGTATTTCCGTTAGTAAAATTATTCAGCAAATTACTCATATTTCCAACAATCACATGGTGCTAATCAGGAGACGAATGCAAAGAACTGGATTCTTACCAAGCACGAATCTTTATCGTGTGATGAGATCACCCGGATGGTGGTAACACTATGGACAATTTGAAGCCCTAGGAGAAAAGCAATCCACTAAGAAATTTTTCAGAGTCCTCTTTCAACCAGGAAAATACCCTTTGGTTTCTGACATGAGAAACATAATACAGAAGTGTTTTTTGGATAAACATGACTTTGTTTTGCACTGGTATATAAACTTTTCCAAATAAAAAACTAATGAAAGTTTTTTCCCTGAAGTCAACGGGGTTTTCCTTTTGTAGATTTTTTAAGAGTATGGTGTAAGGTCAAGTTTATATTAAAAATAATTTCAGATTTTTTTGAGTTTTAACTTAATTACTATTTTTTTCATATACGATGTATATACACCCAGAAACCAAAAGTTCCTGACCCTTTCAACCCATGTAAAGATTGTGAGGGGTTAAATAAAGCTTTGCGAATTTGTCTAAGAAAACAAAAATCATGAAACACACGACCAAACTAGGCTAAATTTTTTGTGGTTCATCGTGTATGACCGATATTCTTTTCAATAGATCACCATCGCCAGAGCTGTGTATTACATACTGCATGGTATACTTCTGGCTCGCCTATGGCGCGGGGCTACTTGGTCGGACTAGTGCCGTAGCAGCGGATGCGTTCTCTTTCTTTGTGGTTTCTTTATCGGGGTTTTAACTATTTACCGAGTTTTTTAGTTTTTATTTTTTATCTTCGCTTTTCTTTCATTTTTCCCTTGGTTTCTTTGGTTTTCTTTTTTCTTTCTCTTCTTTGGAACATGTCTACATTTTATTGTACACACCATACATTTTTTGGATACATCAGGTATAGTTCTTATACACGTTAATATTTTTGAGATATACGATTAATATTTTATGAACTATATGTTTTGATGTCTAATTTTTTCATACAAAGTGTAAAACAAATTGTACATATAAAGCATTTTTATACATGTTTAACATTTTTAAAATACAAGATTAACATTTTTCAGTTATATGTTTTTGAACTTGTTCTAGAATCCATGTTAAATAATTTGGAAATACACATTTAATTTTTTGGATGATGCTAAACATTTTTAACTATGTAAACTTTTTCTACATTTTCTAAATATATTTTTACAATGTTTCAACATATTTTTCAAACGCTTGAACATTTTCGAAATGTAATATACATTTTTTTGAATTACATTGAACATTTTTTGCATTTCAGCAATGGCATGTACATTTTTTTAAATGCATGAAAATTTTGGAAATTTCACATATTTTTTATATGTTACAAATATTTTCTAAAAGTTGAGCGAACATTTTTTGCACTGCATGAACAATTTTTTAATGTGTGATGAACACTTTATAAAAATAACTAAATTATTTTTTAAATATATATATATATTGTATTTTTCAAATTATAAACAAAAGAAAATGCCTGATGTCATCATGGCGCCAGCTTGACTAATGGCTACTGCGATGGCCAACCAACCGGTTACTTATAGGCGAGCCGAGCAATTGTCACGCACAAAGCGATGCATAAACACGCTTGATTATAATCAGTCTACCGATCGATCAACTAGACGCACCGTTTCGTACTCCATGCTGCTTCGTATGCTTGGGCATTTGCTTTGTTGTTCCTTTTTCTTTCTCTATAATCCTTCATTTTCCGGAGGTGACTGAAGGAGGTCGTGGCTAAATTTATTACAACCCTGAATGAAATCAAAATATTGAAACCAAACAGTAGCATACTATCATGCCTAGGTTTAGAAGTAGATATGTAATTATCGAATTGAAACCAGCTTGGCCAGTTTGGTTACCTGTAGATAGTAGTCATCGAAATTCATCTAAAAAGGCTCTAAATATGAACATTAAATTGAAGATTTACAATCCATGAAATTACTAATTGATCACCTTAATGGAACCATAACGTCAATACACATCTTTTTTGTATAGAGCTTATCTTGAATTGAAGCATCATTGTGTAGATTAGAAGGGATTGTGAGTAGAATGAGAATACTTGCAAGCCTGTACAGAGCCACCGGGTTGGGTCGCTAGAGCCTCTTTGCGCCCACTCAGGCTAGACTCGCTGAAAAAAGTCGATTCACCCGTTCCTCCGGAGCCACGCTAAGAGGTGTTTTAAACAGTGTGCTATCCAACCCCAATAGTATTTCCAGGCTACCAAACAGGCCAGAACTACATCCACCAAGCTTGTCTGAGGAGCATGTGGTCTACCAGACATGACATTTGTGTTGGCAAGAAGCATATGTTGTCACCATTGCTCAATGATAAAGCTAGAAAGAAATTATATGAATATCTCCATTGTTGGACCACTCTGTTGCATTGGCTGGGTACACCGTTGCCACGACGGTCCAACATCATTAAGCACCATAGCATCGACACAGACTAGTCGTCTCACAATACCTCCCACTGGTGCAGGAGGGTAGTTCTTGAAGCACGCACCTGAAAAGATAGATCATCCGTAATAGTCTAAATGGTCCAGACATTAGCAACACACACAAAAAAAGGTTACACAGATGTTGTAAAGGTGTTTTGTGTAATTGTGTTGTCGTGCATCTACTTCCTGTTGCAAATGTATTTTGTGTGTTGCGTGGATTATTTTTTTTACGCTACATATGTTGGGTCTCTATTGTAGATTTTGCGAATATTTTTCAGTGATTTGTTGCAAACACACAAGACTTCGAGCCTATTCTTTTTTTGCGAAATCAATGTAGTTTATTCCAAAAGTGTAGGGCTACAATCCATCGGCAAGCATACCTCAATACATGGGGGTCCTCTATCCAGCCACACAGTGGCTCGTTTAATTCTTGCATGATGTTGCACGGCCTACTAAAATACGACCGTCACTAGTAGAAAAACTACTTTACATGAGACACATTAGTCCCGGTTTGTAAATGAACCGGCACTAATAGTACCATTAGTCCCGGTTCGAACGGGTATGCAATAATGTCGGTTCATTTGTGACCTATAGTCCCGGTTACTAAAGGGGTGGTGGCAGACTGGCGATGCATCAGACAAAAAGAAAATGATAAAAAACTTTTCAGTTTAAAAAAAAACAAAATGAAATGATAAAAACTTCAAAAATTAAAATTCTTCGAGGTGTAGTTATGTTACTACACCTACTAGTTAGGTAAATTTAAAAACATAAGTTTTGACATGTTTTGCAAAAAAGTGTGATGAAAAAGTAAAACGACTATATCGTTTGCATATGATGTAAAAAAACGTATAATATATCAAAATGTTCAACACGAAAATCCGCATCCGATTTGACAGCCGTATGCGTTTTTGTAAATTTTTAGAATCCTCAAATTCTAAAAGTAAAAAAATTATGCTTAAATTTTAGTTTTTTTGAATTTTGGTTAAATCTGGTCAAACTACTTATTCAAGAAATATTAGTGTTATTAAATAATTATTAAAGAATATTAGTGTTACTGAATAGTTGTTTCAGTTTTTTAAATTTTGGTCCAGTCTGGTCAAATTGTGGTCAAATTACTTATTCAAGAAATATTAGTGTTACTAAAAATTATTGTTTTTTAGAATAATAGTTTCAAACTCAAACGGTGAAACGTGTGACTTCATGCTCAAGCTATACTCCTGAGGGTTAATAAGATTGACAGCTTACTATTGTCAGGAAAACAACAAATGCAGACTTGGAAACTAGGGGGAATAGAACTCAGAAGTTAAGTGTGCTCAGGCTGGAGTAGTGAGAGAATGAATGACCGGCCGGAAGTTAGACGATTTGGAATGAGTGATCCACACTTGAGCAGTTATGAGGGATGATTAGAAATTAAATTATTAAATAACTCAGAAAATTGAAAATCAGAAAAAAAATCATAATCAATTTTTCCCAGAAAAATAAAAAAGAAAACCTTTAGTCCCGTTGGTAAGGTCTCCCAGACCATGGCGCTTGGCTCGTATCACGTGATGGGCCTTTGGTCCCGATTCGTGTTGAACCGGGTCCCTATCCTTTAGTGTCGGTTCCAGAAGCGGCACAAAAAAATCTTACGAACCGGCACTGAAAGTCCATTTTCTATTAGTGCGTTTATACGGCTCTCGCTTTCCTCCTTCCGTATTGATTGCAAAATCAGGAGCAGAGAGGCCCAGCGGGTGGACGTACAGCCGCCGAAACGCCCGACAGGCAGCCGCGCGGCCAAGCGAAGAGACCCAGAGGACGGCGACGGGTCTTCCGCGTGCTGCCTATCGGGCCGGCCAGGGCGCCACCTCGGCCGGTGCATGCATCGGCGCCGCGACGTCGGTCAATCGATCGGGTCGTAATCATCTTGGCACATTCCAGCACGCGCGCGGTTCTATCGATCAGCGTCACGAGCTTATTGATTGGAGCAGCGCGTCAGGAGCCCACGAGGGCCACGTACGAATCATGCAACGGTGGATATGGAGTTGCATACAAAGGGTGGCACCAAAATACAGTTGCGCGGAAAAACCTAACTTCGAATTTTTACCCTATATCTAGTTGTATCTCATGTTCTATATTGATCTAATATAAATTAGATTTGCGTATAAAAAATTCAGATCTGACCCCAACATAATCATTAAACTAATAATATTTGTTGTGTGTTACTCCCTCTGTCCGGTGAAGAGTGCACGTTTGGGTTTAAAAATTGTCCACAAAAGAGTGTACTTCTATTTTTTCAATGTATTTTAAAGTATTTTCTCTCATCACACGGTAATCAAGACCAATATCATTCTATACATAGTCTTCTTAATTTCTATATGCACTTAGCTCATTGGGGATGGGTAATTAAAGAGGAGAGATGATGGCTTGCATCTTCCTAATGCATTTTTTTACTTCACTCCATAATTTTGTTCTAAAATTTCTAGATGTGCAACTTTATCGGACGGAAAGGGTATCTCTCATGTAGAGACCGTGGGTTCGACCTCCTTTTCTCAAAAAAAAAAAAACTGGGGTGTTTGGTCTACACGCTGTGTATAGAAGGAGGAAGAAGGAAAGACACAAATGTTAAGGACATGGCCATGCAGATGCTGAACGGACTGCACAAGCTGGCTTTAAGACTCTCCTACAGTAGATAGAACTAGATGGTACCCCGCGCGTTGCTGCGGGAATTTGTAGCACTATAGAATAAGTATTTACATATAAAGAAATAGTAGAATCATAAGATGTACTCCCTCCATCTCGAAATATAACATACTTTTTTAACCTTTGATGAAATAATATAAATCAGGAAAATTAGTACTATCTCCATACTTGCTTAATTAGAATGCATCGTCAACATAAAAAAGGAATATATACGTTGATGAGATTTTTCTCGTAATAATTGAAGGCAATATAATTTGATTATCTGTTAGAAGTGCATTAGAGCACCGAAACGATAACGACATAAATTCATGCAAATTTGCGAGCCTTGCGTGTTAATATGCCCAAATAGGAATTAGCTTTCATTGTCCTCTATGATCCAATTTTTAGAGGAAAAGTAACCAAAGGTACAAAATGTCATGGTTACTAAGTAGGACAACAAATATACTCCATTTTTTTATATCTTATTCCAGCAGCATAGAACAGTTAAAGTAAAGGAGAATCGGAAAGGGTCATACTTGATCCTCATATTCCAAGTATTATTCTTACATTTTAAAAAGTAAAGCTATAGCCTTAGAGAACATCTTATAATTACACACACGCGCGCTTAAAAACAATACATCACTTACTATTCTAGCATAGATAAAGAGTAAAATAAATTGAAAAGTGAAACTCAAGGTGTAGTCAGGTTGAATATGCAGCTGAACAAACACCAACACCATGAGGAACCTGTAATTGTAATGTATCAACAAATTTAGGGAAGAAAAAATATACCTTTTTAATTTAAGGAAATACATTACTTTTTGTGCCTATATTTTTACATATCTGAAGGGTATGAATGTTCACCTAGAAGACACCCCGCGTGCGTTGTAGCAGCAATGTAAAATAGATATGTTATAAGGACATGACGAAGAGTATGAAACCATGTGACATTTGAAAATTATTATTAAAAAACGAAATAACGATGGAAGTAGCAATAACAAACTCTTCAAGAGATTTAATGAAAAAGAAGTATATTAGTTTGTTACGTAATTGCATTGAGTGAACATGTTGGTGGTTCTGTCATCTTGATACGGCGCAAATAGTTAATATAAACTTCAATTTATGAAAGGAAAATCATACATATAATTATGTGAACGAATGCAAATATGAAATTTTTATTTGATTTTGTTTAAATCTGCAAAAATTCCTTTGAAACTTACCTTCAGTCAGCTAGTTGATTAACATACAACTCATATCCACAATAGTATTTGCAAAACCTTTGATTTTATGATAAATATGAAACACATGCCTAATCTAGCATAGAGCTAGCTTTCCGGGCTAGATGATTTTCAGATTGAATAGTATTGCTGAAATACATGCGTAATTAACCTCTATTAATTCCAGTGTTGGATTGATCTGATGACATTCACAGTGGAATATATAGTACTGTTGGGCAGCAACATACCCGAAAGTGTCCAAAGGAATATGTTTGATTCTACAAAACCATCAAAGCAATGCAAAAAATTACCAGTAAAATTTATACTAAACTATGTATGAGAAACAGATAGATGCGGGATTGTAGTTGCACGTAGTAACTAGTACGTTTCGTTTCACCTGTTTATTCCTTCCAATCAGCACTCATAGAACAAAACAAAGAGCGGTGACTACGATCCATCACTTCCAATCAAAGTTGTTTCATCTGATTATTCCTTCCAACAACAAATAAAATAAAATGAGAAGGGAATCAAAGCTTATTGTTTCATGCTTGCCGGCAGTGCCTGAATTAGAGAGGATTGTGGATTAGAAAGACTGACCGGACTTGCTGCACGGATGAGGCGGCTGGAGACAGAACAGACTTGCCTTCATAAAAATTGCTTCCTGCCATAAACAAATCAGACCAAATTAACTCAAGATCGATCAGATTTGGAGAGTTAAAGAGGAAGGAGAGCCCCCACATTTTGGTGCAGGTGATGTTGGAGTAGCATGAGGACGGGTCGACGTGTTGGGGCTCAGACCAGCATGTCCGCGGGGCTAGATTCATCGGCAGTGGATTACATGCTCAAATTAACTACGGTGTTCATAGGGGCCTGAATCGGCAACAGGATGCGGGTACTTAGCGGCGACCCCCCGCGAACGATGGGCTGGCAGGGGCACCGTGCCATGAGCACCACCATCGCTGCTGGTGGATGAGTTGATTTGTTGGGACAATTGGAACCGGACGGAGGAGACCAAGTGAAGGAGGAAATAAAGTGTCGTTTATAGAAAATAATCAAGTGGGAGGATTGTGGTGGTGAAGATAACGCTCCTTCCTTCTAGTGGAGTCTATGGAAATAGATGAGGGCTGGTAACGGAATGTCATGGCTTGGTCCGTTCTACAGCGTACAGAGGGCAAGTCATATAGTTGTCGGTAAAGTGCTGAAAATGAAAAGACAACATCCGCAGGTATCCATAACCATTGGGCTTCAGAGCTAATTCAGTTTGTACGCTCTAATTTAATATAGTAAGGTTACTTGGAGGGGAGGAGTGCTTTCACATGTGAGACCTCCCCGTGGCTTCATTAAATAGGAGGAAAAGCAATCAATCGATTAATTGTTCTTTTTTTTGTCAGCGAGGGAAGGTTGTGCTTACCTCTGTTAATTGAAAAAAACTGATGTGGTCTTGAGTGGGATTGGTATGACGTGGCTAGATGTGATTGGATGATGACGTGGCTATGCTACATGTTGAGATAAATCAAATAGTGGGGTTGAACTTCTTAAGTATATAGGATATGATGGCCTCTTTGATGCATTGTTATGGGTACATTTCGATCGACAGTATGCATGTCGCTTGGTCTAGGAGGGATGCATTAGTGGTCACCCAGCTGTCCGGCCATGGATCAGGCCCCCAGAGATCTTTGAAATGTATATGTAGTGGTCCTAGCTAGTGTTGTTGACGACGCGTCTACTATGAGACTATACGATCAAGGGCGATACCGTGCATAGAACAAACTAGCGTTTTGTACGTATGTACCTCAATGGTGCAAGCAATCATCAAATCGTATATGCTTCCAACTTCAAATAAATAAATCATGTATGCTTCCCTGCTAGAAAAAAAACACGTATGCTTTATGGTGGCTAAGGTTATTGGTAGCGTTCGCTCCTGCAATTTTACGCCAAGCTATTACACAAATACTTCATCCTCTCAAAATGTAAGACATTTTTTGATACTATGATACATTTTGAGACAGATGGAGTAGAAGTTTTGGCACTTAATGGGAAAATAAAAATAGAAGCAAGAAGCTACCAAGGCACAGAGAACTTGCGAACTCAGGTATTACAAAGCCTATTATTAACCCGCAAGAAAAATCGTATTGCTTATCAGCCATCCATGCTAAGGCATAAAATTCCTGTAAAAAAACTGGCTTCAACTTTTCCCGTCTAAAATTGGCCCCACCTTAAGTGCTCCTCATGTTATGGGCACAGGATTGCAATCAACTTATAGCTTCAAACGGTTTTCATTTTTTTGGATCAAATAACATCATGTATAGCAATTCATCTGGATCAACACAGGTCACTAAACCGCACCGAATGAAATGAAATCCGGTGTCAGTGACCTGTGTCGGTCATTAGAAATGAGAAGTGGGCTATATCCCCGGGGACTTTTTAAAAGCAGCTGAAAGGAAATGCTGCTTCCCGAACAACCATTGCTTGTCTTCCGCGGTTTCTTTAGTTTCTTCTTGATTTGATTGAAGTTTAGGGAATTGGATGGACTGGTGTCTTTGGATATTATCCGTCCTACTTATGATCTTCCAATTGAACACACTAGTATTTTATGGATTCTTTCCCCGGTAGTGTAGTCATCTCCAAAAGGGATGATACATATTTATCTGTCCTAGGATGCGCCGTTCGTGATAAGCTTATCCGCTTCCTTTCGCCGGTAGTGTGAATCTTCTCGAAAGCGCACAGCATAGTCCAGTCAGTGTAGCCAGGGCATCATGAACGGATTCCTCAAGAGGAAGGTAGGGCCATATCTATCCAAGAAGAAAGACCTGGGTTGATTCGGGCAGTTCAGTATTGAATTATCCATCCTTTCGAGTACTAAAATGCAAGAAATCTCTTCAAAACTACAGGGCGCGCGCTACGGCTTTGACCTAACGGCCTCCGTTTGCTGGAATCGGAATAGTTGAGAACAAAGTGGCGAACGGGTGCGTAACGCGTGGGAATCTGCCGAACAGTTCGGGCCAAATCCTGACGACCGACAGACAAGGTACCCCCCCTCTTTTTCTCTTGCGAACCTACGTTGAGAAAAAAGAGGAGTAGACTAGAAAACCTAGAACTTCAAAAGTCACTATCAATGAATTCCCGAGCAATTCTAAACCAACATATGCTCCGTATAGATGGAATCTCAGATAAGAACCTAACAGAAGTTTCGCGACTCCTTCATGGAATATAGGTCTTGCTAAAGCACATACATTTTCTTGCTCCTTGGTACTTGTCCGATCAATCACACGCAACGGATTGGGCTGCACTGCCTTTCGGCGTTTTAGTTAGGCGCATCCTCTTGCGGGATGAAAATCTGCCATAGCACGCTCCGCGCCTTGGCTTAAAGTGGTGAACAAATTCTTTCTCTTCACTTTTTGTGCTCCGCATGGCTCCGGGCCAAGCAGCCAAGAAGAAGTGTAAAGAACGAGAGTTGTTGAAACTAGCATATTGGAAGATTAATCAGCGTATATTAATTAATACTACTTTATCCAGTCAATAATGAATTGAAAGGTCGTCTTTAATTCAAAAGTGCATAAGCAAGCAAGGTTCTTCCTTGCATCACTTAGCTTCTCACTTCTGAAATGGTCTTCGGTGTTGGCCATTCTCTGATAGCAGCAACTTTGACTTTTAGATTGGCAAACTAATACCAGGTTGATGACTTCACTTCTCTTGGGAACTTGCTTCTTCCTTCACCGAAGTTAGTAGTTCGCTTTTGAAGATCCACCATCCAATTTAGGCATTAGGCAGAACTCTCTCAATCCAGGAACTTATCATCATCAGATTTATGATCTTTTAGATTGCATTTTTTTGTTAGATTATTCATTTTGCCACCGAAATTGGATTTCCTTATTGATCCATATGTCGCTTAGACTTTACTTTTTCCCCTTTCTTGGTTCGGAATCCAATCCAGTTGAAAACAAACAATTGCCCGATGGCAAAGTCAGATGAAAGGCCAGGAGTGTAAACCACGTACGAGCGTGGCGCAGAAAGCGAAATGTTTTGCAGGGATTTCCAGCGGAAAGGTAGCCTTGCTCGCTTCTTTACCCTTGTACGCACAAATCTAGCTCATAGCAGCACTTTCGGGTTCCATCTTAGCAAATAGAGATACCGAGGCCCACCAACCTACTACTTGTTGGTTTGGTGGGGGAAGTAAGCCCCACAACTCAAAGCGGCGAAGAACAAATAGAATTTGCTACAAAAGCCGGCTAACGGGGGTATTCCTGGAGCCATAGTTAGTTGTTGTTTCCATTTGGTTCTTCTTTCTCGTTGTTGATACCGGCAAGACCCGGCCTGACATTGCTCATGCAGTCCACATTGTCAGTCAGTTTGTCAGTGGTTACTTGAGGGAGATGCAAATACTTCATTCTTCCATAGTGCTGAGATACCAAACAGTTTGAGTGATCGATCGACCTTGTCGCACGATGAGCCCATTCTCTCTCTTCCATCCCGCCTTCTGAACCGAACCCTGGAGAAAGACTTCTTGAACAGAACAGAGCAGCAATTCTAGAAACTTCCATTTTCCATTGATCTGGGCGTTGCTATTAAAAGTGGGTCTACCCGCTATCGTCATCTTGTAGGCAGCCTTGTGTACCTCACTGTGACCCGGCCTGACATTACTGTCTACTTGGCGAGCCTTCACTGCCCCCTTCTGTAACTCCCCTTCTTTCGTCCGTCCACGAGGCAGTCAAAAGAAAGAGAGAAAGGGGCGATAAAAGCTTTTAGTCCGTGCCTGGCAGTTTCAGCCGTGGTCCAGTCCAGCAGCCTCTTTTCGATCCGCAGGAACATGTACATACGAAATACGAGAATTTCCACCTTGTTGAAGATCTGGTGGTGCTACTCGAAGACTTAAATGAATAGCCATCGATGTTAAGACGAATAATGGGGCATCTGCCTAACCCTATCAAACCTCTCTGCAACTACTTCTCTCTGTTCTCAGCAGCGTCAGTAGAGATGTTCCCACCGGTGCCTCTTCTTCCAATGGTACTACAATTCCTATTCCTATCCCTTTATTCCCTTTTTTGGTAGACTCGTGTACCTCGATTTACGTACATTCACCTAATTTACTAACGTTATTGCCTGCAGAATTTTGAATAGATCCGTGGGGATGAGAGAAGTTGTTGTTGAGAAATATGTTGAAATTGGATCAGAGATCAGAGATGTTAGGTTTACTGCTGCTGGGATAAGACAAAACCTTCTTCCTTGATCCATGGCGTCACCGCTGCTATATTAAAAGAGTAATTCCTTGATTGATTGAATCGAGAGATGGAAATGCCATTGAGAGATTAGAAGGGATAGAGAAAACGAACTCGCATAATTGGCCTCTGAGACGGTTTTGCTTGACGAGCTCACCCCGGTCTGTCGACCTCAGGCGACATGGCACCAGTTCTCGGTTGAGCGAGATTTATCTGTTCCTGTCCGGAAGCGATTCGGACCTGCATTTGTTAAAGCTTAGAATTTGTTCCTGCCCGAAATGTGTTCCTGTTCGGAATAGGAAGCAAGCCCAACCACGGACTTGGGCCTCTCGGCCGAACCCCCGGTATTCCTATCAATACTTCGGTTTTCAAGACCGACTCTTTCAACCGCGAGACGATCTGGGAAGTGAGGGATGCCCTTCCTGGGTATCACGAGCGGCGAGGCAGGTACAGCTGGAGGAAAAGTGTTAAATATATATATACCTACCTCTGCCTAGAAAAACTGGAGTTTTCGTTTGGATGGAATACCCACGTGGAGCTGACCTTCACTTTTCAGAGACAGGGGCAAGCCGATAATTTGTAGCCTCCCTGGTTGTTTTCTGGAAAACAGCTCTGTTCTGGTCATGGCTCACCTCACTGGACCAACGCTTCCCTGCAATGACTTCGACCAACGGACCAGCCTATCCAATACCCTACGCCATGACCTTAGAAGTTCGTACCCCATGATATTCAATGCACAGTGGACTGGGTGCAGCTCACTTGGTTAGATTCCTTGTGGTGGGACTAGACCACCGGACACACGTGTCCGTAGTTTCCTGAATTTATTTGATTGAAGTGCCTTTTCCTTGTAAGTTGAATCTCAAGCACTTGTTCTGACTGCATTTCTTACTCGTAAATTCTCCAATCTAGTGTGACTTTTCTGTCTGATAAAAAAATACATTCTAATGTGGCAACGGTATATAATACTCGTGAATTATGATCATTAATCAATTTCTTCAACTCAATAAATGCACATTCAAAACGAGATGGCAAGATTCGAAGACCAATCAAAAAATAATCCATGCCACACTCGACTTTGAGTACCCCCACCCACCCACGCACCCTCCCCTCCAAATGTCTTTGTATAAGTGTGGATAAATTGTTCTCCATTTGTCGCGGTAAGTTAGATTCGCAAAATGTTAAAGCAACTCCAACACAGATAACCAAATCACGTGCAAATGTCCGAACCGGATAATCCAAACAATTTTTGCAGTCCAACAGGGGTCACCTAATTTGTCCGGATCGGTCCAGACATAAAATCCCCCAGACCAACACCAAACTTGAGGGTGAGAGGTTTGGGTAGTCCAGACATCCGCCTGGCCCACTGCCAGTTGGACCATGTGTGTCCATAGCCCATGAGCAGTTGATGGCCCACTATTTTTTCCACCTAGTCTGCATGGCACACTGTCAATCATAGCCCATTGTCCGAATTTGATGACTATGGTCGGATGACCTTCGCTCAATCCATTGTCCACGGACATATCCAAACGTGTTTGCGGACATTTGATGACCCATATTAGGTGATTCGTGTTGGAATTGCCCCTTACAGTCTTGTAATTGAGCCCCAAAAAAGTGGGTCTGGTGGGGAGAAAAGAGTGAGGTCACGTCGTTCAGCAGTTGTGTGGATGGAGAATACCAAGATGATATGACGAGACCTGCAAGGTTCCACGGCTACCTGACTAGATACGTGTCAGTTCGTAGCACGACGAGGCCCAGTGGGCCATCAGGATGTTATCATCACATGGCCTGTGGGCTCCCATGGCAAATGTATGATTGGCTCTGTACATTGCACACTTGCACCAACTTTGAAACCGGTCAGAGGTCGACAAAAAACGTACAGGTTTGTTTGCACGATAAACTGTGCGTTGCATTGAACTTTACTGCCTAGTGGCATTACCCATATCCATCTATTTCGGGAGAGCATCCTATGCCAAAGGATATACGTACTATGATCCAGTTATAACCACATACATTCGCAGCACTGTACTATGATAGAAGGTAGGTCACCCAGAGATCCAAGAGCATTGTTTAACCAAGTTCATGCTCAAATATTTGGTTTTCTTAAACAGTTTTGCTAGAACTCATCTAGATGAGATATAATTTGGTCTCATTCATCTTTTATAGCCATTGGATGTGATGCTATAAAATGCTATAAGATGCGTGTGTGCTGACGTGGATGTTATATGTTCTTGTTTTCAAATGAATGAGGCCAAATTATATCTCATCTAGATGAGTTCTAGGTACTCCCTTTCTTAAAAACCAAATCTTGTATGATAGCAAGAGGTTCGGCAATTGCGTGAAACACTCCAGTCGAGATCGAAGAGGAAGACCGATGACTGAATGGACGACAACTTACTCCGGTCTTTATAAATAAAAAGTTATAGGTTACAAAGATATATATTAATTAAGCGAGTAGGCGAATGGAGATTTTGCGTCTTCGTTTCGCAATCAACTGCAGTAAAGATAAATATAATTATGAATTTATGACTGCCATTTGAACATCAAATATGAATTTGTACATGCTGCGTGAGGGGGGTTGCTAATTAATAAGAGAACACATGCACTCCTTTGTGAGTTGTGGCAGAATTATAACGTAAGTAGTACTACCACAAGAATCACGTATGGACGCTCAAATTCCTTGCACCATATACATCGTTCACAATGCATGTAACATCTCCCGTTTAAGCATAGTGCGGGCAGTGATGGTAGAATTCGCCGCCGGCGACGTCCTCGCGGCGGCCATGTAACGCGGCCGCGGCCTGCTCGAGCGCCTGGACGTGGCTCTTGAGGAACCTGACGTAGCGGACGGCCTCCTCCAGCATGGACGCCGTGTCCAGCCTCGCGCCGCCGGGCACCAGCCGCTGCAGCGCGCGCATCCGCTGGCTCACGCGCTCCCGCCGCAGCCTCGCCGCCACGCTCTGCGGCTCGCTCGAGACGCGCCCGTTGCGGCGCCTGGGCCTCTCCACGTCCGCGGCCGGGTGGACGCCGACGACAAGCCGCCGCGTCGCCGTGTGCTCCGGGTAGGCCGCGGCTGGCGGCGGCACCAACACCGGCATCGTGACCGAATTAGGAGTAACCGCACCGGTGGCACACGATGGATACGGCGGGGCTAGGACCGGTGGCTGCTGCGATGGCGATGTGGATGGAGAAGCAAGGTATGTGAGGGCGCTGTCGAGTTGGGAGATGGTGTGCATGAGCTGTTCTTGGTTCGTCATGTCCATTGCCGTGTCCAAGTCCATGCAGAAAGATGGACCTCGGCAGCTTCTGCTAGGGTGTAAGCTATGTACTCCTGCTACTCTAGCTAAGACAAGCTTGACTGGTGGGTGGTGGCGCTTGGTGCTTCACTCGTATGGAGGGGCTGATTAGTTGTTGAGCTGAGGTAGGTGCGGTAGTGCTATTTATGCTACTCTCCTGGTTTAGGCTGATGGGTACACTATAAGTGCCATATATGTGGCACAAACATATGACAACTTCGAACATTTTTTATGGCAAGTTTAGTAACACGAGGATGGCAATTTTAGTTGTCGCGCATGACAACTTTTTGTTCAAAGGGCAAGTTTTAGTTTTTTTATTGGTTGTTTTTTCTTTTCAGATGACAACTTTAGCTCTAAACAACGTCAGATCCGGAGTGCTTCGTGACACACGTGTGACACTTATCATTTGGACTTATTAGGTCACCACACAGAGACATGCTAAATCTTAGTGGCTGGTAGTGACCAAAGGCACAAAACTCATAGGTTGTGATAAGTGGTGCACCAGTGTGCCACTTACTGTTCAAGATATCTTCCAATATTCCGATAAATCAGCCGATTTATCACTTACCTTTGTCCGGCCGATAAGATTTATCGGCCGATATGGCGATAAATTGGCCGATATGCCAATAAATTGGCCGATTTACCCCTTATCATGGGTCGATCGATAAGTTCCCGATAAGCGATATCCCCAACATTGGTGCCACTTATCACCACCAGAGAAGTTGAAAGTGACATTTGCAAGAGATACCTCTTTATTAGTGATTTCACATTTCGAAGGCCTCAAGCAGAGAAGAACTGTAAATAGAAAGGAGTGATGAAAGCTAGGGCTAGACCGTAAATTGGTGTTGACCTCAACGTGAATAATAATAAGTTGGTTTTTCTTACGCAAAACATCTCTATCTCTCCTATCGTGAGATGTTGCCTTCAAAAACTTATTGCGGGACGTCTTCTCCTCTTGCCTTCAGTGATCATTTGAGTGGGCCAGCCCAATAGAAGTTATGCAGGACCAGTACGAGCTGCTTTGGGAAGTTCTATGAACAGCGCGGGGTGGGGGTGAAATGCTCGATTTTGTAAAGGTTTAGTTTGTTTTTGTATTTTTCCTTTTATGTTTTCCCACTAGTTTATCATTATTTTTTTTGTTTCTTCAGAAAAAATTATCTTTTTTACTTTTCTTTTCCTTTTCTTCTTATTAATTTATTCTTAAAATACAAGTTAAGTTTTTTAAAACACATGTTGAACACTTTCCGAATACATATAACACACCTTTAAATGTTGAACATTTGTCAAATGCTGATTGAACATGTTTTAAATACATGGTGAATATTTTTTAAACACACATTAAGCATTTTTTAAATATGACATGAACAGAATTTTCAAATGTGCGAACATGTTATAAATGTACTGAATTTTTTTCTGACTAGTACAATCGTTTTGAAAATATTTGTGAACACATTTTTATATTTCATGAACAATTTTAAATTTGATCAACATGTTTTAAACATGCGAGCATTTTTTGAAATGTTTCGGATACTTTTTGTATGGTCTGACCATTTTTAAAAGTTATGTGAACAAATGTTAATATGGCGTGATAAACATTTTATAAAAAGAGTAAGTCACGTTTAAATTTTAAAAGGTGAAACAACCCTACCTAGCAAACCATCAAGATCCTATTGGGTTAGTCCACAAAAGACTCCCTAGAGGCGACGCAGCCATCTATGTCGCAATAAGCCAGATACATGGAAGCCCGCAAATGATATCTATCACCTTTTAGGCGATACTTTAATCACGATTAGCCGCTAGCCTTCGAATTTGGGTCAGCCCATTAAAAGGACTCGAGCGAGCGTTTTTAAGATGAGAGCAAGATGTTTTCGGAAAATTGCGGTAGCTTCTCACCCAGTTTGGGGAAGCTTTCGGGACATTTTATTTCTGTGTTTTATCTCGGTTATTTAAAAAAACTGTTTTTACCTTTTCACTTCCTTTTAAATAGTTTTTTTGGAATTCGCAAAAATATATTAAATCTTGAGTCTTTTGTAATTCGGTGAATAATATATTATTTCCCAGATAATTTTATAAATTTCAAACATTATTGGAATTCATGAACTTTTACTTAATTTATGATTATTTTAAAATTGGTGGATTTCATAATATTCATCAACTTTTTGTATTCACAAAAAAAATTCCAATACATCAACAATTTTAAAATTTGTGAGCACTTTTAATTTATTGGACATGTTAGCAATTGCCGATGTATTGTGAATCTTAAACATTTATCAAACTCATGAACTTTTTTCGAATACATGAAGGTTTATAATATTTCCAGTCTTTATTTTGAAATTCTGAGCATTTATCTCAATTTGCGAATATTTTTCAAGTTTCATAAACATTTTTTAATTGGCAAAGCTTAATTTAATTCGTAATCAATTTTTAAAATTGGAATTTATTTGCATTCATGAACATTATTCTTACCTCAGTAATAACTTTTTATTTCACTAAAATTTTCCTAAATTTACGACATTTTTCTAAAAAAATCTACAAATTTTATTCATTTCAGGAGCATTTTTTAATCTGCGAACATATATTGAATTCACGAACAATTTAATATATTACAAAGAAAAATCGACAAAAATAACATTTAAAAATTATGAACGAGTATTGAAAAAATGTTGAACAAGTATTTGAAAAAAATCTTGATCGTGTATATAAAATGTAAATTAAGCATTTGAAGAATCTCAAACAACTATTTAAAAAATGCTGAACAAATATTTGAAAAAATGTTAATCATGTATATAAAAATGTAAATCAAGCATTTGAAAAACAATGTTGAACAAATATTTCAAAATTTTCAATCAAGCATTTGAAGAATTTTAACGTGTATAAAAAAAGTTGACCATGTATTAATTTTTTAATGTTTTTATTTGAAAACTGTTATTCAAGCATTTAAAAAATGTTGAAAATGTACAACATCTTGTATTCAAAAACGTTAATCGAGCATTATACAAAAAATTGAAATTTATAATATAAAAATGTTTACCTTTTATTCAGAAAAATGTTAAATTTATATTGGATAAGTGTTAAACGTGTATTAGGAAAAAGTTTTTGACATATACAAAAAAATGTAGAATGAAAATGAAGGAAACAATTAGAACCAAAAGATTAAAACCAAAAAAGAAAAATAAAGATAAAAAACCAAAGAAAAAAATGTAAGGAAAATTAAAAAAATCTGAGAAGAAAAAAAATAAAAGAATGGAAAACTGGAGAAAGTAAGAAAAAAAACAAAACAAAAACTACTGGTCGGGGTCGCCTCCAGTAGGTCGCGTCCCTACAACTATCAACTAACGACAAGTGGGTGGAGTGGCTACCAGCCTCGGCGATCTCCCTGGCAGACCAGGGATCCACCCCGTGATCTGCTGCCTGTAAAATATACTTTTCCGTTGATCCGCCCAAGTACTATAAACGCTTCAGCGAGGGTTTTCTACTGTCTCGCTGAATGCAAGATATAGTCACTGCGATACCTAGCAGCTCCTCATAGAATCTGTTTCTGACAGATGGGAGATTTGTACACTCAAATCACTCGTGGTTGGAGGAAAACCCTTGGCAAATAGTCGTGAGTTCGCACATGTGTACTCCTGACTGGTCTGTCCCATTTTCGTTTTGGTATTTGTTTCTTTTTTTTTCTTTTCTTTCCTTTTTTTGCTTTCATTTTGTTTTTTCATTTTAAAGAATGTTCAGAGATTTTAATTTTTTGCATTTCTCAAATTTGTTAAATTTTTCAGAAAATGTTTCTGATGTTAAATATTGTTCATAAATTGAAAAAAAAGTTCAGAGTTTTTTTTTCCTTTTCTTCAAAATATACTCATGTTTTGCAAATAATGTTCGCAAATTTGACAATGTTCACTTTTACAATTTTGTTTGAAGGTTCGAACAATGTTCCCGTTCCCATATAATGTTCACTGATCCGAAAGTGTTCATGTTTTCAAAATTTGTTTGGCGTTTTTAATAGTTTTCATTAATTAAAAAATGTTTGTGTTTTTAGTTTTGTTTGGAATTTTACAAAATGTACCTAGTTTCGAAAATTGTTTTTAGATTTTTAATAAAGTTGTTTACAAGTTTTAATATCCGTGTTTCAAAAGGAAGTTCGATTTTGACATTTTAAAAAAATCGGATCTGCCGCTGATGCTTGTTCTTAGGCTGGTCACAATGGGGAGGAACTTAGGAGTAACATCACACACTCCAATACAACTTTGCTTATGTGGCACATATTTAATGAAGAGAGAGGTGCTTGTGGTAACTAGCTAAGTTACCGGAACATCACACACTCCAAGAAACAATGAGTCTATAACCTAATAAATACATCGTTGCATGACACTACATAGATGTTCCTACCCATTATGGAGGTAGTAACATAGTCTAGGGAAGTGTGAAGTTACTAGCTTATGTTCTTGCCCATTGTGACCAGCCTTAACGCTTCACGCTGCTTTTTAGTCAGTAATGGTATCGCCTCTAGTTGTGTGTTTGTTGACTCCGAGATGCATGATACGATTCCTTCAATTTCAAGATCTACCGGCTGAATGTCTTGGTGTGCTTCCTTCCTTCATTGATTGTAGCTACAGTCACACTATTGGGCACTATTGATCACTGTAGCTCTACGGTCGCCCGTGGCGTTTCTCTACGACACGGGGCTAGGTATGTGTGCATGCGTTCTAGAGGTGGGTGTGCATGTGTCTCGTTTCTAAAAGAAAGCGGGCATGTATATTGCTATGAGCGGGATGCAGGAGCCGTCTACACCGAAGATAAAATATACCCTGAGCGCGGCTATTAACTAAGGTGCAATTTTTTGATTTTTGAAAATTCGCTCAAAATATGTACCTTTTTAACAACATGTTTTATTTCATTAATTTTACACAAAACAAATTGATAAAAAAAATCTGATTTGTATGCATGTTGTAAAAAAGTGATCATTTAGCTTTGAAAATAGATTTATTTCACACACACACACACACACACACACACATTAATTATACAGTTCTAAAATTTTATGGTGTATTTTAAAAAAGTGTTCATGTATTCATACCATTTTTAAATATTCGTGCATTTATTCACATATAATGAAAGAATGTGTCCTTGTATTTTTTTTACAAAATGTTGCTAATTTAAAAATATCCATTTACTTTTTTAACGTATTCACCCATTAAAGAGAGAACTATTCATGTAGTTAAAAATGTTTTTGCACATTTAAAAATATATTCACATACTTACAATAATGTTCATGGATGAGAGCTGAGGTTGCCACATGCGAAGACTAAAAATGTGCGGCTGCTGCACAATCACCCTTCTACCCTAGTGTTTTGTTTCGGCGGTGTCAAGTGTCAACATATAGCTAACCGGACGCAGTTAGCTTTTGCGCCGCCGGTTGCTCGCGGCTCGCAACTTTGCAAGCATGAGAAGGAAGTGAAGGTAAACGTGCGTCACTTGACATACCGCCTCACAAGCCAGAATCGTATTCTGTGTCCATCTTCCTGCAGCCAACGCTATTCCTTCCCGGCAAGTCGTGCCATGCATCCACCATCACCCTACATGAACCTCGTGGTTGCACGCGGCTTCTGTCGGCAGGCACGGCGGGGCGCCTAGCGAGCGAGCTCCCCACCGGCCGTCGACTGCCATGTCAGAGCCCGGCGAGAGCGGCGCCCGTCGGCGGCAGCGCAGGAGGTGGCGGCTGTACTGGTGCTACGTGTGCCGCCGCGCGCTGCGCACCGTGTCGTCCCCGACCTCCGACGTCTTCTGCCCGCGCTGCCTCGGCCGCTTCCTCCACGAGATCGAGCTCCCCGTGCCGCGCGAGCCCGTGCACGCGCCCACCGAGCGGCTCTTCCAGCCGCCGCCGCTGTTCCCGTACGAGGGCGCCCCCCGCCACTGGGTCATATACAGGGGCGAGGACGACGACGCGGCCGACGCGCCAGGCCCACGTATCCGCCGGGTCCCGTCCCCTCCGCCGGCGCCGGGGACGCACGGCGGCATGGACGGTGCCGGTCCCGGTCCACCGGCAACCGGCATCGACCCGGCGGGCTTCTTCACCGGCCCCAACCTGAACGCGCTCATCGAGGGTCTGACGCAGAACGACCGCCCCGGCCCGCCGCCCGCGCCGGCGTCGGCGATCGACTCGCTCCCGACGGTGCACGTCTCGCCGGAGCACATGGCGGACGGCTCGCAGTGCCCCGTGTGCAAGGATGAGTTCGAGCTGGGCGAGACCGCGCGCGAGCTGCCGTGCAAGCACGCGTACCACTCCGACTGCATCGTGCCGTGGCTCCAGCTCCACAACTCCTGCCCTGTCTGCCGGCAGGAGCTGCCGATGCCGGCCGGTGATGAATCTCCCGATGGCGCGGGCGCAGGCGACGGAGGCGAGGAGACGGTCCCGCCGTGGCAGCTGCTTGCCGGCTGGGGGCCACTGGCTTGGCTGCTAACGCTGGGGGAACCGGACGTGGGCGGCTGGGGTAATGGACCTGGGCGGCGTGGGACGGAAGCCGACGCCGATGACACCGGCGGCAATGTCAGTCGTGGCGCCACGATTCTTCAGTCGTTTGTTCTCGTCGCTGCTTGCTTTTTCGTTGTCTCCTTTCTCGTTTGAGAAATGGCACATTGGAGACTGTCACGTGTGCATGTCATTATTCCGAAAAGAAAAACCAAGTTTCATGTGCAGCTTGATCAGACAAAAAATTTATGTACAGAGCTAAAACTTCAGTGATTCAATTTCATGAACATGCTCCCATCGGTGCATATCATTATTCGGAACAGAAAAGCGTAATTCTTTTATTCGGAACAGAAAACCCGAGCGGAGAAAGTAACACATCTTCAATGCCAGCGCTTAGAGCATCTACAGCCATGTATGACAAATATGACTCCTCAAATGCCCGTGGTCGCGTCCAGGCGCGTCCACAGGTAGTGACCGGGCATGCCTTAAATTTTATTTGTTACATCCGGATATCTCATATTTGATTCTTATATCCATACAAAGACATGCAAAAGAAGTAGAATCTACATACTACGTTGATCCTAGCTACTTCTCGTCGGTCACGACGATCTTCGTGCCCAGCTCCGGCGGCATGGGTGGAACCTGCAGCTCCGGCCTCCTCCGTCTCTATCTCTGTGTCGAGTTCGGCGAAAAGCGCGTCGGACTCCGCCTGCTCCCGCCGGAGGAACGCCCGGTTGGCCTCCACATAGGCCTCATTATGGATGGACTCTAGGATGGCATGCTGCTCGGCCATCTCGTCGGACTGGGCGATGGCAAACTCCGCCTCTGTCTGCTCCACGTTGAAGGTCGACACCTGCTGGTCCGGCTCCTCCACCTTCATCGGAGCCATCTCCTCCTCCCCCGGCTCCTCCTCCTCCTCCTCCTCCTCCTCCGGCTCTGCCGATTCCGGAGGCAGCCCGGCAGCGATGCGGGCGACGCGTGCGGCTTGCCTCGCCCGGATCTCCTGCTGGATCTCGTAGCGGCGCTCCGGCGTCAGCATGGCGTAGTAGGTGATCTTGCTTTGGACCATGACAGAGTGCTGGAGCATGGGCGGAGCGTCCGACCATGGGGAGAGCGCCGGAGTGGGAGAGGGAGGAGGTGGATGGGCTCGGACTGGCGGCATGAAGAGGGAGGAGGGGGTTGGGTTAGGGTTGCGGGATGCCGGCCGGCTTAAATAGACGGATTTGGTCTTGGGCGGCGAGCCGGAGTAGCGCCACGCGACATTCACACCGCGGCGACGGACGCGGCGCCCGTCAGGCCGCCGGGTTTTCGGGCGTTTCCGCGTGGGACCCCGCTGTCAGACCGACGTGGCGGGTGTGCCCGGGTTGACTGGCACCCCCATATCCCCGGCATTTGAGGCCGTTTAAGGCGCCCGTCCAGGTCAAAAAACATGACCGGGCGGCCCGCCCGGGCGTATGACGCGGGTTTGAGAGGTGAGGCTATAGATGCTCTTAGACCCTCAAATCGCGCGGATATGTCGGACCAAACTGTTTGAACACTGTAACCCATTCAACTAGGTCATGTATTTGTCTGCGAACCAGCCCGTGTGTCCGTTTTTTCACAAACCGGAAGGAAACCAATGGCTTTGTGGGAGCCCGGACATCCACAACGTAGGACTCGAACACCTCCCACCCACCTATAACGGAGGCGGAGGCAGAGCCCACGTTTGGAGTGGTCTGCACAGTCTCCGTGTCGAAACCCTTCCATTCTCTACCCTCTCCTTTCCGATCGCCACCGCTCTCCACCCCAATTCTCGTCCTTTTTGTTCCCGACACCACATGGACCCGCACAAAGAGTTGCCGGTGCTAGTGGAGGTGGAGGACCCAGAGAAGGTGCTCGCCCGGAAGATAACTCAGCGACATGACAAGCCCGCTACCTTAAAAAGAAGACAAAGGATGAGGCGGGTGACAAAAAGAAGGGGGACAGAGGCGGCGGCCAGGACCGGGGCCGGGGTGTAGTCGCCAGGTGGGGTAGACACGGGGCGCCGCCGCCGTCCATGCATACGCCACACTAACTGGAGCAATATCAGCCGCCCTACTTCTACGCCGCCGAGCAGCTTGGCCGGCAGTAGCAATCTTCCGGCCTTCGCCGTCGGGTAGTGCAATATGGTATCGACATCAACGTAGCCCCGCTCCATTTTCTCGACTCATCGTTGCCTCAACTTGTTTGATCATGGACAACATCAGGCATGGATCAGCTCGGTGTCCGCTCTCTGTTCACCGGTAAGTCTCAACCAGGCAAGTCGTTGTGTGACGACGCGAATAGGCGGATGATGGAGATGATCCATGATGGAGGTTGCTACTGTTGGGGAACGCAGTAATTTCAAAAAAAAATCCTACTCACACGCAAGATCATGGTGATGCATAGCAACGAGAGGGAGAGTGTTGTCCACATACCCTCGTAGACCGTAAGCGGAAGCATTATGAGAACGTGGTTGATGTAGTCATACGTCTTCACGATCGACCGATCCTAGTACCGAAAGTACGACACCTCCGCGATCTGCACACGTTTGGTTCGGTGACGTCCCACGAACTCACGATCCAGAAGAGTGTCGAGGGGGAGCTTCGTTAGGAAGACGGCGTGATGATGGTGATGATGATGCTACCGGAACAGGGCTTCGCCTAAGCACTGCTACGATATGACCGAGGTGGATTATGGCAGAGGGGGGCACCGCACACGGCTAAGAGATCAACGATCAACTTGTGTGTCTATGGGGTGCCCCCTACCCATATATAAAGGAGTGGAGGAGGGGAGGGCCGGCCCTCTACTAGGGAGCGCCATGGGGAGTCCTACTCCCACCGGGAGTATGATTCCCCCCTTTCCATGTAGTAGGAGTAGGAGAGTAGGAAAGGGAAGAGAGAAGAGAAGGAAGGAGGGGGCGTCCCCCCTCCCCCTACTCCAATTCGGACTAGGCCTTGGGGGCATGCGGCCTGCCCTAGGCAGCCCCTCCCTCTCTCCCCTAAAGCCCATTAGGGCCCATATACTCCCCGGGGGGTTCCGGTAATGATACGTCTCCGTCGTATCTATAATTTTTTATTGTTCGATGCCAATATTATTCAACTTTCATATACTTTTTGGCAACTCTTTATATTATTTTTGGGACTAACATATTGATCCAGTGCCCAGTGCCAGTTCCTGTTTGTTGCATGTTTTATGTTTCGCAGAATATCCATACCAAACGGAATCCAAATGGGATAAAAACGGACGGAGCTTATTTTTGGAATATTTGGAAAATTCCGAAAGAAAAATCCACGCGAGACGGTGCCCGAGGTGGTCACGAGGTAGGGGGCGCGCCTGACCCCCCTGGGCGCGCCCCCTACCCTCGTGAGCCACCCGTAAGGCGGTTGACGCTCTTCTTTTGCCGCAAGAAAGCTAATTTTCGGGGAAAAAAATCACGGCGAAGGTTTCAGGCCAATCAGAGTTACGGATCTCCATATATACACGAAACGGTGAAACAGAGCCAGAACAGAACGCAGAAACAGAGAGAGACAGAGAGATAGATCCAATCTCGGAGGGGCTCTCGCCCCTCCCACGCCATGGAGGCCATGGACCAGAGGGGAAACCCTTCTCCCATCTAGGGAGGAGGTCAAGGAACAAGAAGAAGGAGGGGGGCTCTCTCCCCCTCGCTTCCGGTGGCGCCGGAGTGTCACCGGGGGCCATCATCATCACCGCAATCTTCACCAACAACTTCACCACCATCATCACCAACTCTTCCCCCCTCTATGCAGCGGTGTAACCCCTCTCTTACCCGTTGTAATCTCTACTTAAACATGGTGCTCAACACTATATATTATTTCCCAATGATGTATGGCTATCCTATGATGTTTGAGTAGATCTATTTTGTCCTAATGGCTATTTGATGATCGTGATTGGTTTGAGTTGTATGTTTTATTATTGGTGCTGTCCTATGGTGCTCTCCGTGTCGCGCAAGCGTGAGGGATTCCCGTTGTAGGGTTTGCAATATGTTTATGATTTGCTTATGGTGGGTGGCGTGAGTGACAGAAGCACAGACCCGAGTAAGTAGGTTGTTTGCGTATGGGATAAAGGGGACTTGATGCTTTAATGCTATGGTTGGGTTTTACCTTAATGAATCTTTAGTAGTTGCGGATGCTTGCTAGAGTTCCAATCATAAGTGCATATGATCCAAGTAGAGAAAGTATGTTAGCTTATGCCTCTCCCTCAAATAAAATTGCAATAATGATTACCGGTCTAGTTATCGATTGCCTAGGGACAAATAACCTTCTTGTTGACAAAAGATCTTTACTAAAAACTAATTTAGTTGTGTCTTCATCTAAACAGCCCCTACTTTATATTTACTTGCTCTTTATTATCTTGCATACCTATCCAACAACACCTACAAAGTACTTCTAGTTTCATACTTGTTTCCGGTAAAGCGAACATCAAGTGTGCGTAGAGTTGTATCGGTGGTCGATAGAACTTGAGGGAATATTTGTTCTACCTTTGGCTCCTCGTTGGGTTCGACACTCTTACTTATCGAAAGAGGCTACAATTGATCCCCTATACTTGTGGGTTATCAAGACCTTTTTCTGGCGCCGTTGCCGGGGAGCAATAGTGTGGGGTGAATATTCTCGTGTGTGCTTGTTTGCTTTATCACTAAGTAATTTTTATTTGTTGTTCTTAGTTGTTCTTTATCTTTAGTTATGGATATGGAACATGAAATACCAAAAAAAATAGGTGTACTTTCTGCTCATGGAGATGGGGAACCTCCTAAAACCCTCGATGCTGGTTATGTGAAAGATATTATGTACTACTTTAATAATCCTAAGAAAACCCCATTTAATTATGTAATGGGAGTAACGTTGGATCAACGTGAATACTTTAGGGATTACCGCTTGACACAAAAAGGGAAACTATTATGGGATCAAATTCAGATATTGAATTGGTATGCTAGGCAACTATGCTTGAGATATGATTATACTTGTTGCTCTAAGGTGAAGGCTCCACACCTTCCCTTTTTATGCAAATTTAATGATAGTGAAACCTTAGCTTCTTATGCTAATGGTATATATGATTACTATGATGTGGAACAAATAGAAGAATTTGTTGCTTTTAAGGGTGCTTATGAAATTGAATCTATGTTTAAAGAGTTTGAAGATTTTGATGATGTTGTTTATAGACCTGAAAATTTTGCTATCCTAAAATATTGTTACGAGAACTATGAATACAATTACGAAATTAATGCGCTTATTAAGAAAGTCTCTGCTGTCCAAGAAGAGACTAATATTTTGCAGGAATCTATGGAAGAAGAAGTTGATGAAACTGTGAGCTCATTGGATGAAAAAGATGAGGAGGAGAGTGAAGAACAAAAGGAGGAAGAGCGGATTAGCTACCCGGGCCCACCTTCTAATGAGAGTAACTCTTCAACTCATACATTGTTTAATTTCCCTTCGTGCTTACCGGAGGATGATTGCTATGATGATTGTTATGATCCCGTTGATTCTTTTGAAATATCCCTTTTTGATGATGCTTGCTATGCTTGTGGCCAAGATGCCAATATGAATTATGCTTATGGAGATGAACTTGCTATAGTTCCTTATGTTAAACATGAAATTGTTGCTATTGCACCCACACATGATAGTCCTATTATCTTTTTGAATTCTCCAAACTACACTATATCGGAGAAGTTTGCACTTATTAAGGATTACATTGATGGGTTGCCTTTTACGGTTGCACATGATGATTTTGATGAATATAATATGCATGTGCTTGCTGCTCCTACTTGCAATTATTATGAGAGAGGAACTATATCTCCACCTCTCTATGTTTCTAATATGATAAAATTGCAAGAAACTGTTTATACTATGCATTGGCCTTTACTTTGTGTGCATGAATTGTTCTTTTATGGCATGCCGATGCATAGGAAGAGAGTTAGACTTCGTCATTACATGATATATGTTACCTTATGCTCACCACTAAATTACAAATCATTGTTAATTAAAATTGGCTTTGATATACCTTGGGATCCGGGTGGATTCACTACTTGAGCACTATATGCCTAGCTTAATGGCTTTAAAGAAAGCGCTGCCAGGGAGACAACCCGGAAGTTTTAGAGAGTCATTTATTTCTGTTGAGTGCTTTCATATAGTTTAAAAACAAAAAAAGAGGGGAACCCAAAACTTTTTCTAAAAGAAAAGTGAAAGTGAGAGAGACGAGCATTGTGAAAATGGGGGACGTCCTTGAACTTTGTTCATGCCCATGGGAACTTTGTGAATCTTAATTACAGAAACCTTTCAACAAAAATAATTATCCCCTTGTACAATTCCATTGTATTATAAAAATAATGTGCCAAGGTTTGCCTTTAGGATGTTTACATTTGCTTGATGGTTTGTATGGCGCGGGACAGAAACTTTAGCTGTAGTGCGCGATTTTACATTTTTAGCTGGAACGTCAAATAGTACTGATTATTTTTGCACTGTCTTCCTATATAAATTTTTTATTTTTCCTAATTTTGGTAGAATTTTTCAAGTATCATAAGTATGGTGAATGTTCAGATTATTACAGACTGTTCTGTTTTTGACAGATTCTATTTTTGATGCATAGTTTGCTTGTTTTGATGAACCTATCAATTTATATCAGTGGATTAAGCCATGAAAAAGTTATATTACAGTAGACACAATGCAAAAACAAAATATTAATTAGTTTGCAACAGTACTTAGAGTAGTGATTTGCTTTATTATACTAACGGATCTTACCAAGTTTTCTGTTGAAGTTTTGTGTGGATGAAGTGTTCGATGATTGAGAAGGTTTCGATGTGAGAAGAAGGAAGAGAGGCAAGAGCTCAAGCTTGGGGATTACCGAGGCACCCCAAGTAAATATTCAAGGAGACTCAAGCGTCTAAGCTTGGGGATGCTGGGGAGGCATCCCCTCTTTTTTAAACAAATATCGGTATGTTTTCGAATTTGTTTTGTTCATGCGATATGTCCAATCTTGGAGCGTCTTTTGCATTTAGGTTTTTTTTTTATGCACCATGCTGGTATGAGATAGTCCTTGGTTGATTTATAGAATGCTCATTCCACTTCACTTATATCTTTTGAGTATGGCTTTATAGAATGCTTCATGTGCTTCACTTATATCATTTAAAGTTTAGATTGCCTGTTTTTCTTCACTTAGACAACCGCCATTTGTAGAATGCTCTTTTGCTTCACTTATATTTGTTAGGGCACGGGCATATATTTTGAAGAAAGAATTAAACTCTCTTGCTTCACTTATATCTATTTAGAGAGATGACAGGAACTGGTCATTCACATGGTTAGTCATAAAATCCTACATAAACTTATAGATCGCTGAATATGATATGTTTGATTCCTTGCAATAGTTTTGCGATATAAAGGTGGTGATATTAGAGTCATGCTAGTGGGTAGTTGTGGATTATAGAAATACTTATGTTGAGGTTTGTGATTCCCGTAGCATGCACGTATAGTGAACCGTTATGTAACAAAGTCGGAGCATGAGGTGTTTATTGATTGTCTTCCTTATGAGTGGCGGTCGGGGACGAGCGATGGTCTTTTCCTACCAATCTATCCCCCTAGGAGCATGCGCGTAGTACTTTGTTTCGATGACTAATAGATTTTTGCAATAAGTATGTGAGTTCTTTATGACTAATGTTGAGTCCATGGATTATACGCACTCTCACCCTTCCATCATTGCTAGCCTCTCTAGTACCGCGCAACTTTCGCCGGTACCATAAACCCACCATATACCTTCCTCAAAACAGCCACCATACCTACCTATCATGGTATTTCCATAGCCATTTCGAGATATATTGTCATGCAACTTTCATCATCATCATATACATGACTTGAGCATTCATTGTCATATTGCTTTGCATGATCGTAAGATAGTTAGCATGATGTTTTCATGGCTTGTCCGTTTTTTGATGTCATTGCTACGCTAGATCATTGCACATCCCGGTACACCGCCGGAGGCATTCATATAGTCATATCTTTGTTCTAGTATCGAGTTGTAATATTGAGTTGTAAGTAAATAAAAGTGTGATGATCATCATTAATAGAGCATTGTCCTAAAAAAAGAATTAAAAAAAGAGAAATGCCAAAAAAAGAGAAAGGCCAAAAAAAGGCCAAAAAGGCCAAATAAAAAAATAAAAAATAAATAAAAAGGGACAATGCTACTATCCTTTTTCCACACTTGTGCTTCAAAGTAGCACCATGTTCTTCATATAGAGAGTCTCTTGAGTTATCACTTTCATATACTAGTGGGAATTTTCATTATAGAACTTGGCTTGTATATTCCAACGATGGGCTTCCTCAAATGCCCTAGGTCTTCATGAGCAAGCAAGTTGGATGCACACCCACTTAGTTTCAGTTAGAGCTTTCATACACTTATAGCTCTAGTGCATCCGTTGCATGGCAATCCCTACCCACTCACATTGATATCTATTAATGGGCATCTCCATAGCCCGTTGATATGCCTAGTTGATGTGAGACTATCTTCTTCTTTTTGTCTTCTCCACCATCATATTCTATTCCACCTATAGTGCTATGTCCATGGCTCATGCTCATGTATTGCGTGAAAGTTGAAAAGGTTTGAGAACGTCAAAAGTATGAAACAATTGCTTGGCTTGTCATCGGGGTTGTGCATGATGTATATATTTTGTGTGGTGAAGATGGAGCATAGCCAGACTATATGACTTTGTAGGGATGAGCTTTCTTTGGCTATGTTATTTCAATAAGACATAATTGCTTGGTTGGTATGCTTGAAGTATTATTATTTTATGTCAAAGGATAGACTATTGCTTTGAATCACTCGTGTCTTAATATTCATGCCATGATTAGACATATGATCAAGATTATGCTAGGTAGCATTCCACATCAAAAATTATCTTTTTTATCATTTACCTACTCGAGGATGAGCAGGAATTAAGCTTGGGGATGCTGATACGTCTCTGTCGTATCTATAATTTTTGATTGTTCCATGCCAATATTATTCAACTTTCATATAATTTTTGGCAACTTTTTGTATTATTTTTGGGACTAACATATTGATCCAGTGCCCAGTGCCAGTTCCTGTTTGTTGCATGTTTTATGTTTCGCAGAATATCCATACCAAACGGAATCCAAACGGGATAAAAACGGACGGAGCTTATTTTTGGAATATTTGGAAAATTCCGAAAGAAAAATCCACGCGAGACGGTGCCCGAGGTGGTCACGAGGTAGGGGGCGCGCCTGACCCCCCTGGGCGCGCCCCCTACACTCGTGAGCCACCCGTAAGGCGGTTGACGCTCTTCTTTTGCCGCAAGAAAGCTAATTTTCGGAAAAAAATCACGACGAAGGTTTCAGGCCAATCGGAGTTACGGATCTCCATATATACACGAAACGGTGAAACAGAGCCAGAACAGAACGCAGAAACAGAGAGAGACAGAGAGATAGATCCAATCTCGGAGGGGCTCTCGCCCCTCCCACGCCATGGAGGCCATGGACCAGAGGGGAAACCCTTCTCCCATCTAGGGAGGAGGTCAAGGAAGAAGAAGAAGGAGGGGGGCTCTCTCCCCCTCGCTTCCGGTGGCGCCGGAGTGTCACCGGGGGCCATCATCATCACCGCAATCTTCACCAACAACTTCACCACCATCATCACCAACTCTTCCCCCCTCTATGCAGCGGTGTAACCCCTCTCTTACCCGTTGTAATCTCTACTTAAACATGGTGCTCAACGCTATATATTATTTCCCAATGATGTATGGCTATCCTATGATGTTTGAGTAGATCTGTTTTGTCCTAATGGCTATTTGATGATCGTGATTGGTTTGAGTTGTATGTTTTATTATTGGTGCTGTCCTATGGTGCTCTCCGTGTCGCGCAAGCGTGAGGGATTCCCGTTGTAGGGTTTGCAATATGTTTATGATTTGCTTATGGTGGGTGGCGTGAGTGACAGAAGCACAGACCCGAGTAAGTAGGTTGTTTGCGTATGGGATAAAGGGGACTTGATGCTTTAATGCTATGGTTGGGTTTTACCTTAATGAATCTTTAGTAGTTGCGGATGCTTGCTAGAGTTCCAATCATAAGTGCATATGATCCAAGTAGAGAAAGTATGTTAGCTTATGCCTCTCCCTCAAATAAAATTGCAATAATGATTACCGGTCTAGTTATCGATTGCCTAGGGACAAATAACCTTCTTGTTGACAAAAGATCTTTACTAAAAACTAATTTAGTTGTGTCTTCATCTAAACAGCCCCTACTTTATATTTACTTGCTCTTTATTATCTTGCATACCTATCCAACAACACCTACAAAGTACTTCTAGTTTCATACTTGTTTCCGGTAAAGCGAACATCAAGTGTGCGTAGAGTTGTATCGGTGGTCGATAGAACTTGAGGGAATATTTGTTCTACCTTTGGCTCCTCCTTGGGTTCGACACTCTTACTTATCGAAAGAGGCTACAATTGATCCCCTATACTTGTGGGTTATCAGGTAACCCCCCGGTACTCCGGTTAATGTCCGGACTCACTCGGAACCATTCCGATGTCCAAACATAGTCATCCAATATATCGATCATTATGTCTCGACCATTTAGAGACTCCTCGTCATGCCCATGATCACATCTGGGACTCCGAACAACCTTCGGTTCATCAAAACACATAAACTCATAATACCGATCATCACCGAACGTTAAGCGTGCAGACCCTACGGGTTCAAGAACTATGTAGACATGACCGAGACATGTCTCCGGTCAATAACCAATAGCGGAACCTGGATGTTCATATTGGCTCCCACATATGCTACGAAGATCTTTATCGGTCAAACCGCATAACGATATACGTTGTTCCCTTTGTCATCGGTATGTTACTTGCCCGAGATTCGATCATCGGTATCTCAATACCTAGTTCAATCTCGTTACCGACAAGTATCTTTACTCGTTTTGTAATGCTACATCCCGTAACCAACTCATTAGCTACATTGCTTGCAAGGCTTATATTGATGTGCATTACCGAGAGGGCCCAGAGATACCTCTCCGACAATCGGAGTGACAAATCCTAATATCGATCTATGCCAACTCAACAAACACCATCGGAGACACCTGTAGAGCACCTTTATAATCACCCAGTTACGTTGTGATGTTTGGTAGCACACAAAGTGTTCCTCCGGTATTCGGGAGTTGCATGATCTCATAGTCATAGGAACATGTATAAGTTATGGAGAAAGCAATAGCAACAAACTAAACGATCATCGTGCTAAGCTAATGGATGGGTCAAGTCAACCACATCATTCCCTAATGATGTGATCCCATTAATCAAATGACAACTCATGTCTATGGTCAGGAAACATAACCATCATTGATTCAACGAGCTAGTCAAGTAGAGGCAAACTAGTGACACTTTGTTTGTCTATGTATTCACACATGTACTAAGTTTCTGGTCAATACAGTTCTAGCATGAATAATAAATATTTATCATGATATAAGGAAATATAAATAACAACTTTATTATTGCCTCTAGGGCATATTTCCTTCAAAGGGAGGGATAAGGCTTTTCGGGGAGTTCATTTCGTGTGCGAGAACATGAAGTCAAAAAATATGCTCATAACCTAGCTCGTAGCACTTTGTACCTTCAGTTGGCCGTAATATTTGGCTAATAGTTCCCCCAAGGAAATTTTTATTCATCAAACTATCATTAGCTAATAAAGAGTAGGTGCACTCTACAAATTGTGTTACGGTCATCGCATTCAAGAAGGTCTCTGTCCGAGGCACAATGATATAAATCTTTGTGATAGCGTCTGGTTTTCTCCTACAGTGATTGCAGGATATTACATCATCACAACGTCGAGCTCGATTTCATTCGGGGAGGAATGGGAGGCAATGGTTGATATATACTTAACGGTAGCCTCAACACTGACAAGTAGAAGGAGGTGAGCACGTACAATGTGGAGAAGGTGGTCAAAAAGAGCTAGTCAAGTAGAGGCAAACTAGTGACACTCTGTTTGTCTATGTATTCACACATGTACTAAGTTTCCGGTTAATACAATTCTAGCATGAATAATAAACTTTTATCATGATATAAGGAAATATAAATAAAAACTTTATTATTGCCTCTAGGGCATATTTCCTCCAGTCTCCCACTTGCACTAGAGTCAAATAATCTAGTTCACATCGTCATGTGACTTAACACCAATAGTTCACATCTTTGTGTGATTAGTTCACATCTCCATGTGGCTAACACCCAAAGGGTTTACTAGAGTCGATAATCTAGTTCACCTCACTATGTGATTAACACCAAAAGAGTGATCATGTTTTGCTTGTGAGAGAAATTTAGTCAATGGGTCTGCCACATTCAGAGCCGTATGTATTTTGCAAATTTTCTATGTCTACAATGCTTTGCACGGAGCTACTCTAGCTAATTGCTCTCACTTTCAATATGTATCTAGATCGAGACTTAGAGTCATCCAGATCGGCGTCGAAGCTTGCAACGACGTAACTCTTTACGACGAGCTCTTTGTCACCTCTATAACCGAGAAACATTTCCTTATTCCACTAAGGATATTTTTGACCGCTGTCCAGTGATCCACTCCTGGGTCACTATTGTACCCTCTTGCCAAACTTATGGTGAGGTACACAATAGGTCTAGTACACAGCATAGCATATTTTATAGAACCTATGACTGAGGCATAGGGAATGACTTTTCATTCTCTTTCTATTTTCTGCCGTGGTCGGGTTTTGAGTCTTTACTCAACTTCACACCTTGCAACACAGGCAAGAACTCCTTCTTTGACTGTTCTATTTTGAACTACTTCAAAATCTTGTCAAGGTATGTACTCATTGAAAATATATCAAGCGTCTTGATCTATCTCTATAGATCTTGATGCTCAATATGTAAGTAGCTTCACCGAGATCTTTCTTTGAAAAAACTCCATTCAAACACTCCTTCATGCTTTCCAGAAAATTTACATTATTTCTGATCAACAATATGTCATTCACATATACTTATCAGAAATGTTGTAGTGCTCCCACTCACTTTCTTGTAAATACAGGCTTCACCGCAAGTCTGTATAAAACCATATGCTTTGATCACTTTATCAAAGCATATATTCCAACTCCGAGATGCTTGCACCAGTCCATAGATGGATCGCTGGAGCTTGCTCACTTTGTTTAGCACCTTTAGGATTGACAAAACCTTTTGGTTGCATCATATACAACTCTTCTTTAAGAAATCCATTAAGGAATGCAGTTTTGACATCCATTTGCCAGATTTCATAAAATGCGGCAACTGCTAACATGATCCAGACAGACTTTTAAGCATCGATACTAGTGAGAAAAACTCATCGTAGTCAACACCTTGAACTTGTCGACAACATTTTGCGACAATTTGAGCTTTGTAGATAGTAACACTACTATCAGCGTCTGTCTTCCTCTTGAAGATCCATTTATTCTCAATGACTCATCGATCATCGGGCAAGTCAATCAAAGTCCATACTTTGTTCTCACACATGGATCCCATCTCAGATTTCATGGCCTCAAGCCATTTTGTGGAATATGGGCTCATCATCGCTTCCTCATAGTTCGTAGGTTCGTCATGGTCTAGTAACATGACTTCTAGAACATGATTACCGTACTACTCTGGTGCGGACCATACTCTAGTTGACCTACGAGGTTCCGTAGTAACTTGATCTGAAGTTTCATGATCATCATCATTAGCTTCCTCACTAAATGGTGTAGGAATCACTGGAATTGATTTCTATGATGAACTACTTTCCAATTCGGGAGAAGGTATAATTACCTCATCAAGGTCTACTTTCCTCCCACTCACTTCTTTCGAGAGAAAATCCTTCTCTAGAAAGGATCCATTCTTAGCAACAAAATATCTTGCCTTCGGATCTATGATAGAAGGTGTAACCAATAGTTTCTTTTGGGTATCCTATGAAGACGCACTACTCCGATTTGGGTTTGAGCTTACCAGTTTGAAACTTTTTCACATAAGCATCACAACCCCAAACTTTAAGAAATGACAACTTTGCTTATTTACAAAACCACAGTTCATATGGTGTCATCTCAACGGATTTAGATGATGCCCTATTTAACGTGAATGCGGCTATTTCTAATGCATAACCCCAAAACGATAGTGGTAAATCGGTAAGAGACATCATAGGTTGCACCATATCTAATAAAGTACGGTTACGATGTTCGGACACATCATTACGCTGTGGTGTTCCAGGTGGCGTGAGTTGCGAAACTATTCCGCATTGTTTCAAATGAAGACCAAAGTCGTAACTCAAATATTCTCCTCCACGATCAGATCATAGAAACTTCATTTTCTTGTTACGATGATTTTCCACTTCACTCTAAAATTATTTAAACTTTTCAAATGTTTCAGATTTATGTTTCATCAAGTAGATATACCCATATCTACTCAAATCATCTTTGAAGGTAAGAAAATAACGATACCCACCGCGAGCCTCAATATTCATCAGACCACATACATCAGTATGTATGATTTCCAGCAAATCTGTTGCTCGCTCCATTGTTCCAGAGAACGGAGTTTTAGTCATCTTGCCCCTGAGGCATGGTTCGCAAGTACCAAGTGATTCATAATCAAGTGATTCCAAAAGTCCATCAGAATGCTCGCTCCATTGTTCGAAAATTTGGTTGCATGGCGCGGCTAGCCAATATGAATTTAATTCCGAAAATCTCTACTGTCAAAGGCTCCAAGTGCCAAGTATGTGTGCAAGCTAAGCAACCTCGCAAGTCCCATAAGACTGCAGAGGCAAGAGACTTGGCGCCACTAGAGCTTATACATTCTGATCTTTGTGAGATGAATGGCGTGTTGACAAAAGGTGGAAAGAGATACTTCATGATGTTGATTGATAACTCCACTAGATATTGTTACGTGTATCTTCTGAAATCAAAAGATGAGGCTTTAACTTTCTTCAAAAGCTATAAAGCTGAAGCAGAGAATCAACTTGATCGAAAAATTAAACAGCTTAGGTCTGATCATGGTGGAGAGTATTTTTCCAATGAATTTGATTTGTTTTGTGCGGAACATGGTATAATCCATGAGAGGACGCCTCCCTACTCACCCCAGTCAAATAGGGTAGCCGAAAGAAAGAACCAAACTCTAACTGATATGGTTAACACCATGTTAGACACTTCAGGTCTATCCAAGGAATGGTGGGGGAGGCGCTAATGACTGTGTGTCATGTCCTAAACCGAGTTCCTACAAAGCATAGGACCATGACTCCATTTGAGGAATGGGAAAAGAAAAGATTGAAACTCTCTTACCTACGTACTTGGGGTTGTTTGGCGAAAGTCAATATACCAATTCCCAAGAAGCGCAAGCTTGGACCAAAAACTGTGGATTGTGTTCTTCTGGGCTATGCTTTTCATAGCATCGGCTATAGATTTTTGATAATAAAATCTGAGGTATCCGACATGCATGTTGATACGATTATGGAGCCAAATGATGCAACTTTCTTTGAGGACATATTTCCTATGAAGGATATCTCGAGTTCATCAAACAGGAGATACCTACTCCATCTAGTGAGGAATTCGATGTAATTCCTGAACCCACCATTGCGATGGAACACGTTGAGAATTCTGTTAAGGGTGACAATGGAACTCCTGTGAGGAGTAAGAGACAAAGGACTGCAAAGTCCTTTGGTGATGATTTCATTGTGTACCTCGTGGATGACACACCCATGAATATTTCAGAAGCCTATGCATCTCCTGATGCTGACTACTGGAAGGAAGTTGTATGTAGCGAGATGGATTCCATCTTAGCTAACGGAACCTGGGAGATCACTGGCCGTCCTTATGGGTGCAAACCTGTAGGATGTAAGTGCGTGTTCAAGAAGAATCTTAGACCTGATGGTACGATTGAAAAGTACAAGGCACGGCTTGTGGCTAAGGGTTATACACAGAAAGAAGGTGAAGACTTCTTTGATACTTACTCACCCGTGGCTAGACTGACCACAATTCGGGTGCTACTATCACTGGCTACATCATATGGTCTTCTCGTTCATCAAATGGACGTTAAGACGGCTTTCCTCAATGGAGAGTTAGAGGAGGAAATTTATATGGATCAGCCAGATGGTTTTGTAGTACATGGTCAGGAAGGAAAGGTGTGCAAGTTATTAAAGTCTTTATATGGCCTTAAACAAGCTCCTAAGGAGTGGCATGAGAAGTTCGAAAGAACATTAACAGCTGCCGGCTTTGTAGTAAATGACGGTGACAAGTGTGTGTACTATCGCCATGGTGGGGGCGAAGAAGTTATTCTTTGTTTGTATGTCGATGACATATTGATCTTTGGAACCAATCTTGATTTAATTAAGGAGGTCAAGGATTTCTTATCTCGCTGTTTTGAGATGAAGGATCTAGGAGTAGCCGATGTTATCTTAAACATCAAGCTATTGAGAGATGAGAATGGTGGGATCACACTACTTCAATCTCACTATGTGGAAAAGATCTTGAGTCATTTTGGGTATAGCGACTGCACGCCTTCTCCAACTCCATATGATGCTACTGTGTTGCTTCGAAAGAATCGACAGATTGCTAGAGATCAACTGAGGTATTCTCAGATTATTGGCTTGCTTATGTATTTGGCGAGTGCCACGAGGCCTGGCATCTCTTTTGTTGTGAGCAAGCTGAGTCAGTTTGTGTCAAAACCGGGAGATAATCATTGACATGCGCTTGAGAGAGTTATGCGCTATTTGAAAGGCACTGCGAGCTATGGGATTCATTACAATGGGTATCCAAGGGTACTAGAGGGTTATAGTGACTCAAACTGGATACCTGATGCTGATGAGATGAAGACCACAAGTGGTTATATTTTTACACTTGGTGGTGGCACTGTTTCCTGGAAGTCTTGCAAGCAGACCATCTTAACGAGGTCAACTATGGAAGCAGAACTCACAGCATTAGACACTGCCACTGTTGAAGCAGAGTGGCTTTGTGAGCTCTTGATGGACTTACCTATGGTTGAAAAACCAATACCCCCTATCCTGATGAACTGTGATAATCAAACTGTGATCGTCAAGATAAACAGTTCTAAGGACAATATGAAGTCCTCAAGGCATGTGAAGATGAGACTAAAATCTGTCAGAAAATTGAGGAACTCCAGAGTTATTACGTTGGATTATATCCAAACGTCGAAAAACTTGGCAAAACCCTTCACAAACGGTTTATCACGTAACGTGATAGATAATGCATCGATGGAGATGGGCTTGAGACCCACCGCATGAGTTGTCCATAGTGGTAACCCACTCTATGTGATCGGAGATCTCGTGAAGTACAAATGGGAGACAAGTTGTTGGTCAGCTGAGAGGAGAGTATCCCTATTTTAATTATCCCACTCCATGAAGATGCAATACTCTCCTGATCTGCATGGCAGGTTGATATTTATCTTAATGTGTTGCAAGTGGCTTATTTGAGTAAGCAGAGATGTTGTCCTGCAGAGCATCTCCTGAGGAACACACCTATGTGAATTTGACTGTTAACGTCGCAGTATGTGAGAATTGCGTGTTTTCTAATAAATTCATGAAAGGCCCTGGAGTATGACGTATACGCTCGACCCGCGGGGAAGCCTTGCGGCATCCCAGTATCAGTCAAGAATTTGTGTGAAACTAGTTTCACGAAAAACTTGTAGTTCAAGGCATAGTCCACTATTCAAGTTGTGATCTAGTGTAGCATAAAACTCTAAGTGGAAGTTCAACTTCCTAGTCTCCACTAAGCACTGGTATATAAACAATATTTTTGGAACTAAATGATGAGATGTGCCAATGAGACTTTGTGGGGGATTGTTGGAATTTTGCTAGTGGGCCTTTGGCCCAAAGCCCAACTAAAATTCTGAAATTTTCTTGGCCCATTCATGCACACATGTGAGTGGAGTGGGTGAGACTAAAATTTAGTCCCACCCAGGAAGTTGAGAGAGAGTTGCACCTCTTTATAAGGTGAGCTCTTCTACCATTTGTATGAGCATGAGAAGAGGAGACCTACACGCGCGCTCCTCCTCCTCGCTCGCTTCGTCACGACGCGCCGCGGGTTACGGGATTGAGCCGAGCAGAGGACGGAGCTGTGCACATTGTCTATATTTTTGTTGCTCGGGAAAAATTAATGAGTCATTAATTAATAATTAACGAACGCGTTAATTACTCAACCGTTTCCGATTCTTTTGGATCGTGACGACTCGGACGTGGGGTTTACTCCCACGACCTACCCTAGCCGCCGCTGCCGCTTCGTATGGTTTCTCCCCACCATTCCAGATCATTGCGCCGCCAAACAAGTCTTCTCCATCCCTCCTTTCGGCGTGCATCGGAGAAGGGACAACAGGCCTGCGGAACCCCGCCTCTCATGATCCTGTACGGGAGAGGGGCGATCAGATTTTTGGGGAGCGCACTCGCGCGACTGCTGGCAGCGACGACTTAGCGAACGACGACTTCTTCCCTGACCTCGGCAACCTCATCCTCGACGACATGGGCGACAATGTCAACACCGGCGGTGCTGCTCCCGCTGCAACGTATATGATTCTATCCTTCCTGTTCGAGATCGTGGTAGAATTCATGTTTCTAGTATGTGCCCTAGATGTGATATGTTCATCTACTATGCTACTTCGCATGATTAGTTTAATCTCTACTATTGTTGTCATGATTTATCTTGTGTTCATTCGGATTAAATCTCGTAGTAATTTGCTCATATTTCCAACAGCTACCCCTATGAGCACCTCTGAGAGAGTGAGCCGGCAATCATATTTACATTGACGAAGTCATCACAAACGCCTTCGTAGACGCGAACGTCTCCTTCACTGAAGGCACATCCCCAGAAGACATAAAATAAATGTAGAAAAATACAAGTACCAATGTCAAGTCTGGGACTTGGAACTCTGATGGGCAGAGAATACCACTGTCCTTTTAACCATCCAACCACGGATTAGTTCACACAAGATAGCTAAGTAATCTATCCAACTTCACGTGGTTCATCCCAATCCCATATTTTTATGTTTGGAATTAGACTGAAACCTCCAGAAAAAAGAATTCAACTTTCTTTTTGGCAGCGAAAAAAAGACACAAGTAGAGACACAAGTTTTTTTTTTGAGGGGGTAAGTAGAGACACAAGTGTGGCGGGACATCGGACAAGACGCTCCAGCATAGTCAGCCCAATATGCAACCCATTGTGCGATGCATTGCCGGGGAAATTCTATGTGCCGCACAATGCGGTACGTAGTAGGAGCTTCCGACAGAAAGGCTTGGCTGGCCAATTTTCATTTTTTTTCTTTTTCTCTTTCAACTTTATTATTATTTGAAAATGTTAGTGTATTTGAAAAATATTCGGAAAGTGCAAAAAATGTTCGCGTTTGCAAACTCTACTTATTTTTTAAATTCCCTTTTTAAAATTTTGTTCAGAAGTTTCAAAAAATGTTCAGAATTTTAATTTTGTAAGAAAATTCAAAAGTTTAAGATTTACATTTTTTTCCTTCAAACATTAATAATTTATTCAAAAATTATTAAAAAAATCTCATGTTCATTTCTTTTAAAATTCAAGAAATCTTCAAGTTTTCAAAATTTGTTCACAAACTAAAATGTTCTGGAATTTCAAAATGTTTGTGTTTATAAAAATGTTCGTAATTTTTAAAAACCTTCATGTTTTCCAATGTTATTCTTTTTGTCAAAAATATTCGGATTTTACACAAAATTTATAGAAATTGCAAAAAAAATCACGTTTTGACAAAACAATTTGTTTCTTTGAAAAAATAGAAACTGAAAAAAATACTAAAAACCGGGTAGTACAGTGCCAAACGTTAGGGCAGCCGCCGTTTGGTACAGTGCCTCTGATATATGGGCCGGCCTAACAGGAAGCGCGCTGTGCGTGACGCTTCCATGGAAACAAATTAGATTAGCGGGCGCCGCACGTAAAGTGTGGTGCGGCGCCGCTATGTAGCAGCGTCCGCCCTTCACGCCACCCTTTTCCCCTTCCTCGCCCCAGCCGCCATCAGCAGACTGATCTGCCTCCTTGCCCACCCGACACAATTCCTATGGCAGCCGAAGCCGGCCACCCCGCCTCGCTCCTCACTGCCGTCGAAGGCTACGTCGGCGACCGGTCCAACGAGAGGACCGCCACAGGCTTCACGAGGAAGGCCCTGAGCATCAAGGCGTCCCTCTTCCCCAACCGCCCGCCACAACCGTCCAAGCTGTGGGTGCACTGCCCGGAGGCCGTCTACGTCGACACCCCCGCGTCCTCTGCACCGCCGGCGACCTGATCCTCTTCCGGGTCGACGTCTCCCCCGATTGTGTCCCAGACAGCCGTTTCTCGACGCGGCAGGATTGCGACTACTTCCTCTACCGCGCTGACCCCAATTCGCCAGTGCTCACGCTCCTCGACGACATGCGCACCAGAGGTTTCAAAGACAATGAGATTGGTATACTTCCCCGTGGTCTCCACCACTACACCATCGCCGCGCTGCTTCCCGGTCCTCTCAGCTTCAAAGAGTTCGTGCTCCATTTGTTCCACTCCGAGACGTCGAGCTAGACCTCCACCGTGCTGCCCGTGGCGGAGCCCCAGGTGGAGTTCGATTGGGTCATCCCCACCAACACGGATCTTTATTACCACTATACCTCCAACATCATCACGATCGGCGGCGAGCACGGCACCATGGGCTGGGTCGATCTCTGGCGAGGCATCCTGTTGTGCGATGTGCTGCGTGAGAAACCAACTCTCCGCGGAATACCGTTGCCGCTGCCCATGGAACATATCACCCGCGGCAAACATTTAGGCCATGCAATGGATCACCGAGGCATTGCTATGGGAGTGTGGTTTTGTGTAGCTCAGGCTACATGGTATCCCTTATCTTTGCAATTCATTTCTGCATCGAGATCCGTGCAGACGCATTTGTCTTTTTTGTTTCTCTCAAACGACACAATATATAAACTTCAAATTTTGCAGAACAACAATACATTCTAACTACAATCTGGGAAAAAACTTTCAGATTTTTTCATGCATTTTAAATACTTAAAATAATATTTTTAGTCAAATAAAATCTCATTTTGTATATTTATATCAGACCAAAAAATCTGAAAGTTTTTTCACACATTGATATTCAGATGTTTGTTCGATCTGCAAAGTTTGAAGTTCATATGTAGTTTCATTTTAGAGAAAAAAAAAGGAGAAATCTGCTTGTTGTAAGTTAGTTGGAGAGTACGGATCTCAAAGCAAGACTGAAGGGTTGGGGATAAGAGGTTCCATGTAGGCTGAGCTATAAAGGAACTTTGTGTTGCTGTGGTCAATGGCTGCCTCAAGCTTGTCCATCTGGTGGATGCCTGGGCGATCTCCTCATGGAGCAATAGCACGCTGGAGAATTCTTACGAAGCATGGGGCGAGCCTGAATGCACGGTCGAAGCGGCTGAGGTCACAATCAAAACCGATATGATTTCGCACCCGACCGGAATGCTGCTGCTGCCATCAGAGGAGGGTGTTGAGAACCCAGAACAAGAGGCAGCCTACTTCCAGCGCCTTGTGATCTCTGACCCCTCTCCGAGCTTCGATGATGATGGTGTTGTTTACCTAATTGCCAGGGAGAAATTATATCACCCAAAGTCATGGATCCTTGCTCTTGACATGAATACCAAGACGCTGCAAAGTGTGTTTCCGTTTGGCACCGTAGAAGACCCAAGTGAATCTGTCATGTATTGCACTAGCAGCTCTGCCTCCAATACTTGAGGTAATTCACACTGCAACGTCTTAGTCCCTCTCCCTCTCTATCTCTCGGCAATAATCTTTGTATGTTTTTTCTCCTGTGTCTCATATACATGAAGCAATTTATCTATTTTGTTGGATGCAGTTATCTGGTGGAACTGGAGACCATATGGGCTATCTACAGCAGGAACGAATTCAGCATGAAGATGGCTTTTTCTCAAGGTTAAATTAAGAAAGCATGCCCCGGTGTTGTACGCAGTTTATCTCTGGGTCTTGCTTGACAGATAATGTATCTATACTACTATTAAAAGAGCAAACATGAGTTTCCCTAAAGACACATCACAAACTGTATACAGGATTATCTGAGACGTTTGATCAATCTAAATAAAACACATCTAACCGTCCATAGTAGATCAAAGGTCTTCCACGTAAATAAACGATCCAGATTAAATGTTCTGCCGGAGCAGACTGCCCCGTCCCACGCATCCCTTCGTCCTCAATTAAGGGGATTATTATCCTGTAATTTTCTCTCTGCCCAGTGCCCACAAAGCTTTGCCGCTCCTTCTCTGCTATCCTAATCCCGTAATTTTCTCACAGATGCGAGCGCAGATAGCTGCCGCCGCCCACCGCTCCTCTACTTCCCATGGGCCCGAGCAAACGTAGCCAACCACCCGAGGCAACGGAGAGGCGAGTGGCGGAGGAAGGGAGAGAAAGACGGGGGAATGGGGTGATGGCGTCGGCAGCGGCGGGGGTGGAGACGATGCGGGCGGCGCACATCCCAATCAGGCACGAGTAGTCCCGGCGCGAGGCATCCTGGAAGGACCCCGAGGGCGGGTCATTTCCGCCACTACGCGTGCCGATTCCGCCCCGCGTCTCGGCGAGCTCCACGACCAGATCCTCGCCGTCTGCGCCTCCTTCGCCGACCTTGCCGCGCACCGCGGACCCCGCCAAAGGGCCGACCATGCAATGGCAGATTCAGTATTGGTTGGCGATGGTTAAGATCAACCCGTGTGGTCAGCAGTATTGGTACGATTCCTTTCCTTTGGGTGGTTAATTCCATGGCCACGTTGTTAACCAGTAGAAAGATACATTCGAAAAAATGAGCTGGATAGAAATATGTTCTTGTGGAAGTCACGGGCATGAATGTTTCGTTTCACTCATCCTCTTATATTTGTAGGCCTATTTATGAATCAATATATACTGTAGGCCTAGATCCATCTTACTTCATAACAAATATTGTTGATTGGTCGGTGGGATATGATTTTGTGAAATTACTTCCATACGAACAGTGAGAAATATCTTAATTCTCGCTTATATTGCTCTCGACTCCCATTGGATTGCAGTATATATATCATTTTTGTTATATTACACGAACCCCTTTTATTTGTTAAAGTTGGGTAAATCCATTGTTAGAGTCCTCATACGCCACTATATATTGTATTGAATTAGTTCGATGGAAATGATAATGTGATATTACAAATCATATTTGGGAAAAGGCGAGCGAGTGTGGCATGATGTATATCTCAGAGTTAACACGATTTGCTGATTAACCAAGTCATGATTTTTTAGTTTTATTCCACCACCGAAACAATAACATATCTGCCTACACTTGGTGCTTCAGTTACCCGATTTAAGTTGTAGTTATTTTAAGATGTTATTTAGGTGGGTGTACCATGTACCATATACAATATTTTTCAGCTAGGTTGGTAGTTGGTCTTTCTGTCCTGTGAGCTTATTGATTCATCTGATTAACAGATGTTGGGTGGTGTTTTTTGGTCAGACAAGGTGGAGTTCATTCTTGTAATTGTATACTGTATGGTTCTGTTCATATGTTTTGCTCTAATAGATTGATGAAAATACATGTCAAGCTATTTTATCACAAGATTCCTACATCGATAATTCAAATGGACCTAACATATTGGGAACCTTTTCCTGGACTATCCTCATAATGGATGTCCAATTCTTGCATTCAGAGGTAGCACCTGAACTTAGGGATCCATTTTCCTGTATTACCAATGTATTTACTTGTATAATATTGTATTAACCTAATATACCTTCAAAGCAGGCTACTGAGACCATGGGCAAGAAGGAATCAACATTGGTAAGACACTAGCTATTTTTGGCATTCATATAACCTGTAGATAGAGTACATATGCTCCTGAAATGATACTACATGCCTCTCCAAGGTCCAATAATTCCAAGGATGACTACAACTGCGAAGCCAACATTATTATCTAAATTACTACATTAGTTACAATGAACAGGGCAGTCTGCAAGCTACAACTTTGATAATTAATATTTTTCTCCTTTATAACATTTTTTTCTGAACAAAATTGACCATTCTTTTCTCAAGGGCAAAACTAACATAAATTAATTATTTTTTAGGTACCAATGCTGAAATATTTTTTGCAAGTCTCAAGCATGGTTTCTTTCTGATTGTGAGGATGAATTTTACAAAGAGGATGTTTGAGAAGGTAATCACATAACTATACATGTTTTCTAAGCATCTAAGAGGATTACATGTTCAGTTTCGTGCTGCAATTTTAGAGCTTGATTCTAGAAGTAAGGGTGCCCTCCTTTGATATACCTGGTTTGTGAAGAGGTGATCGTGTGGCTGAAGAATGATGTTAATGGTTGGAAGTGTTCCAACCAGGAAGCATTCGGGTGGTGCCTGCGTTGGACACAGTGTTTTTTACGATGAGACCATTCATGTGGAACTTTTCGGGGAGCAGAGTAAGAGCGAGCAAAACTATGGGTTGAATTTGTTGTGCTAAAGGGACCGACATAATGCATTGTTGAGTTCTGAATTCATCAAGTTTGTGTCAGCTGTGCTGGAAGGTTAGTGTGCAGAATTTGTGAAGTGTTATATACACAAACCAGTACATTCTTCTTTCGGAAGGAGCTGTTTGCTTTGCTGGTGCTAAGGCACTTTGGAATAGCTGGGTGCCATTGAACTGCAATTCATTTGCTTGGCTTCGCAACATCGAGTATGGACATCGGATCGTCGGGTCAGAAGAGAGCTGCAGGTACATATTTGGCCCTGTTTTCTTTGAGCAGGAAGAGGACATTGCGACCTCATCCCGCTTCAGTGCGTATATACTCGACAGATATGGTATCGATGTCTTCGATCGACTCATCTTGATGCTGTCCCTGCCCCTTCTGTCATCGATAATATTCCGGATTGGTGGGGAGGTCTCGCCAGTTTATTTCCAAAGCTAAATAATGTGGTTTTGATTCTCTTGTGATGCTTGTGTGCTATAGCCTATGAAAGCAACACAATGCTAGGGCGTTCAACAATGCTCAGCTTCAAGTCAACGAGGCAACACTCTGTGTTCTCATTCTTTGTGACCTAATTGCATGAGGAAATAGGATGGCTGGATTATGTGAGTAGTCATTGTGATATGTGTTGGTGGTGGAGCGTGGATGTCGTCCCCCTTTGGGGTGCTCTTGTAACTTGTGTTCTCTTCTATAAAATTATGGTACAAATTTGCATACTCTCCATAAAAATATACACAAACCAAAGAGAAATTATATCACTGCCCTTACACAATTTATTGCAGGTAGGTGGAACGAACTTCTTAAATCATTCCTGCATATAAGCAATTCACTATATTCTATTCATTTCACTTGATATACCATTTCATAATTTATGTTCAATTTTTTTAGTTCAAGAAATTGTTTGGATGAACTACGCTATGGAAAATGTGGTATTTTTTACTGTTCAAGTATAATTAGTTCTTTTATGTTTATAGAGAGACGTCCATGATTACTAGGTATTGGTACACATGCTGACATCACTTCCAGGGTTCAGTTTAGCAAGAAGACCAATTACACCTACAATGTCCATTCTTACAGCACCTTGGCTTGGCAAACAAGAAGACTCAATGCAGCCAGCTGCTGAGTAGGAGATGACTATTGACCTCTCGACAACCAAGACAAAGAGACGCACAACAAGCCAAGAACAGGAAGATGAAGTAAGTGCTAAGCTTATTTTGTGTGTGAGTTGGTATATCGTTTCCATCATTCTAGATTTGTTGTAAGAGTATGGAGTTGAATACGATGAATGATGAGCTCACCAGACAAGCACACGTTTTGTCTATATACCATGACTAGGTTTTCAAAATAGATTGAGACACCCCCTACTTTTCTTTAGAGACGAAGTTGTATGCCATTTATGCCGGTAGTAGATATATTTATCAAAGTTAAAGAGACCAATCTTAAAAAAACATCCTATTTTGTGCGAATTTTTCTTAAGCATATAGTTTCCCCGTCCATAATATAAGAGTGTTTTTAACACTAGATTAGTGCGAAAAATGCTCTTATATTATGGGATGAAGGGAGTAGTAGACAAAAGATATGTCTGGGTTTCTTTCGGTTGTATTGCAGCACTTCAGTTGTTGCTCTTGGTTCTTTTACCACAAAAGTTGAACATAAAATTTGTAAGGTCTCTTGTGTTTGATTGTATACATCAGCTGAGACATGCCTTGTGAGCATTATTACTCATTATACCCATGTTCATCATGTGTATGGATGGAGACGTGCGTTGCACGTGCACACTTACTAGTCTGGTGAAACGAGGGAATTGGATGCACCGAATGCACCAGCGGTATATGGGCCATTGGATGCAAAAAGCAGGGACATGACGAGTTAGAAGGTGGGCCTGATGGTACATTTGCAAAAGGATCCTTGCAGTGTAGTTAAATCAAGCGAATTGACCTCCCCCACACTCAGTTCGTCTCTGTCCCCTTCCATCTCCTATACCAGCGCAGCCGCCGTCGCCGCCGAGCTAGGGTTAAGGTCCAGCTGAAGAGCTGATCTCCCTCCCTCGAGATCTTCACTGAACCCAATCGCCTCTCTCTCCCTCTTCTGTACCACCGTGGCAGGCGAGTTAGGGTTAGTAAATTTCGTCAATCTCTCAATCTTGTACCAATCGAGCGTCGTCTCACTCAAATACATAGGAGTGATCTGCTTTTTTGAAATTTCTAGCAGCAGCCTACCACCGTAACATCTAAAGAGTGCCTTGATTTCGATTTTGGCAGTGGTGGCTCATTGTGAGTATGCATTGGTGACTCAATCTACTGCCACTGCCGTCTGCATCAACTCAAGGATCTTGATATATTTGCTTCGTCCTTTATCCATGTGTTAAGGTCATTTTTGTTCTTACAATTTCGTCCACACCTTTCCCCCCAATCTGTTTAAACCAGTGGCCGGGAGATGAGCATGAGCAATTTGTTCTAGTTGACTTAAAAGGCATGCTTTTGTTGATTCAGAATTGGAATAGTGTCTTGTGAGCACCAAATTTACATACGAGCTGCAAGTAGATTTGTACAATCTTCATGTGAATTACAAGGTATGTACTCCCTATTTTCATGCAGGTTAGTAACCATGGCTTGCAGAATGTCGGTGTTCCTTATATTCTATTTGCAAAGCCTCATATATTGGAGGTTCCTATAATTGGTTCAAAAAACACATAGATAGTAGCTGCCAATTTGTTTCTTGTCTTGCCCGACTGATTGATGATTATTCTAAAATGACTGATCATCATTGCCGAGGAATTACTATGTACTAATATGTGCTCCAAATCTATGTATGATCTACAATTATAAGGTTGCAGTAGCAAGATCGGAAAATAGATAAACGAGGTGCTCTCTTTGCTGATCCTTCATATTTGGTATTTGCATGTAGTTATGCCAACTAAATAAAAACGTTTCCACGTGGTTGTTAGTAATTGTATATGTAGAAATCAGTACCAGGAAGTTGTGGTTCAGATTGACAACACATTATTTGCTACACATCTCTTGTGATTCATTCTGTTCATCTTAGATAAAAAATGTCTTTATTTAATGTCCAACTAAACCATAGGAAACAATTACTAGTTGTTCATTTTATGAATGCCTCATTGATACCCAGGTAATATGTGTTTTCCTTCTGAAATTCATGTTTTTCAAGGAAAAAACTTAATGTGCTCTGGCCTTCTAATGAATTGCTTGTAGGAGGTCCCTGGAATGGATTTTCACATAGTTGCAACCTCACCGAAGCAAAACCAAAGCATGTTGTTCTGTTAGAAAACAAATTTAATTTTGGAGTTCAGAAACCAAAGCATGCAACCTCCTTGAAGCGAGACCAAATCATATCAAACATTACATCAATGTGGTCTTTACAGTTTTCTCATTTCTTGTATATATTCCTTAAACAGGGAAACCAGTATAGGCCAAACAAAATACATTTGATGTATGCCGAGATATGCCACTCCTTTACTTAATGCCTATTTAAGTAAGTGCTTCTCAGTTTCTCAAAGTTTGGAATATGTAGGCTGTGTTGAAAGATGAAACAAATGTCGAACCCAATGTTCAGGCCTCTGTTCTTGAGCATTTTGAAAATATGAAATGTTGTCCCTTTTCCTGTTTTTGTTTAAAACTTCAGATGTTGTTCCTTCTCCTGTTAGCATGTGGCCTTGCTGGTGTGAATGGTTTAATAATGTCTTTATTGCCGATTTCTTTAGTCTGGCGAACTTCCTTTGTTAATGGAGATGGCTTATCTTCAGTTTGAGGCAAGAAATTTGATTTCAAAGAGTAGTCAACCAACATCCAGTAAATCAAAGCCCAAAATTCCATTAATTTGAATCAAGGTAAAATATCAGGAGAAGTCATTTGCGACAACGATGGTATACGAAAAACTGAAAGTTCTCATATTGTTCTGCAAGTAGATTACTCTGGATTTTGAAGAATGTTAAGTAGAAATTATACTTACAGTGTCCGGCCGAACTTCGTGAAACCATTACAAGTTCATCTTCTGAACTTCTTCTGGGATCTGGATCCATACTGTGTACTATTTAGGTTAGGAGCAGACCAGAGCTCCGTTTCACTTTTCTCAACAGAGTTTCCGTTATGCAGTCCACTTGAACCTGTCGGGGGAAAGTTGCCGCATCCATCTCCGAGAAGTAGGCAAGTTCGTTGTGTAAGCCAGGAGTGTATGCGGTTGCACACAGAGGTGATCTATTTAGTTTTAACAGAGTGCAGTGTATTTTTTTTAAACTGTTGTGTTTTAATTCAAAATAGGCTTAGCACTGCAAACCACTTCTGAACACCTTGGTCTTGATGTGTACATTTTTTGTAGTTCAGATGGGTGGTTGGTATGTACACTTGCCAAAAAATAAAAAAGTATACAGCATTTTTTGTAGTTCAGATGGGTGGTTGGTGTACAGCTCATGTGCATGCTTGTGATGCTCCAATGTAAATTACAGCAATGTTCTTGCATGGAAGCATCAAAAGAAATGTGTTCAGAGATCTTTGGTTCGTTATAGTACAGAACATCATTCGCTACAGTTATTTATCAAGTTGTTTCTCTCATACTTAATACTCCTATTATAGAGTTATAATTATTTTTATCAATGAACAATCATGCAACAGATACATAAATGATGGAAGAGCACAGGTGAGAAAACAGGGCACAATAGAGAAGATAGGGCAGGACGGAATTCAGACAGACCTCAAGGTCCGCTTTGCAAAATGTACCCGCAGCTCCCATTGCCCTGCATCCTGTCCCTTTCTTTTTAATCTAATGGCTCGGGTTGTATCGGAGTACTTGGTGCACCAGTTCATCGGGTGCACAGGATACGTTCTCTTGCTTGACATATCCATTTAGTGCCATTTTACAATGTTAGATAGAAGACATGTTCTCCTGTGTTTTTGATTTGTGGTCAACTTGCTTAATATGTTTAAGGCCCTGTTTGATAGCAAAACATTTTCTAAGTATTATGAGAATACTATAGTTTTTGAGATTATTATAGTTTTATTTACAACGAGTTGTTTGATTGCCACTAAAAACTGTGATTTTAATACCGTGGTATTCAGAAACCTTTAGTTTTTCTCTACATAAAAAAAAGACCTATGGACCTTTTTTTTAAACAGAGCAGCCGTAAAAAACGAGGGGACGCATCGTTATCCTTTCCCCACTATTCGCAACAATTCCGCTCGCTTCCATGCCGCCGTTGCCACCGCCTTATCATTTCTGGAGTTGTCTCCCTCGGCGGCAAAATTGTACGAGGCCTCGCATCACTCGCTGCTGCTACCTAGAGGCCATGCATGGGCATGTTTCAATATGGGGTTGCAATGGATCGCATCTACCTGTATGCGTGGATCTCTGCGTTCTTATGCATGATACAACCGTCCACGTAGAGCAGCGCTGTTTTTAGGCCGGTCTGTTGCTTGTTACTGGATGCAATGGCTAGCCAGCTAACAGCTAGAAAACAGGCTTGTTTGCAGTGCTAACTGCTAGTCAATTAATTTTATTGTCACTGTACCTGTTATGACCGGTCGAACCTACTGCTGTAGTAGGCCCACCGAGCAAGCTTAGCCCGCAAGTTATTTTATTTTTTATTTCACATCGTGGTTATATATACAAGTTGTAAGACTATTTTGAGATTTAAGCAATAAGACTATTTCTATTGCCCGGCTCCCAGAGAAGCCGGAAACCCTAAACCCTAGCCGCCTCCTGTCTTCGCCGCCGCCGCACCGCGCAAGGACGGTGCCACGCCGCCGGCCGCCGCGCTCTAGCCCTCGCCCGCCTCCCTCGTTCCCCTACAACCTACGTCCGAGACCGGGAAGAACCCTAGCTCCTATCACCTTGGTATCAGCTAGCTTGGTTTCGACCATGTCATCACCACCACCATCGCTGCCCCTTGCCGCCACCGCCGCCGCGCCATCGCCGATCGCCACGGCCCTGCTGGGCCTTCCCTCGGCGCCGAGGATTCCACCGTCGGCGCGTCGACCGGTGAGTCGCCGCCCGGATCCGCCATAATCACCATCCACCATGTCGACCCTCTACTCCCCGGAGGCCATGGCCGGTGTCCTCAACGACCTGGTTGTCGCGGTCCAGGGAATCCGACTCTACCTGGCCAGCTCGTACGGCCCGCCACCGCCCCTGCTGCCGGCCATTCCTTCCGGACTGTCGGCCCTACCCTGGTACTCGGTCCCCACGGCAATCGCCGGGGGCTACCCGGCGCTCCAGCTCCTTCCTGGCCATAGTGGCCCGCGCCAGCGCTCGCGGCTCCACGCACGCCTCCCGCGTCCGCCCCAGCCCCGCAGTGGCCGTCCTGGTCCACGCCGGCCCTAGCCGCGCCATCCGCGCCTACTGCACCGGTCTAGATTCCATCGCCGCCGCCCAGCATCGGCCTGGGCCAGTCCACACCGGGAGGTCTCCCGATCCAACAGGTCCGGTTCCCACCGTCACCATCTCTAATTCCGGCCTGGATCACCGGGACGTCGCCACCGCCAGTTTACACGGAGGCCGGGGACCCGTCGGTGCCCACGCTGCAGCCCGGAGCCTCGTCTGGCTCCACGGGGGCCTACGCCGGCCTCCCCACCATTAACCGGGCGACATCCTCAGCTCTCCGCATCGCCGAGCCGGTGGGCCCTGGCGCGACGACCCAGACGCCGCCCCGGTTCGCCAAGATCGACTTCGCCACCTATGACGGCTCGGAGGACCCGCTTAACTGGCTCAACCAGTGTGACCAATTTTTCCGTGGGCAGCACACGCCCACGTCGGAGCGCACTTGGCTGGCTTCCTACCACCTCCACGGTGCAGCCCAGACATGGTAATACCCCCTCGAGCAGGATGAGGGCGGCATGCCCCCGTGGGAGCGCTTCCGCGAGCTATGCATCCTTCGTTTCGGGCCGGTAATGCGCGGGAGCCGCCTGGCCGAGTTGGGCCGCCTACCCTTCACCTCCACGGTGCAGGACTTCGCGACCGCTTCCAGGCTCTGGCGTGTCACGCGTCGGGTGTGATGGATCTACAGCGGGCTGAACTCTTTGTCGGCGGCCTTCCCGACTGTGGGAAATATGCCCTAGAGGCAATAATAAAAGCATTATTATTATATTTCCTTATTCATGATAATTGTCTTTATTCATGCTATAATTGTGTTATCCGGAAATCGTAATACATGTGTGAATAATAGACACCAACATGTCCCTAGTAAGCCTCTAGGTGACTAGCTCGTTGATCAACAGATAGTCATGGTTTCCTGACTATGGACATTGGATGTCATTGACAACGAGATCACATCATTAGGAGAATGATGTGATGGACAAGACCCAATCCTAAACATAGCACAAGATCGTATAGTTCGTTTGCTAGAGTTTTCCAATGTCAAGTATCTTTTCCTTAGACCATGAGATCGTGTAACTCCCGGATACCGTAGGAGTGCTTTGGGTGTACCAAACGTCACAACGTAACTGGGTGACTATAAAGGTATACTACGGGTATCTCCGAAAGTGTCTGTTGGGTTGACACGGATCAAGACTGGGATTTGTCACTCCATATGACGGAGAGGTATCACTGGGCCCAGTCGGTAATGCATCATCATAATGAGCTCAAAGTGACCAAGTGTCTGGTCACGGGATCATGCATTACGGTACGAGTAAAGTGACTTGCCGGTAACGAGATTGAACGAGGTATTGGGATACCGACGATCGAATCTCGGGCAAGTAACATAGCGATTGACGAAGGGAATTGTATACGGGGTTGCTTGAATCCTCGACATCGTGGTTCATCCGATGAGATCATCGAGGAGCATGTGGGAGCCAACATGGGTATCCAGATCCCGCTGTTGGTTATTGACCGGAGAGCGATCTCGGTCATGTCTACATGTCTCCCGAACCCGTAGGGTCTACACACTTAAGGTTCGGTGACACTAGGGTTGTAGGGATATGTATATGCAGTAACCCGAATGTTGTTCGGAGTCCCGGATGAGATCCCGGACGTCACGAGGAGTTCCGGAATGGTCCGGAGGTAAAGAATTATATATGGGAAGTCTTGTTTTGGTCGCCGGAAAGGTTTCGCGCATTATCGGTATTGTACCGGGAGTGCCAAAAGGGGTCCGGGGGTCCACCAAGGGGGTCCACCTGCCCCGGGGGGGCACATGGGCTGTAGGGGTGTGCGCCTTGGCCTATATGGGCCAAGGGCACCAGCCCCAAGAGGCCCATGCGCCAAGAGATAAGGGAAAGGAAGAGTCCCAAAGGGGGAAGGCACCTCCTAGGTGCCTTGGGGAGGATGGACTCCTCCTTGGCCGCACCCTTCCTTGGAGGAAGGGCCAAGGCTGCGCTCCCCCCCTCTCCCTTGGCCCTATATATAGTGGGGGGAAGGGAGGGCAGCCACACCAAAGCCCTGGCGCCTCCCTCTCCCTCTCCAACACCTCCTCCTCCTCCATAGAGCTTGGCGAAGCCCTGACGGAGTACTGCAGCTCCACCACCACGCCGTCGTGCTGCTGCTAGAGCCATCTTCCTCAACCTCTCCTTCCCCTTGCTGGATCAAGAAGGAGGAGACGTCACGCTGACCGTACGTGTGTTGAACACGGAGGTGTCGTCCGTTCGGCGCTAGGATCTCTGGTGATTTGGATCACGTCGAGTACGCCTTCCTCATCCCCGTTCTTTGAACGCTTCCGCGCGTGATCTACAAAGGTATGTAGATGCAATCCGATCACTCGTTGCTAGATGAACTCCTAGATGGATCTTGGTGAAACCGTAGGAAAATTTTTTGTTTTCTGCAACATTCCCCAACAGTGGCATCATGAGCTAGGTCTATGCCTAGTTCTCTTGCACGAGTAGAACACAATTTGTTGTGGGCGTTGATGTTGTCAACTTTCTTGCCGCTACTAGTCTTATCTTGCTTCAACGGTATTGTGGGATGAAGCGGCCCGGACCAACCTTACACGTACACTTACGTGAGACCGGTTCCACTGACTAACATGCACAAGTTGCATAAGGTGGCTGGCGGGTGTCTGTCTCTCCCACTTTAGTTGGAGCGGATTCGATGAAAAGGGTCCTTATGAAGGGTAAATAGAAGTTGACAAATCACGTTGTGGCTTTCACGTAGGTAAGAAAACGTTCTTGCTAGAACCCTATTGCAGCCACGTAAAACTTGCAACAACAATTAGAGGACGTCTAACTTGTTTTTGCAGCAAGTGTTCTGTGATGTGATATGGCCAAAGTTGTGATGAATGATGAATGATATATATGTGATGTATGAGATGTTCATGCTATTGTAATAGGAATCACGACTTGCATGTCGATGAGTATGACAACCGGCAGGAGCCATAGGAGTTGTCTTTAATTTTTGTATGACCTGCGTGTCATTGAGAAACGCCATGTAAATTACTTTACTTCATTGCTAAACGCGTTAGCCGTAGTAGTAGAAGTAATAGTTGGCGAGCAACTTCATGGAGACACAATGATGGAGATCATGATGATGGAAATCATGGTGTCATGCTGGTGGCAAGATGATCATGGAGCCCCAAGATGGAGAATAAAGGAGCTATGTGATATTGGCCATAACATGTCACTATTATTGTTTGATTGAATGTGATGTTTATCATGTTTCTGCATCTTGTTTACTTAGAACGACGCTAGTAAATAAGATGATCCCTCATAATAATTTCAAGAAAGTGTTTCCCCTAACTGTGCACCATTGCGACAGTTCGTTGTTTCGAAGCACCACATGATGATCGGGTGTTAGATTCTAACGTTCACATACAACGGGTGTAAGACAGATTTACACATGCAAACACTTAGGTTGACTTGACGAGCCTAGCATGTACAGACATGGCCTCGGAACACAAAAGACCGAAAGGTCGAGCATGAGTCGTATAGAAGATACGATCAACATGAAGATGTTCACCGATGTTGACTAGTCCGTCTCACATGATGATCGGACACGGCCTAGTTAACTCGGATCATGTTATACTTAGATTACTTGAGGGATGTCTATCTAAGTGGGAGTTCATTGAATAATTTGATTAGATGAACTTAATTATCAAGAACTTAGTCTAAAATTTTTACAATATGTCTTGTAGATCAAATGGCCAACGTAGTCCTCAACTTCAATGCGTTCCTAGAGAAAACCAAGCTGAAAGACGATGGCAGCAACTACACGGACTGGGTCCGGAACCTGAGGATCATCCTCATAGCTGCCAAGAAAGATTATGTCCTACAAGCACCGCTAGGTGACGCACCTGTTCTCCCTGCAGAACAAGACGTTATGAACGCTTGGCAGGCACGTACCGATGACTACTCCCTCGTTCAGTGCGGCATGCTTTACAGCTTAGAGCCGGGGCTCCAAAAGCGTTTTGAGAGACACGGAGCATATGAGATGTTTGAAGAGCTGAAAATGGTTTTCCAAGCTCATGCCCGGGTCGAGAGATATCAAGTCTCCGACAAGTTCTTCAGCTGTAAGATGGAGGAAAACAGTTCTGTCAGTGAGCACATACTCACTATGTCTGGGTTGCATAACCGCTTGACTCAGCTGGGAGTTAATCTCCTGGATGACGCGGTCATTGACAGAATCCTTCAGTCGCTTCCACCGAGCTACAAGAGCTTTGTGATGAACTTCAATATGCAGGGGATGGAAAAGACCATTCCTGAAGTATTTGCAATGCTGAAATCAGCAGAGGTAGAAGTCAAAAAGGAACATCAAGTGTTGATGGTGAATAAAACCACTAAGTTCAAGAAGGGCAAGGGAAAGAAAGCTTTCAAGAAGGACGGTGATGAAGCCATGTACCTAGGGTAGGGGCATGGGCCTGTCCAAAGAGCCCTACCCTGGGACATCCCTAGGAGAAGTCACCTTTCAATCGACTTGAAGGTATCCCACTCGACGGGTTCAAGACACTCAACCAAGAAGCCATCACTCGACCATGAAGCCAACCACTCGACTACCATGAGACCTAAAGTCACTCCGCAAGCAAACGGTCGGCTATTAAGTAGTCTTTATGGTCATTATCACACTTTATTAGGGGTGTTACCAGTAACGCCCAACCTTAAATGTACCTTAAACCCTGCACTACTGAGGGCAGGAGGGGGCCGGCGAACTCTATATAAGCCACCCCCTCCTCAGTATGAAGGGTTCGCACCCCTGTTATTCACACGCCAGTAATCCAATCGACCGCCTCCGGGCACCGAGACGTAGGGCTGTTACTTCCTCCGCGAAGGGCCTGAACTCGTACATCTTGGTGTGTTTACAACTTCCCAATAGCTGAGATCTAGCCTCTCCATACATACCCCCCCTACATCACTGTCAGAGTTAGAACCATGACAGTTGGCGCCCACCGTGGGGCCGGGATCTTAGTGCCTGATTGGAGAAGTTGTGATTTTTCCGATCCCTTTGATCATGGTTTCGTGCGGAGTTTTGGTGGAGGGCCGCGAGATCCTCCTCGGCGCGCTCACGTTCATCGCCGACGACTCCGCCTGGCTTCAGGAGGCACCACTCGACATCGATGCGCTCCCCATCCGCGGTGCGACGCATTTCCGCGCATGCGTTCGTGGCGTCCTCCTGCGGCAGCCGTCGACCCAGTATCGGTCAGCCCCCGTATCGTCTCCCCGCTCTGTCTCCCACCGGCGCAAGCGCTCCGGTCGGTCGAGACTTCAGAGGTGGGTGAGGCATGCCGTGGCTCGCCAGTCGGCCGCCCCGCAAGTCGCGGCAATCGAGCCCGACGAATCCTCTGCGGCCTGTTCGACCTGTCGACTGGCTCCGCGGAGACCGCATCCGAGTGCGACAGCAGCGACCCAGCGGCTGAGATTCTGGCGGTCGATGGAACGCACAGTCCTCCCGGTTTCCCTCGCGCTGATGGAGGCGTGGGTGGGGGCGACCCGTCGCATCCCCACGATGAGTATCTCCCCGAACCTCTCACGTCATTACAGCGAGAGGAGCTTCGCCACCGGAACATGGACGCACTCCGCACTCCTATCATCGGAGAGACCCCCGAGGCCCGGGCCTTGGAGGACGCGCGCTTGGCTAACTTGGCCGAGCGCACTCGACTGGAGAATCTCCAGCGAGCACTCGACGAGCAAGCGCGCCAGCGGGCTCCCGAGTCTAGTCGACGCCAGCTCTTCCCGCCGACGCAGGTATACCGAACCCCAGTTCAGAATTTGGCCGCCGCGGCCCGTATAGCAGAATCGATTCAGCCCTCCCAGTCGGAGGCTGGCAGGGGCTTGTTGCAGATTAGAGCGTTGCTCCGGGCGGCGGGAAACCAGAATTCCGCTGTTTCTCAGTCGCGGAATAGGATCCACAGTCGATCCGTTGCAACAGATACAGTCCAGTCGGCTCACAGCCCGAGGTCGCCCCCGAGGCGTGAGGGACGTGGTGACCGGCATGATCAGTACAGAAGGAATGAGCAGTATGATCACCGATCCGATCGTGATGATCGACGTCGAGTGCCAACCCCTCCCCCGAGGAGTGGGTCATATGCGCCTCGACATCGAGATGACAGGCGCCCTCATAGCGTTGGGCAGAGGATTCCAGTCGACCCCAGGGACCCAGGCTTTGACGCGAGATCTGTCCTCGTTCAAGGTTTGGTTGACAGGAACAGGGCTCATCGGGAAGGCCAGAACAGAGATGCGCCCGCCAGCAGCAGAGTACGTGTTTCAGGGCCAGAGTGTTTCAGTCGAGCCATCAGGGCCGCAGTGATTCCTCCCAACTTTCGGTTGGCGACTGGAGTCAGCAAGTTCACCGGTGAGTCTAAGCCTGACACTTGGCTCGAAGATTACCGAGTGGCTGTACAGATTGGCGGTGGCAATGATGAGGTGGCCATGAAGCATTTGCCTCTCCTGTTAGAGGGCTCGGCCAGAGCGTGGCTGAATCAGTTAGCACCCAGCAGCATCTACACTTGGGAGGATCTCTCTCGAGTGTTTGTCACAACCTTTGAGGGAACATGCAAGCGACCCGCAGGCCTTACAGAATTGCGGTCTTGCGTGCAGAAGCCGAGTGAAACTCTGAGGGATTACATCCAGAGGTGGATCACTTTGCATCACACAGTTGAGAACGTACCGGATCACCAAGCAGTTTGTGCCTTTAAAGAAGGCGTCAAGAACAGAGAGTTGAACCTGAAGTTCGGTCGGACCGGAGAAATGTCCCTGAATCGGATGATGGAAATTGCCACCAAATACGCTAACGGAGAAGATGAAGATCGACTCCGGAGTGGCAAGCAGAAAGCAGTCGCCCAGGAAACCGGAGGCAATTCCAGTCGGAAGCAGAAGCGGAAGGCCGAGCCAGCCGCCCCTGGGGAGGCCCTGGCCGTAACCCAGGGAAATTTCAAGGGAAAACCCAAAGGCCCCTGGAAGCCCAAGAAAGTCAAGGATCAAGATGGAAATGATGTTTTGGATCTGCCATGTCACATCCACACCAAGAAAGATGAAGAGGGTAATTTATTTACCCAAAGCATACCACTCGACAGTGCCGGCTCCTGATCCAGCAGTTTCAGGGCAAACAGCCCAAAGATAAGGAAAAAGAGTCGGACAGAGTTGAGGAGAAGGAAGATAGCGACGATGGATACCCCCAAATCAATTCCACACTGATGATTTTTGCTGATGTCGAAAGCAAAAGTCGACTGAAAGTCATTAACCGTGAGGTGAATATGGTTGCTCCGGCGACACCCAGTTATCTGAAGTGGTCTCAGACTGCCATCACATTCGACCAGTCCGATCACCCTATGCACATTGCCACCCCTGGGAGGCAAGCTTTGGTGGTTGACCCAGTTGTTGAAGGCACTCGACTGACCAAAGTCCTGATGGATGGTGGCAGTGGCCTGAACATATTGTATGCTGAAACATTGAAAGGGATGGGCATTCCGATGTCCAGGCTCAGCGCCAGCAACATGAGCTTCCATGGAGTCATTCCTGGAAAGAAAGCCGAGTCACTCGGCCAGATTGCTCTCGACGTGGTTTTCGGTGATTCAAAGGATTACCGCAAGGAAAAGTTGACATTTGAGATTGTGGACTTCCAAAGTGCTTATCATGCTATTCTGGGCCGGCCAGCTTATGCACGCTTCATGGCTCGACCATGCTACGTGTATCTCAAGTTGAAGATGCCCGGCCCCAGAGGTGTGATCACCGTTACCGGCAATCGGAAGAAAGCAGAGGAGTGTTTTCAGAAAGGATCGAAGATTGCTGATGCTCAGATGGCAGTTGTTGAGCTACAAGAGTACCAGAAGACTGCTGATCCGAGTGAATTGCTACGAGCCAAGAAGCCTGCTTCAGAATCTGCTTTTCAGTCGTCCGGTGAAACTAAGCCAGCTCACATTCACCCGACCGACCCCGACGCTGCTCCGACTCACATCTCAACGACGCTCGACTCCAAATAGGAAGAAGCGCTCATCCAGTTCCTCCGTGAGAACTGGGACGTCTTCGCATGGAAGCCTTCTGACATGCCTGGAGTTCCCAGGGGGCTGGCTGAGCACCGTCTACGAGTCGACCCGAAGTTCAAGCCTGTGAAAGAACATCTTCGACGGTCCGCCGTCCAGAAGAGGAAAGCTATTGGCGAGGAGGTGGCTCGGCTCTTAGCAGCGGAGTTCATCCGAGAGATTTACCACTCCGAGTGGCTCGCCAATGTTGTCATGGTCCCCAAGAAGGACAAGTCACTTCGCATGTGCATTGACTTTAAACACATCAATCGGGCCTGCCCGAAAGATCATTTCCCTCTCCCCCGCATCGACCAAGTAGTGGACTCGACCGCGGGGTGTGAGCGTTTGTCTTTTCTAGATGCTTATTCAGGGTACCATCAGATCCGTCTGTATGGACCCGACGAGATCAAAACGGCTTTCATCACCCCATTTGGGTGCTTCTGTTATGTCACCATGCCCTTCGGCCACAAGAATGCTGGAGCCACGTTCATGAGGATGATTCAGAAGTGTTTACTCACTCAGATCAGTCGGAACGTAGAAGCATACATGGATGATATTGTGGTTAAGTCACGGAAAGGTTCCGACCTACTGACTGACCTTGCCGAAACCTTTGCTAACCTTAGGGGATACGATATCAAGCTCAATCCATCAAAGTGCACATTCGGAGTTCCAGGTGGAAAGTTACTCGGTTTTCTCGTTTCTGAACGAGGAATCGACGCCAATCCCGAGAAAGTTGGCACCATACTCCAGATGAAGCACCCTGTGCGTGTACACGATGTCCAGAAGCTTACAGGTTGCTTGGCCGCTCTAAGTCGATTCATTTCTCGTCTCGGTGAAAAGGCGTTGCCTCTTTACCGACTGATGAAGAAGTCTGACAAGTTCGAGTGGACTCCAGAAGCTGACGCAGCATTTGCAGAGCTCAAAGCTCTGCTCTCCACCCAGCCGGTGCTTGCTGCCCCAATCAGTAAAGAGCCTCTGCTGCTGTACATTGCAGCCACGGGACAAGTTGTCAGTACAGTACTCACGGTCGAGCGGGAAGAAGAAGGAAAGGCCTTCAGAGTTCAGCGCCTAGTATATTATGTGTCTGAAGTTTTGACCCCTTCGAAGCAAAGATATCCCCATTACCAGAAGCTTGTATATGGGATCTACATGACCACGAAGAAGGTTGCACACTACTTCTCTGACCATTCCATTACAGTCGTCAGCGACGCTCCACTGTCAGAGATCTTGCACAACAGAGATGCAACTGGTCGAGTGGCTAAGTGGGCGATTGAACTCCTTCCCCTAGATATCAAGTTTGAAGCAAAGAAGGCTATCAAGTCCCAAGCAATTGCAGATTTCGTCGCCGAGTGGATTGAACAGCAACTTCCGACTCAAGTTCACTCGGAGCACTGGACCATGTTCTTCGATGGATCTAAGATGCTGAATGGTTCCGGTGCTGGGGTAGTATTGGTCTCCCCCCGAGGAGATAAGCTCAGATACGTTCTCCAGATTCACTTCGATTCCTCCAACAATGAAGCAGAATATGAAGCACTCTTGTACGGGTTGCGCATGGCCATTTCACTCGGCGTCCGGCGCCTCATGGTCTACGGCGACTCAGATTTGGTGGTTAATCAGGTGATGAAGGAGTGGGACGTCAGAAGCCCAGCTATGACTGGCTATTGCAACGCAGTAAGAAAGCTAGAAAAGAAATTCGAGGGGTTAGAGCTTCATCACATCCCCCGACTGAAAAATCAAGCAGCATGATGATCTGGCAAAGATAGGCTCCAAGAGAGAAGCCATTCCCAGCAATGTGTTTTTGGAGCACATCCGCTCGCCGTCAGTCCAGGAGGATCCTTTCACAGAAGAAGCCCCGCAACCGAAAAGTGCCACAGATCCGACTGAAGTCGAAATTCCTGCTGTGGTCGACCTAGTCATGGAGGTCTTGGCTATCACTCCCGACTGGACGATACCATACATCGCGTATATCTTGAGGAAAGAACTCCCGGAGGACGAGGAAGAGGCTCGACAGATCGTCCGCCGATCCAAGGCCTTCACAGTCATAAAGGGACAGTTGTATAGGGAAAGCGCGACTGGAATCGGTCAGAAGTGCATAACACCAGAAGAGGGTCAGATGATCCTTGATGATATCCACTCGGGGACCTGTGGTCACCATGCGTCCTCTCGGACCATTGTGGCTAAAGCATACCGAGCGGGATTTTACTGGCCAAGAGCAAATGAGATGGCGAAAGAGATAGTCGACAAGTGTGGAGGTTGCCAGTTCTACTCCAACATGTCACACAAGCCTGCATCAGCCCTGAAGACCATTCCACTCGTCTGGCCCTTTGCTGTCTGGGGACTGGACATGGTCGGTCCACTGAGAACAGGCAGGAGCGGATTCACGCATGTGCTTGTGGCAGTCGACAAGTTCACCAAATGGATTGAAGCCAAGCCTATCAAGAATCTCGATGCTTGCACCGCTATCAGTTTCGTCAGAGGGCTAACATTCAGATATGGGGTCCCGCATAGCATCATCACCAACAATGGGTCAAACTTCGATTCAGACAAGTTCAGAGCTTTTTGCGCCTCTCAAGGCACACGAGTCGACTACGCGTCGGTCGCGCATCCTCAGTCGAATGGACAAGCTGAAAGAGCAAATGGTCTGATTCTCAAAGGATTGAAGCCTCGATTGATGCGTGATCTCAAGCACGCAGCAGGCGCTTGGGTCGATGAACTTCCGTCGGTTTTGTGGGGGCTGAGGACCACCCCGAACCGGTCGACTGGAAGAACGCCATTTTTTCTGGTTTACGGAGCCGAAGCCGTCCTGCCGAGTGATCTACTTCACAACGCCCCCAGAGTCGAGCTTTATAACGAAGACGAAGCAGAGCAAGCCCGGCAAGACGCAGTCGACCTCCTAGAGGAGGAGAGGGAAATGGCTATGATCAGATCGACCATCTATCAGCAAGACTTGCGTCGATTCCATGCCAGAAATGTGAAGAGTCGAGCCTTCCAGGAAGGAGATTTGGTCCTCCGAGTGGATCAACAGAAACCACACAAACTTGCTCCTACTTGGGAAGGCCCCTTCATCGTCACCAGAGTCCTCCACAATGGAGCATATCACCTCTACAATGTTGATCACCAGATCGACGAGCCACGAGCTTGGAATGCGGAACTGCTCCGCCCCTTTTACACTTGAGTTCTCCCTTGGACGAGATGTAATAAGAAAAAAAATTCTGCAGTTCATTTTTACCAAAGACAAGAGTGTCCCAATAATTGTTGTCACTCTTGTTTGCATACGAAATCCCCCAGTGGGTGACTTAGCTGCGAATCTATTTCGCCTAAGTTTGAAAAATCCTACCGAGTGGAGAGCAATCCTCCCACTAGGGGGCTTAGCTGCAGTCCAGTACTCGCCTAAGTTCTCCCACTTAGAGACTTAGCTGCAGTCAGGCACTCGCCTAAGTTTGAAAAAATCCTACCGAGTGGAGAGCAATCCTCCCACTCGGGGGCTTAGCTGCAGTCCAGTACTCGCCTAAGTTCTCCCACTTAGAGACTTAGCTGCAGTCAGGCACTCGCCTAAGTTTGAAAAAATCCTACCGAGTGGAGAGCAATCCTCCCACTCGGGGGCTTAGCTGCAGTCCAGTACTCGCCTAAGTTCTCCCACTTAGAGGCTTAGCTGCAGTCAGGCACTCGCCTAAGTTTGAAAAAATCCTACCGAGTGGAGAGCAATCCCCCCACTCGGGGGCTTAGCTGCAGCCCAGTGCTCGCCTAAGTGTTTAAAAATCCTACCGAGTGGAGAGCAATCCCCACACTCGGGGGCTTAGCTGCAGCCCAGTGCTCGCCTAAGTGTTTAAAAATCCTACCGAGTGGAGAGCAAACCTCCCACTCGGGGGCTTAGCTGCAGCCCAGCGCTCGCCTAAGTTTGAAAAAATCCTACCGAGTGGAGAGCAATCCTCCCACTCGGGGGCTTAGTTGCAGCCCAGTGCTCGCCTAAGTGTTTAAAAATCCTACCGAGTGGAGAGCAAACCTCCCACTCAGAGGCTTAGCTGCAGCCCAGCGCTCGCCTAAGTTTGAAAAAATCCTACCCAGTGGAGAGCGATCCTCCCACTCGGGGGCTTAGCTGCAGCCCAATGCTCGCCTAAGTGTTTAAAAATCCTACCGAGTGGAGAGCAAACCTCCCACTCGGAGGCTTAGCTGCAGCCCAGTGCCCGCCTAAGTACAAAACACAACCCAATCCGCGAGTCGACTGCTACCTTCTCCTTCGGAGCTGCACCACAAACACAAGGTTATTCCGAGTGAAGATCAAGTTCCACTCGACGAATCAAACCATGAAGATATTCAACGAGAAATCAAGATCAGATAAAGCCTAAAAGGTCCCAGACCTCACATCAAAGTACTCGAGCCCTCGGCTCGACGGAGTTTAACGGTTACAAATCCACTCGGCATTCCGAGGCAAATTTAAAGTGAAGCATGGAAGTTTTTCATTCCTCAAGAGGAGGACTGGAAGGGGAGACGAACTCGTCCAAGTCGATCCCGTCCGCAATACGAGTGGCAGCAGCAATAAAAGTCTCCATGAAGTCCTGAAAGTTGTGCTTCCTGGTATTGGCAACTTGGATGGCGGCCAACTTTTCTTCTCGCGCCTCCTTGCAATGGACGCGGACCAGGGACAGGGCGACATCAGCACCACATCTAGCAGAAGATTTCTTCCATTCCGCCACTCGACCCGGGACTTCATTCAGTCGGACCATCAGGGACTCGAGGTCGTTCTGAAGCGTCGTTCCAGGCCAGAGTGATGTGTCGATCCGCGACATCGCAACCTTCAGCCGAGCAAGATAATCAACAACGCTGGTAACACGAGACTCCAGTCGGAGCACGTTCATAGCAGCCTCGTCCTTCACGAGAGAATTGGCGGGATCCAAGCCTGGCTCCACTCGACTGGTTTCCTCTTCGAAGCTCTGGCAGAATTCTGCAAACACGATTCAAGAATAAGACAGTGGCCGTACGCGGGCTCGGTAACTACAAGACAGCCGGGTTGGAATAATTACCTTCGAGCATGACGAATAGCTTCTTGGCGAGTCCACCGAGATAAGCCTCCAGATCTTTTACCTTCCCCGCCAGCTCACCCGCCTTGTCGTGCAGAGCCATCTTTTCTTTCTTCAGTCGACTGGCATCTCGATTAGCTGTCTCGAGAGCAGTTTTCAGTCTGGAGTTCTCATGTTCAAGAGTTCCGACCGAAGCCAGTTTCTCTTCTGCGAGCTTCATTTTGCTCGAGGCCTCCTTCTGTGCCTCTGCAAGATCTTGATCCTTCTTCTTCAGAGCTTCCTCCAGTTTATCTGCGGCGCGTCGAGTGGAACCAACATCAAGAATGGACAAGAAAAAAAAGCCACCCATTAAGAATGAAGAACCTCACCAGCCATACCTTTTGCTTCTTCTTGCGCCTTCTTCAAATTCTCCTGGGCAAGCTTCAAGTTAAGGTTGAGCTGGATCTGTTGATTCTCCAACTCAGTATAGCGAGCTACAAGTTCACAGGATTTCTGCAAAAAGAAAAATCAGTCGACAGACGTCCAAAATAATTTGCTTCCGAGTAACTAAGAGGCAATGATGACGTTTCTAAGACTACAGCCGAATCAAGAACATTCGACAGTAGTCTCGGGGACTACACCCAGTGGGTGCACTCAGCATGCCCCCACTGTAAAAAAAAGTCGACTGCCCGCAGTCGACCGGATATAGTCCCATTCTACATGGCCTGACCAGACCGAGTGAAGAAATACAGCTACAACAACACAATATAAAGACTACAGTCGACTGCCCGCAGTCCACCGTAGTCTCGGGGACTACACCCAGTGGGTGCACTTAGCGTGCCCCCACTCGTCCAAGAATTGGCAGACACACCCAGTGGGTGTACAGATACAAAGATCTTCGGAAAAGAGATTCTTCAAACAGCATATCATAACAGACCAAGCGTTGAGTCGACTGACCTGGACGTTGCTCTGAAGAGCCGAGCTCGCGTCATAAGCTGCTTGGCTGGCCTCCCGAGCCAACTTCACTTGCTCCATCATGATCCCCGCCTGACGTATAGCCTCTTTTGCAGCAGCCGCTTGGTCCTCAGGGACGGGGTATGCGGCAAAAAGCGAAGACGGATCCGCAGTCGACGACGAGGGCCGCACACTCGCCAGAGGAACGGCGAAGGTCACAGAAGCCCGAGTGGTGTCACCACCATCCCGAGCTACGGCCTCAGACGCCGGAGCGGATTGGGGGGTCTTGTCAGCCGACGCCCTCTTGTGCCTCCTCACTCTCAACGGACCGTTGTCGTCGTCATCCGGGAGGTCGATAACATGAGGAGGGGCTACAAGGAAACATTCAATCGACCAGGGTTGCAATAAATGTTTAGTCGACTCAAAGCGGAACGTCAGTAATCGTACCAGGGTTGGAGGTAACAGCATCCTCCATCTCTTGGTCGTCGTCCTTGGCGGAGATCTCAGAAGTAGCAGCACTGCAAGCCTCGAAAGTCAGTCGGTTGGCTCAATGGATCGACCAAGGATCCGTCCACGGTCGACAAAGGAAAACAAGTTTTATTATTACCCAGAAATGGTGGGGACGGCCATCTTCATCTTGGGCAGAGCCTTGGGCGGCTTGGACGGCGCTGCGCGCGGGTGCTTGGGAGCCTTTCCAGTCGGCGTAGGAGAAGAGGTCCGAGGGCGTTTCGACGACTGCCCAACAGGAGCAGTCGCCCTACCACGCTCCCGCGCTGGATCGTGTGTGAGCTTGGATCGCCCCTCCGGGCGGGGGGGTTCAACCTCCTCCTCCTCCTCTTCGCTGGAGTCGACGTCGTCGCCTCCCTCTCCTTCACTGTCGGACTCCCACTCGCCTTGATCGTCCCCGCTCTCACCTCCGCTCGCCTCCCCTTCCTCAGTTGGCCCCTGTGCCCCATTGGGCGTCGAGTACATCTCAGTAGTCGCCTAAAAAACAACAGACAAGACAAAGGTCAATCGACCAACTCAAAGAAGACCAATGAAGAAAAACAAGATCTCAGTCAGGAGCATAAAGACATACCTGGTCCACGTCGTACGAGTTGTCGAGTGGAATTACCCTCCTGGCTCCTTGGGGTTGTCCTTGTTTCCTATGATGCTCGACAGCCACCCCTCCAGCATCTCATCAGTGACCTCCTCCGGGTGGATCCGAGTGGTGTCGTCGAAACCCGAGTACAGCCATATCGGGTGGTCACGAGCCTGGAGCGGTTGGATGCGCCTCCGGAGGAAGACCTCCAGCACATCCATGCTCGTCACGCCCTCACGGACAAGCTCAACCACTCGACCTGCCAGCACTTTGACTTGGGCCCTTTCCTCCGGCGCCACTTTCAAAGCAGGTTTTTCAGCTCGGTCGAGTGAGAAAGGGGGGAGACCAGTCGACTGTCCTGGGGTCACCTGGTCTTGACAGTAGAACCAGGCCGCCTGCCAGCCATGGACCGACTCCGGGAAAGTGATAGATGGAAAACAACTCTTTCCCCTCATCTGGATCGCCAGGCCCCCGCACAGCTGGATCACCTGCGTCCTTTCATCACTCGACTTGGCCTTCTTGACCGATTGAGAACGGCAGGTAAAGATGTGCTTGAAGAGACCCCAATGGGGGCGGCAACCCAAGAAACCCTCACACATGGAAATGAAAGCAGCGAGGTATACGATGGAGTTGGGAGTGAAGTGGTGAAGCTGCGCTCCAAAGAAGTTCATGAAGCTCCGGAAAAAAGGATGGGGCGGCAGAGAAAACCCGCGGTCGACATGGGTGGCTAAGAGCACGCACTCACCGTCGCGGGGCTGAGGTTCGATCTCTCTCCACGGGAGACGCGCAGCTTCATGGGGAATGACCCCCCTCCCTCGACCATGTCATCGAGATCTTCTTGCCGGATCACCAACGGCATCCAATCGCCTTGGATCCAGCCTCGGGGCAGAGCAGACCTTGAGGAGGATCCGCCCCGAGCGGACCTCTTCCCTTTCCCCTGCGCCGCTGCCTTCTTCGCGCGCTCCAGGGCGGATGTCTTGTCCTTCGCCATCATCGCCGGCAAATCATGCACGGACCCGCGGCGCTAGGGTGAGAACGGAGGTGGCGGAGGAACTCGCGAAGGGAGAGAGGAAAAAGGAAGCGCACTGTTTGGAAACCCCGAGCCGGCAACTTATAAGGGGCCGCTTCCGAGTGGCTGACTGGTAGGCCCAGGCTATCCAGTCAAATCCCGCAACAGACGTGCGCGCAGTACGTGGTGAAAAAGGCGACGCGAGGATCGAGGAGCTTCCACTTTATCGCTTCCGATTACTGCGGCCGCTCCTATCCCGCGCGCTTCCCGAAATCCGAATCCCGCGACACCCGCGAGCCGCAGAACAACTTGCTAAAACAGAAGACCCCGCTCGCGCCGACACTCGGTATGTCACACATAAAGAAATTCACTCGACGAAAGGCCTAGAATGGATCAAGGCGATTGAAAGAGGTTGATGACGTCATCCGTGACGGTTGGCCCAAAACGAGGCGCTCGCGTAGCCCAAAGAACCGGTCGGAAAGATCTCCAACTCTTTCCCCACTCTAACCTCGATCCATTCGGGGGCTAATGATGAAGCCATGTACCTAGGGTAGGGGCACGGGCCTGTCCAAAGAGCCCTACCCTGGGACATCCCTAGGAGAAGTCACCTTTCAATCGACTTGAAGGTATCCCACTCGACGGGTTCAAGACACTCGACCAAGAAGCCATCACTCGACCATGAAGCCAACCACTCGACTGCCAGGAGACCTAAAGTCACTCCGCAGGCAAACGGTCGGCTATTAAGTAGTCTTTATGGTCATTATCACACTTTATTAGGGGCGTTACCAGTAACGCCCAACCTTAAATGTACCTTAAACCCTGCATTACTGAGGGCAGGAGGGGCCGGCGAACTCTATATAAGCCACCCCCCTCCTCAGTATGAAGGGTTCGCACCTCTGTTATTCACACGCCAGTAATCCAATCGACCGCCTCCGGGCACCGAGACGTAGGGCTGTTACTTCCTCCGCGAAGGGCCTGAACTCGTACATCTTGGTGTGTTTACAACTTCCCAATAGCTGAGATCTAGCCTCTCCATACATACCCCCCCTACATCACTGTCAGAGTTAGAACCACGACAGACGGCAAGGGAGTTTCCATGCCCGACAAGCAAGCTGCCGGGAAGAAGCCAAAGAATGGACCCAAGCCTGAGACTGAGTGCTTTTATTGCAAGGAAAGTGGTCACTGGAAGCGGAACTGCCCCAAATACTTAGCGGACAAGAAGGCCGGCAAAACGAAAGGTATATGTGATATACATGTAATTGATGTGTACCTTACCAGTACTCGTAGTAGCTGTTGGGTATTTGATACCGGTGCGGTTGCTCACATTTGTAACTCAAAATAGGAGCTGCGGAATAAGCGGAGACTGGCGAAGGACAAGGTGACGATGCGCGTCGGGAATGGTTCCAAGGTCAATGTGATCGCCGTCGGCACGCTACCTCTACATTTACCTTCGGGATTAGTTTTAAACCTTAATAATTGTTATTTAGTGCCAGCTTTGAGCATGAACATTGTATCAGGATCTCGTTTAATTCGAGATGGCTACTCATTTAAATCCGAGAATAATGGTTGTTCTATTTATATGAGAGATATGTTTTATGGTCATGCTCCGATGGTGAATGGTTTATTCTTAATGAATCTCGAGCGTAATGCTACACATGTTCATAGTGTGAGTACCAAAAGATGTAAGATTGATAATGATAGTCCCACATACTTGTGGCACTGCCGCCTTGGTCACATAGGTGTCAAACGCATGAAGAAGCTCCATGCTGATGGACTTTTAGAGTCTCTTGATTACGAATCGTTTGACACGTGCGAACCATGCCTCATGGGTAAAATGACCAAGACTCCGTTCTCAGGAACAATGGAGCGAGCAACCAACTTATTGGAAATCATACATACTGATGTGTGCGGTCCAATGAGTGTTGAGGCTCGCGGTGGCTATCGTTATGTTATCACCCTCACTGATGACTTGAGTAGATATGGGTATGTCTACTTAATGAAACACAAGTCTGAGACCTTTGAAAAGTTCAAGGAATTTTAGAGTGAGGTTGAGAATCAACGTGACAGGAAAATCAAGCTTCTGCGATCAGATCGTGGAGGAGAATACTTGAGTCACGAGTTTGGCACACACTTAAGAAAATGTGGAATAGTTTCACAACTCACGCCGCCTGGAACACCTCAGCGTAATGGTGTGTCCGAACGTCGTAATCGCACTCTATTAGATATGGTGCGATCTATGATGTCTCTTACCGATTTACCACTATCTTTTTGGGGCTATGCTTTAGAGACTGCCGCATTCACTTTAAATAGGGCTCCGTCGAAATCCGTTGAGACGACACCGTATGAATTATGGTTTGGGAAGAAACCTAAGCTATCGTTTCTAAAAGTTTGGGGATGCGATGCTTATGTCAAGAAACTTCAACCTGAAAAGCTTGAACCCAAATCAGAAAAATGCGTCTTCATAGGGTACCCTAAAGAAACTATTGGGTATACCTTCTACCTCAGATCCAAAGGCAAGATCTTTGTTGCCAAGAATGGATCCTTTCTAGAGAAGGAGTTTCTCTCGAAAGAAGTAAGTGGGAGGAAAGTAGAACTTGATGAAGTATTACCTCTTGAACCGGAAAATGGCGCAACTCAAGAAAATGTTCCTGAGGTGCCTGCACCGACTAGAGAGGAAGTTAATGATGATGATCAGGATACTTCTGATCAAGCTCCTACTGAAATTCGAAGGTCCACAAGGACACGTTCCGCACCAGATTGGTACGGCAACCCTGTCTTGGAAATCATGTTGTTAGACAACGGTGAACCTTCGAACTATGAAGAAGCAATGGCGGGCCCGGATTCCGACAAATGGCTGGAAGCCATGAAATCCGAGATAGGATCCATGTATGAAAACGAAGTATGGACTTTGACTGACTTGCCCATAGAGCGGCGAGCCATAGAAAATAAATGGATCTTTAAGAAGAAGACAGACGCGGATGGTAATGTGACCATCTATAAAGCTCGGCTTGTCGCTAAGGGTTATCGACAAGTTCAAGGGGTTGACTACGATGAGACTTTCTCACCAGTAGCGAAGCTAAAGTCCGTCCGAATCATGTTAGCAATTGCCACATTCTATGATTATGAAATATGGCAAATGGACGTCAAAACGGCATTCCTTAATGGTTTCCTTAAGGAAGAATTGTATATGATGCAGCCAGAAGGTTTTGTCGATCCTAAGAATGCTGACAAGGTGTGCAAGCTCCAACGCTCGATTTATGGGCTGGTGCAAGCATCTCGGAGTTGGAACATTCACTTTGATGAGATGATCAAAGCGTTTGGGTTTACGCAGACTTATGGAGAAGCCTGTGTTTACAAGAAAGTGAGTGGGAGCTCTGTAGCATTTCTCATATTATATGTAGATGACATACTTTTGATGGGAAATGATATAGAACTCTTGGACAGCATTAAGGCCTACTTGAATAAGAATTTTTCAATGAAGGACCTTGGAGAAGCTGCATATATATTAGGCATCAAGATCTATAGAGATAGATCAAGACGCCTCATAGGTCTTTCACAAAGCACATACCTTGATAAGATATTGAAGAAATTCAATATGGATCAGTCTAAGAAGGGGTTCTTGCCTGTGTTACAAGGTGTGAAATTGAGCTCAGCTCAATGTCCGACCACGGCAGAAGATATAGAAGAGATGAATGTCATCCCCTATGCCTCAGCCATAGGTTCTATTATGTATGCCATGCTGTGTACCAGACCTGATGTAAACCTTGCCGTAAGTTTGGTTGGAAGGTACCAAAGTAATCCCGGCAAGGAACACTGGACAGCGGTCAAGAATATCCTGAAGTACCTGAAAAGGACTAAGGAAATGTTTCTTGTTTATGGAGGTGACGAAGAGCTCGTCGTAAAAGGTTACGTCGACGCTAGCTTCGACACAGATCTGGATGACTCCAAGTCACAAACCAGATACGTGTATATTTTGAATGGTGGGGCAGTAAGCTGGTGCAGTTGAAAGCAGAGCGTCGTGGCGGGATCTACATGTGAAGCGGAGTACATGGCAGCCTCGGAGGCAGCGCATGAATCAATTTGGGTGAAGGAGTTCATCACCAACCTAGGAGTCATACCCAATGCGTCGGGGCCAATCAAACTCTTCTGTGACAACACTGGAGCTATTGCACTTGCCAAGGAGCCCAGGTTTCACAAGAAGACCAGGCACATCAAGCGTCGCTTCAACTCCATTCGTGAAAATGTTCAAGATGGAGACATAGCTATTTGAAAAGTGCATACGGACCTGAATGTAGCAGATCCATTGACTAAACCTCTCCCTAGAGCAAAACATGATCAACACCAGAATTCCATGGATGTTCGACTCATCACAATGTAACTAGATTATTGACTCTAGTGCAAGTGGGAGACTGTTGGAAATATGCCCTAGAGGCAATAATAAAAGCATTATTATTATATTTCCTTATTCATGATAATTGTATTTATTCATGCTATAATTGTGTTATCCGGAAATCGTAATACATGTGTGAATAATAGACACCAACATGTCCCTAGTAAGCCTCTAGGTGACTAGCTCGTTGATCAACAGATAGTCATGGTTTCCTGACTATGGACATTGGATGTCATTGACAACGAGATCACATCATTAGGAGAATGATGTGATGGACAAGACCCAATCCTAAACATAGCACAAGATCGTATAGTTCGTTTGCTAGAGTTTTCCAATGTCAAGTGTCTTTTCCTTAGACCATGAGATCGTGTAACTCCCGGATACCGTAGGAGTGCTTTGGGTGTACCAAACGTCACAATGTAACTGGGTGACTATAAAGGTATACTACGGGTATCTCCGAAAGTGTCTGTTGGGTTGACACGGATCACGACTGGGATTTGTCACTCCATATGACGGAGAGGTATCACTGGGCCCAGTCGGTAATGCATCATCATAATGAGCTCAAAGTGACCAAGTGTCTGGTCACGGGATCATGCATTACGGTACGAGTAAAGTGACTTGCCGGTAACGAGATTGAACGAGGTATTGGGATACCGACGATCGAATCTCGGGCAAGTAACATACCGATTGACGAAGGGAATTGTATACGGGGTTGCTTGAATCCTCGACATCGTGGTTCATCCGATGAGATCATCGAGGAGCATGTGGGAGCCAACATGGGTATCCAGATCCCGCAGTTGGTTATTGATCGGAGAGCGATCTCGGTCATGTCTACATGTCTCCCGAACCCGTAGGGTCTACACACTTAAGGTTCGGTGATGCTAGGGTTGTAGGGATATGTATATGCAGTAACCCGAATGTTGTTCGGAGTCCCGGATGAGATCCCAGACGTCACGAGGAGTTCCGGAATGGTCCGGAGGTAAAGAATTATATATGGGAAGTCTTGTTTTGGTCGCCGGAAAGGTTTTGCGCATTATCGGTATTGTACCAGGAGTGCCGAAAGGGGTCCGGGGGTCCACCAAGGGGGTCCACCTGCCCCGGGGGGGCCACATGGGCTGTAGGGGTGTGTGCCTTGGCCTATATGGGCCAAGGGCACCAGCCCCAAGAGGCCCATGCGCCAAGAGATAAGGGAAAGGAAGAGTCCCAAAGGGGGAAGGCACCTCCTAGGTGCCTTGGGGAGGATGGACTCCTCCCTGGCCACACCCTTCCTTGGAGGAAGGGCCAAGGCTGCGCCCCCCCTCTCCCTTGGCCCTATATATAGTGGGGGGGAAGGGAGGGCAGCCACACCAAAGCCCTGGCGCCTCCCTCTCCCTCTCCAACACCTCCTCCTCCTTCGTAGAGCTTGGCGAAGCCCTGACGGAGTACTGCAGCTCCACCAGCACCACGCCGTCGTGCTTCTGCTGGAGCCATCTTCCTCAACCTCTCCTTCCCCTTGCTGGATCAAGAAGGAGGAGACGTCACGCTGACCGTACGTGTGTTGAACACGGAGGTGCCGTCCGTTCGGCGCTAGGATCTCCGGTGATTTGGATCACGTCGAGTACGCCTTCCTCATCCCCGTTCTTTGAACGCTTCCGCGCGTGATCTACAAAGGTATGTAGATGCAATCCGATCACTCGTTGCTAGATGAACTCCTAGATGGATCTTGGTGAAACCGTAGGAAATTTTTTTGTTTTCTGCAACGTTCCCCAACACCGACCACATCCGTGTGGACGTCGAGCTGAAGGGCCCCAAGACCTCGAGACGGCCATGTACAATGCTCGGGCATTCGAGCGTCGCGCCCAGGCCTTGACGCCGACGCCCTCGTCTTGTGGGGGCCGGCACCTCCCCGCCCACCCCCGACAGCACCCGTGCCTTCGACCGCATCACCAGCAGGCACCCCGTCCGTGACGCGCCCTTTCCGGCGCCTCTCTCAGGCGGAGCAGCTCGAGCGCCGACGCATGGGGCTTTGCTTTAACTGTGATGCGCCCTACGCCCCGGGCCATGTCTGCCCGCGCCTCTTCTACTTGGAGACGACCGACGAGACCGAGGATGACACACCCGGTGATGGACTCGGTGACCCAGCCGCCGCGGAGCCTGCGCCTGCACCCGCGCCCGCTCCGACGACGGCCCTCGTCGTCTCGCTCCACGCGCTGGCCGACATCCGTGATGAACGGACGATGCGTTTACCGGTCACGATCCAGGGCGAGCGTTTGGTGGCCCTCTTGGACACATGTTCCACGCATAACTTTCTGTCTGAGGCCACCATGCAGCGCCTCGCGCTATAGCCGACAGGCGGGGAGCAGCTGCGGGTCACCGTCGCTAATGGTGACCGCCTTCGCTGCCATGGGCTCGCACGGGACGTGCCCGTCATTATCGGCGACGAGCACTTCACCATCACATGTGCCGGCATTGACTCGGGCTGCTTCGACTTCATCCTCGGCGTCGACTTCTTGCAGACTCTCGGTCCCATCCTTTGGGACTTCGATGCCCTGACGATGACCTTCTGGCGTCTCAGCCGCCGCGTTCGGTGGGAGGGCATTGGAGGCACCCCGGCGACGCCCCCGCTCCACCTGGCCGCGGCCACCACTGAGGTTGTGCATCCGCTGTTGGACCACCTCCTGCAGCAGCACCGTGATCTCTTTGAGGAACCGCAGGGCCTTCCACCGGCCCGTGTCTACGACCATCGTATTCACCTCCTGCCGGGCTCGGCACCGGTGGCAGTACGGCCCTACCGGTATCACCAAGAACTCGAAGTGCTCGTTCGGGACGCCTTCTATCGCTTACCTCGGCCACGTCATCTCGGCCGAGGGGGTGGCCATGGACACCGACAAGGTGGCGGCCATCGCTGCCTGGCCGATTCCGCAGTCTCCGTAGGCTCTTTCACGGATTTCTGGGCCTTGCGGGGTACTACCGGAAATTCATCCGAGAGTTTGGCCTCATCGCGGCACCGCTCACGTGCCTTCTCCGTTGCGATGCCTTTTCTTGGGATGAGGAGGCCACCACGGCGTTCAAGGCCCTCAAGGGGGCCCTCACGATGGGTCACATCCTGCAGATGCCTGATTTCGACCTACCGTTCACCATCGACTGCGACGCCTCCGGTGCGGGGTTCGGTGCGGTCCTTCATCAGGGCGATGGACCCCTCGCCTTCTTTAGTCGGCCCTTTGCCGCCCGCCATCTAAAGCCGGCGGCCTATGAGCGCGAGCTCATTGGCTTGGTACAGGCGGTGCGTCACTGGCGGCCCTATCTTTGGGGTCGCTCCTTCCGGATCCGTACGGACCACTACTGCCTCAAGTTCATGCTGGATCAGAGGCTCTCAACCGTGCCGCGGCACCAGTGGATCAGTAAACTCTTCGGGTTTGACTTCACTGTCGAGTACCGTCCGGGTCGCCTTAACACCATCGCTGACGCCCTGTCTCGGCGTGATGCCGACACTGCCGACGGTGCGGCTGAGGGGGCGGCCTTCTACATCATCACCGGGTCTTCCTTCGCCCTCTTCACCGACATCCGACGGGCGACAGCAGTTGCAGCCGACGTGCTCCTCCTTCAGCAGCAGCTGGCTGCGGGGGAGCTGGATGAGCCATGGCGCCTCACTGATGGCCTGCTCCTCCATGGGCGTCGGGTTTTTGTTCCGACGCACGACGATCTCCGTCATCATGGTGCTACGCCTCGCCCACTCGGCAGGCCATGAGGGTGTGTAGAAGACACTCCATCGTCTCTGCACCGACTTCTACATTGCAGGTGATCGTGCCCTGGTCCCTGACTGGGTACGGTCTTGTGTGACGTGCCAACGCAACAAGATGGAGACTCTACGGCCGGCTTGCCTGCTCCAGCCTTTGGAGGTGTCGTCCCAGGTCTGGGCGGACATTTCCATGGACTTCATCGAGGGCCTCCCCAAGATGGGCGGCAAGTCCGTCATTCTCATAGTGGTCGATCGCTTCTCCAAGTATGCCCACTTCATCGCGCTCGGGCATCCCTACACGGCGGCGTCTGTCGCTCGGGCCTTCTTCGATGGTATTGTCCGTCTCCACGGGTTCCCATCTTCGATCGTCAGTGATCGGGACCCCGTGTTCATGGGACACATGTGGCATGACCTTTTCCAGCTGGCAGGCGTTAAGCTCCGCCTGAGCACAGCTTTCCACCCTTAGACGGACGGCCAGTCTGAGGTCGTTAACAAGGTGATTGCCATGTATTTGCATTGTGTCACAGGTGATCGCCCTCGCGCATGGGTGGACTGGCTCTCGTGGGCGGAGTACTGCTACAACGCCTCTTATCACTCCGCCCTCCGTGCTACACCTTTTGAGGTGGTTTATGGCCAGCCGCCCCCGTCGATTCTTCTTTTTGATCCGGCCCTGGCACGGACCAAGGCGGCCGGTGCTCTTCTACGGAACCGTGACGAGATGCTGGCAGAAGTTCGGCAACGCCTCCTTCAGGCCCAGCAGTTGGCCAAACACTACTACGATGGCAACCATCGTGAGGCGGAGTTCACGGTGGGTGATTGGGTGTGCCTGCGTCTACTTCATCACTCTATGCAGTCCCTGGACCCACGCGCAAAGAGGAAGCTGGGTCCTCGCTATGCCGGTCCCTTTGCTATCCTAGAACGCATTGGGAATGTGGCTTACCGTCTTCAGCTTCCAGCAGGTGCACGGATCCATGATGTCTTCCATGTGGATTTGCTCAAACCCTTCCGTGGAGAGCCACCCGCGGGTCCTCCCGCACTGCCGTCGGTCACCGACGGGCGTCTACTTCCTGAGCCGGAGAAGGCGTTGAAGGCTCAGCTGCGTCACGGTTTCTGGTACATGTTGATTCAGTGGGGTGGACTTTCAGAGGAGGACGCTACTTGGGAGCAGCGTGAGGAGTTCCGCCAACACTACCCAGACTTTCAGCTCGAGGACGAGCTGTTTGCACAGGCGGGGAGAGATGTTATGATCAGCCGGACCTACGGCCGTAGGAGTCCCACCGGGCAAGCTTAGCCCGCAAGTTATCTTAGTTTTTATTTCACATCGTGGTTATATATATAAGTTGCAAGACTATTTTGAGATTTAAGCAATAAGACTATTTCTATTGCCCGGCTCCCAGAGGAGTCGGAAACCCTAAACCTTAGCCACCTCCTGTCTTCGCCGCCACCGCACCGCGCAAGGACGGCGCCACGCCGGCGGCCGCTGCGCTCTAGCCCTCGCCCGCCTCCCTCGTTCCCCTACAACCTACGTCCGAGACCGGGAAGAACCCTAACTCCTATCAGTACCAAACAGGTCCTAAGCAACATATATCTCTCCTTGTATCTTAATGTGTTGGACATGATGGCCTGTGTCTTCAGTCAACTTGTCTATTATGTTTCAACTGACTTGTATGGTAGTATACGTTTGAAGAATCCATGTGGTTCGTTGATCTCCTATGCGACCTGTGTCTGATCAATGGTGATAATGTTGAAGGGCATAAGATTTGTGTGTGCCTTTTGTTTTCTAGACTGTCTTTCTACTTGAACCAACTTAAATTACTACTAGAGTGGTATTTACTTAATATGTGTCTTTTGTCCTTTCACATTGTACACTAGATCATGGTGGCACGCCATTGCTGTGCCTGCCTATTTTTTACAATAAAAACAATGGGAATTTATATAAATATAGAAACATGAAAGTTGAATTTGCATAAAACAATACATAGTTGTTAGCAATAGAAGAGGGAGTGAGGCTTTTGGGCTCTCAGACTCCTTCAAAAATTCAAAAACCAACCTTTTATGTTTAAAAAAACTGAAAATAAATACAGAAGTACTTATAGATGTATAATAGATGTGTATAAATTTCATTATAAAATGCGTTTTGATGTGACTTGTAAAAAAATCATGTATTTTTATAGTGAATAGTATATGTACTAGAAATACATGATTATGTGTAGATTGCGTGAAAATGCATTTGATGGTGAAACTTTGTAGACAAGTGCTATACATCCATTGGTGTATGTGTATTATTTTTAGAATTTTATGGAACCTAAAATTGTGATTTTTGAAATTTTCAATTTCGCAGAAGAGGTAAAGTCAACTATTTTCTGCTTATATCAAATTACAAGAGGCCGTTGTGCACTGTGATCTTATAAATTAAAGGAAACTACCAATTACATATTATGGTCTTGGTAATGAAAAGAATTCCTAAGCTTAGTGTTGCAGGATCTCCATCTGCCCCGAGATTTGCATGAAGTATATGACAAATACTCCCATCCGTTTCTAAATATAAGTCATTTTAAAGATTTCAATATGAAATACATACGGATGTATATAGACATAGTTTAGAGTGTAGATCCACTCATTTTGCTCCATATGTAGTCTATATTGGAATCTCTAAAAAAGACTTATATTTAGGAACGGTGGGAGTAGTATGCATGAATGATCCCGAACAAATGTTGTTGCTTTTTGCAAAAAGAACTTAGATCTATTATAAAGATTCACCAGAAGTACAAAGTACCTCAAACATAAGACAAATTGCAACAATGTCTATGGACCACCGAACGACCAGAATCGTTGATCGAATGTGTTGTTGGTGTCATTCTCATACCGGAGCCGGCATGGCCTTATTCATGACAGTTGGGAAGTCTTTATGCACCTGCCCTGAGGACCAACACCTCGGAGTCGCAGTCGTCGCCATTGAACCCTTGAATCGATTTGAAGAACCTGACGCCAATGTCAGCGTCGTGTACGCACGATGAGAATCGATGTTGGAGCTTCGTCTAATCCGTCCCAACAAACGAACTTGACAAAGATCAGAGCCCGGAAGACTAACTCGAAGAAGAAGCGCTTCCATCCGTCTGAGCATCACCTATGAAAGGACTAAAACCTTAATGTAGGATCGATAAGCATGTCTAGAGGGGTGTGAACTAAGCTCAAAATAGACTCTTTCCCAAGTTTTAATTTCTTGGCTGATTTTAGACTTTTCTAGCAATCTATAGAGCACCCTATAGGCAGTGGAAAGTAAAGATATGCAAGTGCAAAATAAATGAGATAGAGTTGAGAGAATCGCAAACACAATTGGCTTAGTGAAGGTTTTTCTCGTGCTTCGGATAGTTGGCACTATCTTACATCCACGTTGATGGAGGCTTCGATCTGCAAAGGATCTAAGATCACAAGTATCCCAGTTGCGATATTCCACGAAGGAATAAGGTCCACAAAGGCTCCACGAAGGAGAAATCACAACTATTCCACCATGGCACACGCCCATGAAGGAATTGTCTCACTAAGGTAGATCTCCATGAAGTAGGCGATCTCCAAGACTGTACAAACTTCTTGGGTTCTACACAGTCTTGAAGACTTCCAAGCAACACCTAGCCAACCTAGGAGGCGCACACCCTCCAAAAATAGCAAAGACAGAGGTTGATTGGTGATGAATCATTTGCTCTTGTGCTTCAAAAGATAATTTCCTCAACACTCAAACTCTCTCAAGATTTGGCTATGGATTTGGAGAAGTAGGAGTGGAAAGCAAGAGGGGATTAGATCTCAAAGGGTTTTACTAGATAGTTGGATTGGAAAGCCTATTGCACATCTCGGAGGTTCCGATAGGAATTGCTCGGTGGCTCCAAAGTGAACAAAAGTGTCAACTTTCATATGCATCTGTAGTTCCGAATGAAAATCAATTGGTGTCTCCAAAGAGAGCACTTCAACAGTGGCACTCTCTGTTAACGTTGCATAAGTTCTGGCTTGTATTGCTCGGAATTTCTAACATGGTAACGATAAGTTTACCAGGTTGCTTTGCTGGCTCTGGATGGACTGTTGGAGGCTTGGATTGAATAGGGTTTGTCCATCGATTATATCTTGATGATTAGGTGTTTTTCGAGTGGAGGTGCTTTAACAACACCGAGATGAATGTCACTAGGTATATATAGTGGAAACTTTTGACAAGCTTTTCGTGTTTGATCTTTAAGCACATGGAGCAGAAGGCTCATTACCAGATGAAAGAACATGCGGTGCCCCCATGTTTGGTTTTGGTAATTGATGACAATCTCTATGGACTAATGGTTGCCCTGAGTTATATTTAAAGGTTTTGTCCATATGCTTTTCTTGGAGTACATGTGTTGGTTTCAAGGAGAGTTTGTGTCGACCAAGGTGCTATTCAAGGAATTACCTAAAGATTGGTCTTGTGAGAGGTTGATCAAGACTAAGTCAAAGAGTGAATCAAGTTTATCAACCCACAAAGCGTAGAAAATGTACCGAGAGGGATCAACCCACAAAGCGTAGAAGATGTACCGAGAGGGATTAAGTGATCCCTTAGTATAGTAAGCATTGTCAATTACGCTTGGTGTACTAACCCATGGTCTTCGTGAGAGTTCTTTATGGGGTTAGGTTGCGGTGTGCAAGTTCAAGTGGAGCATCACGAAGAGATCAAATGCTTGAAGCTTGCCATCCTTTTTGGTGACAATGGACTTGTGAAGATGTGCGGAAGAGTGGCTCACCCATAGTGGAGTATGGGGGAGCAATCAACTAGTCTTCATCGAGTCAACCCAATCAAGAAAGGTGGTCCAACTTGAGGGAGTCAAGATCGTCATCATCTAGCTCAAGTGGACCATGTGCAAGGCAAAGGTTTGCCCTTGATAGGTTTTCTATTTTACCGGTCTCATGATGGTAGTTGGGAAACCGGGTTATAGGATCGATTATCGTACTATCAAGGGGGGGCTCTCGATGAGTAGCTTGATCGTATCGTTCGTAGAGAGCTCAAACCATTGCATCCTTGCATCATCTTTCTTGGTTCTTGTTTGGTTCTCTTTGTGAGTCTTAGAGCTTATGGTCATCTTGATGACAAGCTTGAGTTCATCGAAAACGGAGTTCGCATGCATCTTCTATGATGTTTTTGATGTCGGAGGTTTTGCCGGTTCTTCTCGGTTGGAGGTTTCACTCCTCTTCTTGTTAGGCATTTCTCGGTCGTTGTTTTGATGCTACTCGTCGTCTTGTATCCAACAAGCTTGAGTTTGCTCAATTCGAAGCTCGTATGAAGAAGTTATGGCAGTTCTTGTTTCTTGAGAGTGGCTTTTGTCTGGTCCCAGCGGTAGTATCACTTGGAGCTCTCAGCCATAGTACCACTGCAGTGCCGCTCTTCTACCGCCTCGATTTTTGGGTCCTGCTCTTCTCGTGTTGGGTTCAGCGGCAGTAGGAGTAGCAGTAGGAGCGGTAGTACCGCTGGGCCAAGCGGCAGCACCGCTGCGGCCAACGGTAGTACCGCTGGCTACAGCGGTAGTGCCGCTCATACTGCTCTACCTCTCTGGCAGTTTTTCAGCTCGTGTTTTTCTCTCTCGTTGGGGTGTTTTGACCATGCTAAGCGGTAGTACCACTCGTGGAGCGGTAGTACCACTCGTGGAGCGGTAGTACCGCTCGTGTGCGGGCTGAGCACATAACCGTTGGATTCGGGAGCTCCTATAAAAGGGGGTCTTCTTCCCCAATGAACCTTATCCTTTGAGCTCATTTTCTTCCCCCATTGTTGACCTTCTTCGAGCTTGCTAACTCTCAATCCCTCCATGGATTCTTGCTAGTTTTTGAGGGAAAAGAGAGAGGAGATCTAGATCCACATTTCCACCAATCACTTTCTCCTCTATGTGAGGGGAACCCCTTGGATCTAGATCTTGGAGTTCTTGGTGTTCTCCTTCTTGTTCTTCCTCTCATTTTCCTCCCTAGCATTAGTTGCTTCGGTGGGATTTGAGAGAGAAGGACTTGGGCACTCCGTGTGCCCTTGTCATTGCATTTGGTGCATCGGTTTGAGTTCTCCACGGTGATACGTGGAAGTTACAAGTTGAGAAGCTTATTACTCTTGGGTGCTTGGTACCCTTGAGCTTGTTACTCTTGGGTGCTTGAGCGCCCTAGACGGTTGGTGGTGTTCGGAGCTCAATCATTGTGGTGTAAAGCTCCGAGCAAGCATCGGGGTCTCCAATTAGGTTGTGGAGATCGCCCCGAGCAATTTGACGGGTACCGGTGACCGCCCCAAGGGTTGCCAAAGTGTACGGGTTTGGTGACCGCCCCCAAGGATTGCCATTTGTACGGGTTCGGTGACCGCCCTCAAGGGTCCCTTAGTGGAATCACGGCATCTTCCATTGTGCGAGGGCGTGAGGAGATTACGGTGGCCCTAGTGGCTTCTTGGGGAGCATTGTGCCTCCACACCGCTCCAAACGGAGATTAGCATCCGCAAGGGTGTGAACTTAGGGATATATCATCGTCTCCGTGTGCCTCGGTTATCTCTTACCCGAGCCCTTTACTTATGCACTTTACTTTGTGATAGTCATATTGTTTCTTGTCATATATCTTGCTATCACTTAGTTGCTTATCTTGCATAGCATAAATTGTTGGTGCACATAGGTGAGCCTAGTTGTTTTAGGTTTTGTGCTTGACAAATTAACCGCTAGGTTTATTCCGCATTTGTTCAAGCCTAAACCGTAATTATTTTAAAACGCCTATTCACCCTCCCCCCCTCTAGGCGACATCCACGATCTTTCACCACATCCTAGTCCCCTTTTGATAGTAGTGGCAATGCCTATGGACTCAATGTGATATTGGATCACTAAAATGAAAATGTATTCCATTTGGAGGGAAGCCTTTCAGTTCCAAGTTTGGAGGAGAGAAGGACATTTGACCATGTCAAAAGCTTCCAAAGTCAGTTTTAGAAGGACACCATAGACTCTTTTACTCTATCCAGTTTTTTTAGTGTTTCATGGGGAATCAGTATCCCCTCAAATTTGTATCTCCCTTTTAGGAAGGTTGTTTGAGAACACTAATCCCCCCTTTTATGACTGCAATTAGTCTTTAACCATGACCTTACTGATTATCTCAAAGACAAGATTCAAGAGACATATTGGCCTATACTTCCGCATTCTTTCAAGAAGACACCATTGTCATCTTGGCCAATATGTCTCTTGAATCTTGTCTTTGAGATAATCACCAAGGTCATGGTTAAAAAACCTTGTTTTATTCATCTTGGTGTCATCTCACCCCGTGGCAGCCCAAAAACCTTGTTTTATTCGTCTTCTTTTTGACCACCTTCTCCACATTGTACGTGCTCACCTCCTTCTACTTGTCAGTGTTGAGGCTACCGTTAAGTCTATATCAACCATTGCCTCCCACTCCTCCTCGAATGAAATCGAGCTCGACATTGTGATGATGTAATATCCTGCGATCTATTGTAGGAGAAAACCAGACGCTATCACAAAGATTTATATCATTGTGCCTCGGATAGAGACCTTCTTGAACGCGGTGACCATAACACAATTTGTAGAGTGCACCTACTCTTTATTAGCTAATGATAGTTTGATGAATACAAATTTCCTTGGGGGAACTATTAGCCAAATGTTACGGCCAACTGAAGGTACAAAGCGCTACAAGCTAGGTTATGAGCATATTTTTTGACTTCATGTTCTCGTGCATGAAATGAACTTCCCGAAAAGCCTTATCCCTCCCTTGTACCATCAAAATGTGTCCATACAAAATCGATGACGATGCCTGAAGAATCATCACAACAACCCGACAATCTCTTGTAATTGTGATTTTATGTAATATGGGATATTCCGCTACAACGCCTCTCAACATGCCAATGCTTGGAGGGTTTACAGATAGGACAATTCCTCGAAGAACAGTGTAGATGCTCCCAAGAAGACACCGTTGTCATCTCTTGTCACTGCCACCAGCAAACCAACACACATATTCTTATATATCCCTGCGTCGACATTGATCTTCGTAGTTCCTGGTCTTGGTGTAGTCCCATCTAGGATGACCGCAACACGATTTGGCCCATAGGAATTTTGGTGAAGAAGCTCAGTTTTGTGCTTGATGCATGAAGCATAGTTTTGTTCTGGTGCATAACCTAATGCAGCCAGCATAGGGCGCTCCTCCTCATCATTTATAGCGTCGATTGGGGAACCAACACCCATGCGATAGTTATTGGGCCGTAGTCCATTAGCGCCGCTCTCGCTACTTCGCTCGTGTGGTTTAGCTAGCCAAAATTTTGTTTGCGCTAGCTGCTAGCTAAAAAACAGCTCTCAGTTTTTTGGGTATAATTTTAAAAATCCACATATTCAAATAAAATGCTTCTGAGTTTGAAAGGTTCAAAAATAAAAAAGTTCATGAATTCAAAAAAAATCATGAATTAAAAAATTCATGATTTTAAAAAATTCCACGAACTCAAAAAATGTTCACGAATTATAAAAAATGTAAATTAAAAAATTCTGACGAATTAGAAAAAACGAATTTGAAAATTTTTCACTGATTTTAGAAATGTTCAGGATTGTTTTTAAAAGTTCATGGATTTTTAAAGTTAAAATTTAAAACTAAAAAAATGAACAAAAACCTGCCCCCAAAAGAAGAAAAAACCGGTTATTCACAAAACGAGAGCGAGCCTTCCGAGCCCATTACAGGCGATACAGATGGTCCAGCCCACTAGCTGTGCCTTCGGCGAAAACAGTAGAAACCGGCGCTCCTCGGGCCAAAAAAAAGCAGCACGTCGCGCGTGGGTAAGGAATTTCTTCGCGTGCACCCAAACGGAGTACATAATTCCAAAAAGACCCTCCCCCGGGCCAACGCCACGCCATTACTACCGTCCAACGCTACTCCAAGCTCCACACGATTTCCCCAACCGGAGACTCGGACAGACAGGGTCGCCCAGATCGGAGCAGATGACGGCGGCAGCGGGAGCGGCGACCCGGCCGGCGCTGGTGGTGGGGGCGCTCGTGGCGGCGCTGATGATGCTGGGCTCGGAGGCGGTGTGGCTCGACCTGCCGCCCTCGGGGACCAAGTGCGTCTCCGAGGAGATCCAGCCCAACGTGGTGGTGGTCGCGGACTACATGCTCATGTACGAGGCCCACGCCACCGCCCACCCCACCGTCGCCGTCAAGGTAAGCGCGGCGCGATCCCCTCCCTTCGTCTTCGCATGTTTGCTTTCTTGTTCCAGTGGTTTGATCTTGATCTAGACCGGTGAACTCTCGCGTGTTGGGATCCAGGTGCAGGCGACTTTGGGGGCGATAGATACTAGCTTGTTTTAATTATTTGTGTTAAGTTTAGTTGGTGGATTGAACTTTTTGAGTCAAAATTAGAGCCTCCGTGGCAATTGAATTTGGGCATTTTTAGAAGAGAAAACTGACCAGCTTAAGTTAACATCTCCTAGAGAAGTCAACAGGCAAAAGTTTTACATTTAGTGTAAGTTGGTGCACAGGGTCTGTGCTATGTGGATTATGGTAAGGTTAAATGATGTTAATCCAGTACTCCAGTAGTTTGTCATGAATCTGCTCATATGCTCCAGTGCTTTGTTCTGGAGGAAGCAGCTGAGGTTTGAACCGTTGAGCTAGACATGGTGGACTTGATGCGAATTGACCCAAAGTGCCACTTCCTAGTTGCTTCACATCGGGGCAACATGCTGTGGACTGATAATTTCTATGCATGTAGCAATATCCCAAGTAACGTGACCTGCAGCTGCAGGACTCTTTGGGCACCTGGCACCTATTATTAGAATAGCATGGTCGTAGGTACTGAGACTAATAAAAGATGATTGGGGTTAAGAAAACAAGCGAGGGATGGATTGTTATTCATTATCACCGCTATGGATGGGCTGATGAGATTCTGGTAAGATGCAATCATGTTTGCATGTGGGCAGACGGATGAACATACAGGGATATGACATAAGGTCCCACTTCTCACCCATCCTGTTGTAGATAATGAGAACTTCAGATTTCAGACTCATGATGTGTGTTGCGCAATCCAGGGAACCAGAGATTCGATGATACATGTGTATTGTAGCTCATAACTGGAAAAGTACCAGTAAGTAACTGGGATTAGCCACATGTTCACAACTCTGTCGTTCATATGTCCAAGAATTCTGCAAGCAACACATGGATGTTGTATTGTACTTTTGCGGTGCCTATGTTTTCTTCTGTAAAACTTTTGTGGTGGCTAAATGGTGCTTTGGCATGCTGAGTGTGTATGAATATGGTGACTTTTTTTGCTAATGTTCACACACATAATTAGCATAGCATGTCCATATATCAGTTAGTCTTATGGAAGATTTTTTTAGAAATGATGATTTCTGAAGACAATTTTTTTTTCTTGCTTACTCATTTGTATTGTACATGTTTGTGTAGGTTACCTCACCATATGGCAATACTGTACATCACAAAGAAAATGCCACAGTGGGCCAGTTTGCATTTACAACTTCAGAAGCTGGAAACTACCTTGCTTGCTTCTGGCTAGACAGCGCAGAGAAAGGATCAGGAGTATCTCTAAATCTTGATTGGAAGATAGGGATTGCGACAAAGGACTGGGACTCTGTTGCCAAGAAGGAGAAGATTGAGGTGTGCCAATTATTTAAATACACCTAGTCCAAATGGCACTATACTTCAATGTAATGCATTGTTTTTTGTTCCTGATTATTTTAATCTGAAATTTCTGTGTTCAGGGTGTTGAATTAGAGCTCGCGAAACTTGAAGCTGCAGTGGAATCCATTCATCATAACTTATTATATCTCAAAGCAAGGCAAGTTATCTATTCTACTTTTTGTGTGTGTTTTAATAGCCAGACAACAGATTGTGGTCGTTGTGCTACGTTGCACCAGTCTATTTAGGTAGGGGAGTCTGTAGTCTGTACTATTTCCAGTTGGATGTTTTTATATAGGCTAAATATAAATATACTTTGAACTAACTGTTACATATAAAAGTTGGTGACTATGAAACTACAGCATTGTGATTTGTGAAACAGAACCTACGGGTCTCATCTGTCTTGGGCTGTAGATTGAGCTGCTATTTGAAGTTCTTAGGTGGTCTTACAGTTCTTGGGATATGGACAAGCAAACCTACTAGCTTTACTTATCTTTACTACAATATAATATTTGGAACTGGCAATGCATAGCATAATGCGTGATCTTGATGTGTTTATGCAGGGAAGCGGAGATGCGGGAAGTGAGCGAGAAAACGAATTCCAGGGTTGCCTGGTTCAGCATCTTGTCACTGGGCGTGTGCATTGTGGTCTCCGCTCTGCAGCTATGGCATTTGCAAGGCTTCTTCCAGAAGAAGAAGCTCATCTGAATTCACTCGTTTCACCATGTACTCCTGTGCTGTTAACTACCTTAGCAAGAGGACAGTTTTGTCGTATTTATTTCGACAAACTCATGTGATGGACAAAACAGTTCCCTGGTACAAGATACATGATTTCAATACCAAGCAGTTCCTTGGTGTTTGGTGCTTGATACATGATATTATGTGCAATAGAAATATTTTCAAATCTGCTACTTCTAGGATTATATTTGGCCTTTGTGTGTGACATAGTATATATAGATTGTGAAATTTTATCATTGTCTCATCTGAATTTCTTTTGGTACCAGGGAATTGAAATACTCCTAGTATTAAAATTTATTACCATCTACTCCCTTCGTTCCATAATATAGAAGTGTTTTTGATACTACGCTTTGACGGAGGGAGTATTTTCTTGCCGGGGTAATTAGAGCTAGGGGAACTTCAAATCTATTGTTTGGCTGGAGGGATTGAGAATTCACAAGGGAATATGCATAAGACTTGAGACTCCAACTAACAGGCGAGGGAGTGTGCTGAAAGGGAATTGTTTTAGTGAGTCAATCGTAACCCTTCATCCTAACTTCTCTTGTCTAGTCCCTTGTCAATTCTCATGAACCAAATAAGGGAGTACAATTTCTTCGCAAATTGTCAAACATAATAATTCCTATCATGCACCAAACAGAGGATTGGGATAAAACGACTTATCTCATGTCTAATCTCAATACAACTCCTTACTTTAAACTCTCATTCCCCCTCTCAAATACTCCCCCCGTCCGAAAAAGCTTTCTCTCAAATGGATGTATCTAACATCAAGTTAGTGCTAAATACATTCATTTTAGGGACAAATTTGAGACAAGTTTTTTTGGATGAAGGGAGTATTGCCAAACATGCTGTAGAGCACTTGGGGCCTGTTTGGTTTGCGCCCTAAGCTTGCCACGCCTAACCTTAGTCGTGCCACAATAGCTTAGGCATATATTTGGTTTATTGCCATATTTGTGGCTTGCCACACTTTTCTAGCCACTTGGTCCACATGTCATAGGCCTAACTTTTTACCAAATCTTGCCACACTTATGGTGGCCATTTTGTGAGCCACACTTTTTGTGGCAGCCACACTTTATCTAAGATTAGTTGTCGTAAAGTTAGCCATGAACCAAACAGGCCCTTGATTTTGGGGCTGTACTAGGCTTGGCCGGGCCATGTCAGACACAGACAGTGGGCTTCCCTAAAAAGTGGTTAGACAGTGCCCAGTGGGGCTTCGCCGGATAGACGAATCACGGTCGGTCAAACAAGGGAACTGTTTGTGGCCGGGGCACCGGCCGAACCGTTGCGCCGGTCCAATCCACGCGCGCCTCCTCCCAGCCACTCGGCTAACGGCACGTAGGATGGGCCCCTGCCCACGTGGGTCTTCTTCCACCTTTTTCTCTTCTCCCCGTCGCTCGTCGCTCGTCTCTCTCTCTTTCTCTGCTCCTTCTCAGGCCCCGCTGCCTTGGTCAATCGTCGTCGCCCGGAGGCCTCCCAGGCCGCCGCCGCCATGGGAATCAGCCGATCCGGCTGTCCTCGGCCAGATCCGCTTGGTTCCGCGCCACCGGAGCTCTGCCTACCTCGTCAGACCCGGCCATGCCGGAGCTGCAACCGGCCACGCCGGACTACACCCGCGGCACAAGTTTGCTGGATCGAGGTTACAACCATGGTCATTTTTTGCTACAACCGACGAGCCTCGGTGCTACAACCTGCATCGGTTTTTGCTACAAACAGTCACGGCGAGACGACGGGCGACGAGATTTTTGCTACAACCGTTATTGGTTTTTGCTACTACTAGCGACCTTTTTTGCTACATCAGTGACCGCGGACGACACGGCATAACAAGGAAAAGCTGCAACCGTAGTTAATTTTTGCTACTACCGACGAAGTTTTGTGCTACACCGATCAAGCCGGAGCTGCGACCTCGTGACGGCGGCAATGGCGATTTGCTGCAACCATAATAGGTTTTTGTTACTATCATCGAAGTTTTTTGCTACAACCGCTGCGCCCCTGCGACGATGACGACGGTGTGTTTTTGCTGCAACCGCAGTTGTTTTTTGCTACTACCGGTGAAGTTTTTGCTACATCCGTTCAAACTGCGCTGATTAACTGGCGGCCGTCGTCGATGCAATCCCCTGCAGCCAGCATCCACGGCGAGGGCGGCGGCGGAGCTACAACCATCGCAGTCGAGAGCTGCAGTCGCAGGTAGAGTTGTTGCATGGGTCGAGGCGACGACGAGGACGGCCGGGGATGGTGGGGACTGGCGACGAGGACGGCCGGCAAGGGCGGGGGACCGGCGATGAGGAAGGCCGGCGAGGGGTGGGGCTCGGCGACGAGGATGGCCGCAGAAGGGGGCAGGAGGCGCCGCGCCGTGCTCCCCCGAGCGAGAGATGCGGATCTGGCCTGACCACGCGAGGAAGAAGCTGTTGGGGCGTTTTTTTTTAACCAGATCCAAAGGCTGCGCGGCTTACATCCAACGGCTGGGGCTGGACCGGCCGAACGATTCGGCCGGCGCACCGGCGCCTATCGGTGCCCGTCAAACAAGGCAGTCCAAACACTCCGCAGCGTCAGACCGCACCACAACCAACCGCGCACCATGCGTCGTCTCGGCCACTTCCCCCTCCTCGCCGCCGTCCTCCTCGCGGTGGTCCCGCACCCGGCCCACCCGCTCACCGAGCTCGAGACCTCCCAAATCCGGCGCTTCCAGGACTACCTCCGCATCTGCACCGCCCACCCCGCCCCGGACTACGCCGGCGCCGCCGCGTTCCTCCTCCCCTACGCCGCGTCACTCGGCCTCAGCTCCAAGACGCTCCACTTCAGCCCCTGCAAGTCAAAGCCGCTCCTCCTCCTCACCTGGCCGGGCACGGACCCGTCGCTCCCCTCCATCCTCCTCAACTCCCACCTCGACTCCGTGCCCGCGGAGCCCGAGCACTGGATCCACCCGCCCTACGCCGCGCACCACGACCCCGCCACGGGCCGCGTCTACGCCCGCGGCGCGCAGGACGACAAGTGCCTCCCCATCCAGTACCTCGAGGCCATCCGCGGCCTCCAGGCCGCCGGCTTCGCGCCCGCACGCACCGTCCACGTCTCGCTCGTCCCCGACGAGGAGATCGGCGGCGAGGACGGCCACGAGAAGTTCGTCCAGTCGGAGGAGTTCCGCGCCCTCAATGTCGGGTTCATGCTCGACGAGGGGCAGGCCTCGCTCACGGATGTTTACAGGGTTTTCTACGCGGATAGGCTGGTGTGGAAGCTGATCGTCAAGGCCACGGGGGCTCCCGGGCATGGGTCGAAGCTGTTTGATGGGGCCGCCGTGGAGAATCTGATGGATTGCATTGAGACCGTGGCTGGATACAGGGATGCACAGTTCGAGAAGGTGAAGTCGGGCAAGTACGGTCCCGGAGAGGTGGTGTCCGTGAATCCTGTCTACATGAATGCCGGCACGCCAAGCCCCACTGTAAGGATACTCCTACTTGTTACTTTGTTAGCTATTTCGTTCAGTGCACGCTGATGAAATAGTAGAGAGCAATGATTATAATTTGAGATGGTCAGACAACATCATATAGAGCATTTATTATTATTAGCACAACTGAGATCAGCTCTGTCAGCCAGTGCAAACTGACGAACTTCGTAGGCTTATCCTAAATTATTCTTTCTACAAAACGTACATCAATGGGTCGAAGTAGTAAACCTAATTAATTTGTTCAAGAGATCTAGTACAAAATGAAGACTTGAAGCAATGCCGTCACGCACTTCGTCAGTAAGTCAATACTGTGGGAGGCAATTGCAAAACCAGATATTTTTTTGTAGAAAACAGTGTTTGGGCGCTAACTGCAAAACCCACACATATCTAATGAGGATAACTAACAGGGAAAGGCTAGATGGCATTGCTTCAAGGGAACTGGAATATGTGCAAGGGAGGAAGGGTAGAGGAACATAGATTAGAATGCGAGAAGATTAGCAAAGAGTAGATTAATTCTTCTTTACTAATAGATGCATGTTGATAGGGACTGTGTAACTCTATCTAATCCCTAGGTTACAATCTGAACTGTAACGAAACTTTTACTTTACATGGAATATACCAAGGACATAAACTCAACTAACAACGGTGCTCATTATTCTTATGTCTAGTTTCCAACTAACAGTAGCAGAACAAAGCACAGTTCAGCATGAACAGTACTTTGCTGTTACATATGCCAAACAGTACCACAACACAGCATATCCTCCTGCTCTACGCCTATTCCATTCCTTTTGCTTTATTAATTGAACTTTTCTATGAACTGAGATGAGATCATATTATTTTCTATTACTTCCAACGTAGCAACTGGCAGTTCAGAACAAGCAAAAAGGTAAAAGAGTTCGGAGTACTAACAAGAAGCCCACTGATCAAATCAGGTCTGGGGCCCAAACTGTTGAACAAAAAACATGTTAGCAACCAGTGCCATCTCAGATTTATTAACTAAACTTATGTTGCTCTCTCTGCATTGCACTTTGCAGGGGTAAGACTAGGTTCCTATAATCCCTCCCCAGACCCCACCTTGTGTGGGAGCTTCTATGCACTGGGTCTGTCCTTTTTTTATGTTGCTCTCTCTCTCATACTAGCGTTTTTGTTAAGGCCAATGTTCAGGAAATCGTTAACTGGTAACTTCTCGGTCAACTGGCTATTAGGGGATTAGTAGGTGAATCGGCCAATTAATCGGATGATAAATCAGTTAATCGGCTACTCGGCGACCCACCAAGCAGGGATTAAGCAGTCAGTTAAACTGATTTATCGGCCGATATTTTGAACACGTGGTTAAGGCATTGGAATTATCTAAACACAGAACTCTTGTGTGATTTACTTAAATGTTCTATCTTCTATGTTCATGCAAGTATGTAGTTCATGTAGTACGATATTAGCATGCATGCCAGCATCATGTTGCATGCACATGAGCTTGCTGGACGATGAGCAGAGCATTGAACAAGGGCAGTTTTGCTATATGGCTAGGAGCAACCAACTGCTTGCATTGACCACCCCCTGTTCCAAAATGTGGAGTTAAAGGATCACAGCTGACCAAGCTGCAAGTCTTAAGACCCGCTTATTTCTACACTTCCAATCCTTCTTTAAAATATTCTCGCTTAGATCAGACAAATATCCTAGTACTTGACATGCAGGAAACATAATCTGACTTTTTTCCGTAGATGTTCATCATTCTATTACCTTGTTTTATACTATATTTTAGATCACTTTGAAGGTAATCATCTGTCGGAATGAAAAGGTCTAGACCTGATAGCAATAGAGGATAATTTACAAATTTGTGCAGTAGATGCCACTATTACCTTGTGATTTGCAAGTAAAATTGAGGTAGTCACGTTAATCTAATATTTTGGGAGAGCACTTTGAAGATAGTATTTTGACAAAAAGGGCAAATATGTAGATCTTGCAGTAATGGGATGATCTGCAAAATGTGTGGTACATGCTGCCATTACCTTGTGATCCCATAATTTTGAATTACTGTATAAAATATAGTTATTTTACTTGCATATTTTTGGAAAATACTGAAGCAAATGTATAGAATATGCCATATTATATTAACATCACAGAGTCTGGAATATGATTTCCAGGAACCAAGGTCTAAAACATAATTTCTTGACAGTATAAGGTCTGTAGTACACATATTCAATACATGAAAAAACTAAAATGGAATTATACAAATACAGGGTGTCAGGGTCTAAAACTTAATTTACAACACTTTGTAATCAACTAGAGGGTTGCTATGCAATATACAAGAACCTAGGTTGAAGCCTGTTTGCCCTTTCAGATTTTACAATTCAAATTTTTTGGATCACAAGGTAATGGCAACATCTACTGCACATTTTGCGGATTAACCCGCTACTGCAAGATCTACATATTTGCCTTTTTGGCAAGATGACTGTCTTCAAAGTGATTTTCCAAAATATTAGAATTAATGTGACCACCTCAAGTTTTTACTTGCAAATCACAAGGTAATAGTGACAGCGACTACACAAATTTCCAGATTATCCACTATTGTTGTGAGGACCTTGTCATTCTGACAGATGAATAACTTAAAAGGATTTTCTGAATATAGCATAACGCAAGGCAATAAAACTATGTAATTTCTTCACCCATTAAAATATACGTCTCCTACTGTCCTTTCCTTAAAAGAAAAGGTAACAGCATTATGAACATCTATTCTATTGACACAACTCACTCATCAAATCATGTCTTGGGCCCAAACTGTTGGGTCATAATAAACATTTTAGCAACTAGTTCCTATCTTAGATTTATTAACTGGTCTTATGTTGCGCTCTCTCTCTCTCTCTCTCTCTCTCTCTCTCAAACCAATGTTTTTGTTAAGGCATTTGAATCATCTTAACACAGAACATTGTAGTCTGATTAACTTGGATGTTCTATGTTCAGGCAAGTATGTAGTTCTTGTAGTGTGATATTTGCATGCACGTGGTCCTGCTGGACGATGAGTTGAGCACCGAACAAGTGCAGTTTAGCTATATGGCTGGGAGCACTCAACTGCTTGCATAGACCATGCCCTGATCCTAATTTCTGGATTAAAGGATCACCATTGACCAAGCTGCAAGGCTTAATACCCACGTATTTCTACACCTCCAATCCTTCTTTCCAATATCCTTGCTTAGATCAGACATGAATATATATCCTAGTACATGTATGAGATCGTTGGGAGTCCCATCTCTTTGTGTAACCTAGTATTCATAATATTTTCTGGCAAAATCCAGTATTTGCTATCAAATTGATTTTAACTTTGGCTTCCACTTTTCGCTATGGAAAAGTTAGAATAGTTCTTGAAGCCAATGTTAGAATCAATTTGATCGTTGAAAGTTTATTTTAAAATATCACAGCTATTAGGCTATGTATAGATATAGGGCTTCATGTGAGCTTATTCACAATAATTATTACTTCCTCTGTAAAGAAATATAAGAGCGTTTAGATCACTACTTTAGTGATCTATAAATGCTCTTATATTTCTTTACGGAGGAAGTATTTATCATCATGCATGTAGGTAGTAGAGTAATTTTTGAAGCAAAAGTTAGAATCAATCTGATTGTGACAAGCTGGGTTCTTTAAGAACTTTCAGAACTTTTAGGCTATGTATAGAGATAGGGCATGCGAGCTTATTCACCATGATTATTTCTCATCATGCATGTAGTTAGTAGAATAATTTTTATGTGTTTGTTCTAGCCCAACGATACTGGAGTGGAAGTGGTCCTTCGTCTTGCAGTTTGGTGAATGCTGAATTGATGATCCATTAACCCAGAGTAGGGATGAATGCATCTGGTTGGTTGCTCCTAACCATCAAATCTGAGCAAAAGTTGATTTGCTCAGTTGTCTACACATTGGTCCAGAGCTCAGCAGCTGCAGTTCTTTTAAGCAGACGTGCACTTGGTCAAAGGTCTAACTATCAATGTCAGTGAGGCACTAAAGCAAACCTGCATTAGGCATGCTCTATTTTATTGCACTTTATCTGCACTGCTGCTATCTTTGTAATGTTCTCGAGATGCCAAACCCATCACAATAAGACAAATTAATAGAGGTCTGGTATAGACAGTGGCATACGCCAAAAATCAACATTGTCACAGAATCTATTCATTTCTACACATGGCTTCTGTGTAGTCTCTAAAGACTAATCGATGCAGGGCTTTGTGATGAATATGCAACCTTCAGAAGCAGAGGTGGGTTTTGATCTCCGCCTTCCTCCAACCGAAGATATTGAACAGATCGAAAGAAGAATCAAAGAAGAATGGGCACCAGCTCATAAGAACTTGACTTACCAGGTGAATATAGTTTAACTTTTATGTGGGTAATGGAATATAAATCGAATTTTGCATTGGCAGTCTTCTTCTATTACTTGATTTTCTAAGTTCCTGTCTTTGTATTGTACAGCTGATGAAGAAAGGACCAGTGAGGGATGTTACAGGACGTCCCTTACTTACACCAGCCAATGAGTCAAACCCATGGTGGTCTGTATTTGAACAGGCTATTATCTCGTCAGGTGGAAAACTAGCAAAGCCTGAGATCTTATCTTCAACCACGGACGCCCGATTCGTGAGGCAGATGGGTGTTCCAGCCCTTGGATTTTCTCCAATGATAAATACTCCAATTTTACTTCACGATCATAATGAGGTAATTGATCTTTGCCTGCTATTGTAATTTCTGTTTACATAGTGTGATGGCTGAGTCAATTTTATCTCAAAATCGCAGTTTCTGGAGGACAAAGTGTTCCTGAGGGGCATCGAAGTGTATGAACATCTTATTAGGGCGCTAAGCTCTTTCAAAGGCTGATTCAAAATAGACACATAAATTCTACCATTGTTGTACTCCCGTCACATGTAAATTGAATGTAGCAAGAGAACTCGGACGCCCACAACTATCATGCTCCAACCTACAGTTAGATTGGTTCGGGCTCAACCACATAATCTGCGGATAATGGAAATCTGCGGATGATGATCTCTGAAATAATGGAAATCTGCAGATGATGATCTCGGCGCAGGTTAAATTTGTATGTAATGTAAATACAGAGTTACGAACTGTAACAAAGTCGATGTGTAAGGTATTTCTCCATTTATGGTCTGCTGGTAGCCTGGTATCATGTCTGCCGAGGGAAAGCAGAAGTGCTTTTTGAAACAAGACACCCAGCATCGTAAATGGTTCTGCTGCATTTGTTCTTTGCCCCATCTTGCAGGAAGTAGATTGTTTCGCATCCGGGGCAAAGATTTGGACATGAATCTTGCTTCTCTCCCATCCGGGGAAGCTTCTCCGCTCCTTCCGGCCCATCCACTCCATGCCCCTGTGTCACCCCGCTCCTCAAGTCGTGATGCCTTCCAGCTGCACGAAGATAAGCCTGTAAAAGATGGCGATAATATATTCGCGCTGTCCATTTCCCCAGCCTCGCCGAATAAAAGAGAGCAGGAAGCCACTGCAGGGCTACTACGTCATGTCAGTCAGCCAGGGGTTTAAGTCCCGCCAGCTAGGCTGTTAAAACGCGTGAGCGTGGCGTGGGCCACGCACGCAGCCTGCCGTGGGCCGATCTGATTTGCTCTCTCTCTCTGAGAGAGAGAGAGAGAGAGAGAGAGAGAGAGAGAGAGAGAGAGAGAGAGAGAGAGAGAGAGAGAGAGAGATGAGAGAGAGAGAGATGTGAGAGAGAGATGTGAGAGATCTAATGCGTGCTTTGTTATGATTAGGTCGTTTTTCTTCCTGCCCACGCCCAGCTGTCTGTCTGCCAAAGTGTCTGATGAAAGAGAGTGTGTCCGGTCGAGAAAGGCGCCTCTGTGAACTCTGAAGTGGACGTGCATGTTACATGTAGGTTGGTTGTGGTACGAGAAAATGCGTGCGTATGTGGTGATGCAAGTCGTGTAACCACGTGGCGTGTTGACCCTCGGCCCTCGGGCACTGGATGGCATGCGTTCAGATTCATGTAGCATCATCATCTGGATAACCAATTTTTCACGGTGGGGTTACTTTCATGGAGATCCTGCCTGGATAATTAACCGTGATTATATCATCACCCGTTGCTCTCCAACGGTTAGTCGGCAGGTGTTGTGCACAAGCGTGATACCGTGATACGTTCTTACCACTCCACAGGTGTGCACGCGTGCTCTACTGCTGTGTAACATCGTCGTCGTCGGCAGGTACCCTACCCTACCCACGCCAGGTCGAGGCGGTTGCGGTTCAGTCGATCGACACCATCGCCTTCTTCCACTGCTCCGAGGTCCGAGCTACGCATGGCACAGGAGCTCACGCGTTTTGGGACGCCGCTGCCACCGGACGCGTGCAACTTGCAGCGCTGCCGGCTGGCTCCAGCTAGCCTGGCTCTGCTGCCGCTGCCGCTGTCCGGATGAGACGATCCACGACGCGACTTCGTACGGGTTGGTTGTTGCATCTCTGATGCCGTGCCTGACGCCGTACTACGCCGCCGCATCCCCCCAACTAAACCCCTGTCTCCGTCTGAATCTCGCCCCCACGGACCCACGGCCCCCAAATCCGCGAAGCTGCCGCGCCCGATAAACAAATGGCCCGCTCCTATTTCCCTAAAAAAAAAGAGAAATGGCCCGCTCCTCTGGCGCATGTTACCCTGCCGTTGCCGTGCGCGTGAATTCCCACTGGGAGGGGAGGACATTGGTCTCGCCTCGCCAGGGGCGATACGTCTCCAATCGTGTGCAGTCAACTCGTCGGCAGGGTGTAGTACTGGTGAGTTGATTAGTTAACAGTTAACCACAGCTGGAACCAACCGACTTTGGCTAATTACACATGCGGCCAGGGCCAGGGGGGGTGGTTAATCCGGTCGCGGGATCGAGACGTTAATGTCAATGTCCACGGCGCTTGTGCTTTGATACTCGCACGTCATGCGATCCTAGCTCTGGATTTTTCACTCCGACGCCGCCGCCCACATGCTCGGAGGAACACGCCTCATGTGAAAGGACCACACAAGTCCGAGTGAACGTTGTACACTGGTAGTGTTTGGCAGTGCCTTCATGTCGACGTCCATGGTGTTTGCGCCTTGATACTCACACAATCTAGCTCTGGATTTTTTACTCCGACGCCACGTGCCGGACCATGTTCAGTAGCACTCCCTTCGGCCCTTTTTACTCTGCATATAAGAATTGTCTGGAATCAAACCTCGTAAAATTTGATCATATTTATATGAAAAAAAATATCAACATCAAACCTTGTAAAGTTATACAATATGAAAAATTTAAGTTACGAAGCATCTAATGATAATGATTTCATGTTGTGAATATTATTTTTTACTATAAAATTGGTCAAACTTTATGAGGTTTGACTTTAAACAAATTTTATATGCAAACTAAAAAAGACTAGAGGAAGTACTCTTTTTTAAATTTTGTTCCATGTTCAGTACTAACTGACGAACATGACACATGTGAAAGTGCCACGGAAGTCCATGGATCGCCAGTGGCCGGGCGGCAACTTGCGATCTCACACACACAACTCCCAGGGCGGCGTTTACCATGGCCCGCCCAGAGACCTCACCTGTCAGAAAGTACTTAGAGCAACTTCAACGGGGCGATCTATTTTGTCGGTGGCCGTTCGTTTGGGTCGGCGCGGACACAAAAGACGGCCTAACGCATTGACCTAAAATGAACGCACGTCTGTTTTTCATCCGTAAACGACCAATTCTCAGTCCATTTTTAGCCTGATTTGCGTCGACGCGGACACCCGACGGACACGCGCGCGCTCGTCTACTCCTGTCTCCGGGGCCGCCGGTCTGTGGCACATTGGCCTCCCATTCCATCCTGCGGCCAACAAAGCAACCCTCCCGCCTCCTCCGTTGTCGACGCCGCCGTCCATTTTTTCCGGCGACTCTTCCAGCTGGCGCCGCCTCCACATCCGCCCAGCAACGCCGCCCCCTTCCCTCCGTCGCCCTCCGCCGTCGTTTTGCCGCCGGGGAGCAAACTGCTTCCCACCGCCGCTTCCCCCACCGCACAGCCGCCCGTCTCCAAGAAGCCGCCTCACCGCCCCTGCCACATCCGAGGGGCACTCTCGTCGGACGTCGGCACACTCGTCGGACGCCGGCAGGGCAGCTAGCTGGTCTGTGGGCGCCGCGACTCCCCTCGCCGGCCGTCTCCTTCGTCGACGCCCGCAAGCTGTTCGACAGTTTGCCAAGGTACGAAATGGACTCCGCCGACGAGTTCTTTTTCCACAATTTCCTTTGCGACTCCGACGATTCGTCGTCCGACGACGAGGAGGAGATATTGGCTGCCGTGTTGGTTCATCGCCACCTCAACAGCCAGCGTCCGTTGTTTCGTGGCTCCATTCCAGGCCACCTTCCGGCGTTGAATCGCAACCGAGAGAGCGGGCATTTCCTTCTCTGGAAGGACTACTTTGATACAACAAACCCGTTGTTCAAACATCATAAATTCCGCCGCCGGTTCCGTATGAGTAGGCATGTTTTCAACCGTATTAGAGAGGGAGTGGTCGGCTATGATGGCTACTTCGAGTGCAAAGAGGATGCCGTCGGCAAGATTGATTTCTCCTGTTATCAGAAATGCACTGCCGCCATCCGAATGCTTACATACTGCCCAGTAATCTCATTGACGAGTATGTCCGTATGAGCGAGTCTACATACCTAGAGTCCCTGTATAAGTTCTGCAAGGCTGTGATTGCTGTGTTTGACCCTGAGTACTTGAGAGAGCCGACAACTGAAGATACAGCCCGTTTGTTGGCGATGAATGCCAGTAGGGGCTTCCCGAGGATGATTGGTAGTATAGACTGCATGCACTGGGAGTGGAAGAACAGCCCTTCTGCTTGGCAAGGGTAGTATAAGGGACATGTCAGGGCTTGCACTGTCATACTAGAGGCCGTGGCGTCTCAAGATCTCTGGATCTGGCACTCTTTCTTTGGCATGGCTAGATCACATAATGATATCAACGTGCTTTAGCGCTCGCCGGTGTTTGCTAGGCTTACCGAAGGCAACAGCCCACCGGTGAACTTTACTGTCAACGGCCACAACAACGACAAAGGATACTATTTGAGTGACGGTATCTATCCTCAGTGGACCACTATTGTCAAGACAATACCCAACCCTGTCGGAGAAAAAAGGAAAAGATTTGCCCAAGAGCAAGAGAGTGCTAGGAAGGATGTCGAGCGTGTCTTTGGTGTTTTGCAATCTTGATGGGGCATTGTTCAGTATCCTGCTAATACTTGGAGCACGCAGAAACTATGGAAGGTGATGACTGCTTGTGTGATCATGCACAATATGATCGTAGAAGACGAGCGTCCGGAACGTCTGTACGATCAAGGCTTTCAGTTTCAGGGTGAGAATGTTATGCCTGAGCATGGAGTAGCGGCAACATTTGAGCAGTTCACTCAGTTTCATGAAGACATGCGTGATTGGAAAACTCACTTGCAATTGCAGAATGATTTGGTTGAGCATATGTGGACTCATATTGGCAACCAATAAATGTATCTTTTTTTATTCGTTTGCAAAACTATGTGAAACATTTTTATTTGTATTTGGCTTGTAAAACTATACTATTTATTTGGGCGGCCGAACTATTTGGCTTGTTTTAAACATTTTCATTTCACAATATCTTTGAATGAAAAATCAATGTAAAATTAGGCGGCCAGCCGGCCACGCCTGCACATATGGATTGACGCGTTGGGCGCGCTGCCGACCCATATCAAAAACAGGGCGGACGGCCGATCCAAACAAATAAAAAGCGGACGAAATCGCCGTCCGTTTGGGTCGGCCCATTGGAGTTGCTCTTAGCACATGTTCCAAGACAGGTAGGTGTGGTTGACACTTGAGGCCACTTGATGCACTCTGCAGTCTCCACTCGGTTTGGCCAGGCAGGCAACAAGTGCATCATGCATGCCACAGCCCACAGCCCACAGCTGTATGTCCGAGCCGTGCCCGGGCAAGCCACACTCGAATCAAGGCACTATTATTTTATGCTAACACTGTACGCCCAAGGCAAAGACGCAGCGTCGAGTCGACTACCTTAGTAGGAGTAGCACACAGGATGCTTCCTTGCTTGGATTTTCTTACGCTATTATTTGCTCCGTATGCATTATTGCCAAACGTACGACCGCGGATTGTATATGCCACTGTTTTGTCAGAGTATCGCTGTGATGTGAACGTAATGCTTCATTACTTGTGTTCCACCAGTAAACAAATCCATGGACGAGGCACACACTGTTTTGGGCTGTGGCTTTGCGTCCTATAAGTAGAAGTAGCCCGTCGGAGCATCGACCAGACCAGTGAGCGCAGCACACAGATCAGCACTCAGCAACAAGCCTCGCGTCGCAAACCAAACCATCGACCGGAGGAACCGACTGAGCTAGGAGGAGGTTCTCGGAGAAGCTAGCCGTACGTGGCAATGGTGAAGACCGCGGCAGCAGGGAGCAATGGCGGTGGCGCCGTGGCGGCGAAGCAGCAGCAGCAGCAGCTTGGTGGGAAGATGAGGACGTACAAGGGGGTGCGGATGAGGAGCTGGGGCGCGTGGGTGTCGGAGATCCGGGCGCCGGGGCAGAAGACGCGGATATGGCTCGGCTCCCACTCCACCGCCGAGGCCGCCGCGCGCGCCTACGACGCCGCGCTGCTCTGCCTCAAGGGCGCCGCCGCCGCCGCCGACCTCAACTTCCCCGTGCGCTTCCCCTTCGACCTCCCCGCCGCCGCCATGTCGCCCAAGTCCATCCAGCGCGTCGCCGCAGCCGCCGCCGCCGGGGCCAGCGCTAATGCGTTCGACTTCACCGCCGGGGCCGACGACAGTCCCAGCGCTGATGCCGTCGACTTCGCCGGTGCCGACGACTACAGCGCCGGCGCCGTCACCCCGGAGTACTGCAGCTCCTCCAGCAATAATGCCTCGCCGGTGAGCTCCCCGGAGACGGCTAGCAGCGGCGCCGCCGACCTCGACGGCGTAGACCTCCTGGGTTACGGTTACAGCCAGTGCTCGCTCGCGGAGATCGAGGCCTTCTTCCAATCGCCCAAGTGCATGGAGTACGCCATGATGGACCCGTGCAGCGCGTTCTTCGCTCCGTCGCCGATGGCCATGGAGGACGAGTGCAGCTGGGAGGAAGGAGGCGACATTGGGCTCTGGAGCTTCTCAATGGACTGAGCTGGAGTCCGGCAAGCCGGAGCACCGAAGAAACTGACAACTCAAGCGAAGACCACAACTGGTCATGCATGGTGATAACTATACTTGATTCCATATAAAAATTGATGTGATTCTTTGTACACAGCAACAATAAGGTAGTTGAGCGTTGTGGGGGGAGCTCTCGTGGAGCTACATGTTTTAAGGCAGCTTCCATGGAGTTAACCTCCCTTCAATTGCTTGTTACATCCATGTTAAAGAACCTGCTTTGCAATTGCAAGCATATATTTCTTTTGGAACAACGGGCCCTCTCGTCAACTGTGTGGGTGTCTGGACTATTCACTTCGAATGATAAGGGATTTCAGTAAGGTTTTCATGCTTATCCAGAAGAGTGCACCGCTACAATTTTTGTGCGGATTTTTGAAGCTTTATTTGGAGTTGGACTCGGCCACAAGGACATTTAGGGGGTTAATTCTTTTTCACACTACATGGGAGGAGGGGGTCAATTTAATCATGCCCCCGTAAAATAAAAATAAAAATAAAAATTAATCATTCACCTTTGATGTCGCCTGGATCGAGCTGAACAAGGCCACAAGGACCTTCTTGCGCTCATCTGAAAGTGATGAGAGCGACTAGCTGACAGATACCCCTTTGGGGGCAACCACAACGGTCATTTTCCTTTTCTTCAGTTATTTCCCTTTTAATTGTTTTCTTATTTTTTAATTTTTTATTTTACTTTTCTCCTTTTGTTTTTTGTTTGTTTCTCATTTTATTCCATTTTATTAATATTTTTCATGTTTCTTCAAATTTTCAAATACATTACAACTATCTTTTTAAAATATGTGTTTTTCTATGTTTGATTTTCTTTCATACACATTGTATATTTTCAGTATACATCAACAACATTTTTTCAGTAGATGTTTAACATATTTTAAAATATTGTATTAGATGAATATATTTTTCATGCACATTGTATATTTTTTATAAATTAGAAACATTTTTTTGTAGATGTTTGAAAATTTTAAAATACGTGATTAATATTTTATTAAATATGTTTGACGATTACATTTTTCTACACATTTTATATATTAGTTACATATTTTTATACAAATGTAAATTTTATAAATATATTATTAACATATGTTTTTGATACTCAATCGACATTTTTAAAAAAATTATGTTTTTTTAACACAGTACAAACGCAAGCGCTCATATAAACGCGCATACACTCACCCCTATGAACGCACACACGCACACCCTACCCCTATGAGCACCTCCGAGAGACTATCATCTTGAGATTTTACGAAGTCACCGTAGGCGCCTCGTAGTCGACGGGAACGTCTCCTCCCACTGAAAGTGTACCGCCGGAATTCCTGAAATAAATCCAGGATAAATGCGAGCATCAGGATTTTATGTTTTGATGTTTATTTTTTTAATACATGTTCTATATTTTTCATATACATCAAGAACATTTTTTATTTCTACAAAATACGGTGAGACATATTGTGCTAATAGATCATCTCTTAAATAAGAGAAGATAAGTATTTTCTTATGATTTCTTTTTCGTCCACCTCAACATTTATCCTATGTGGCACTCCTAATATATCACCATTGTACATGCCCCAAGTGATATAGTCACGCCCCTCGTACTTGGCGCCTTATTCGCTATTTGTTGAAGGACTGACCGCACGATGCCCGCTCGTGGGCCGACCCGATAAAGGGGCAAGCGTCTCGCATGGTTGACTTGACGAGTCGACCATTGACGAGTGACACAGTTGACAGTTAAACTTTTAAAAAAAGTTTAGTAAACTCAAAAATAGTTTGCAAGATTTAAAAAGTTTGAGAATCTGAAAAAACATGAAGAATGACAAACTTCATGATTTTTTTTTCTGAATCAAGAATGTTAAAAAGTTCATAATTTTGGAAAAAAACTGTTAGAGGATTAAAAAAAATCATGAATTTTAAAAGTAATTGGCTCTGAAGGCATCGAATAGGGTTTGACTTTGATTTCAGGATTTCCTAATCCTCACATAGGGCGATGGAGGCCGAGCAAACGCGCAGGAATGCTCCCTGTGTGGCTGCCACCACCAGAGCGGTAAATGCGCACCAACCCATGCGACTTTAGTCCAGCCTAGTGCGCGTGCAGGTTGCTTTATTGGAGTTTTTTCTATTTCCTTTCTTTTTTTGGCACCTTTCCTTTTTTATTTTAACAAAATTCAAATAATATTCAAGAAAAAATTGAAAAAATATTCAAGATTTTTTTAAAAATGTTTGTGATTATATAAATATTCATGAAATTTGATTTCAACAAATATTTATTTTTTAAATGTCCATGGATTAAAAAGATGTGCAGAATTTTTAAAAAGTTTGTGAAACAAAAAAATCTCTCTGAAATAAAAAAACGTTCATGAATTTCCTAAAATGCTCACGAAGTAAAACTATGTCACAAATTAAAAATATATGTGAATTAGAAAATTGTTCATGATTTTTTAAAAATGTGCGGGTTTTCAATAGATGTTAACAAATTTCAAAAAATATTCAAAAATTAGAAAATGTTCATGAATTCATTTATTAAGGAAAAGGGAGAAATTGTCATCTAGTTACTGTTATGAACTTATAGTCCAAGGAGGACTACTCACAAATGGACATGATGTCAACAAGGTTGATGTAGGTGATCTCCACGATGAATTCCCCCTCCGGCAAGTAATGGAACATGCCTCCAAACTAGATCTCCATGGAACATAGAGAGGTGGTGTCGACGAAAAATCCTCGATAAATAGTTCAACTTTTTTGGGTAAATACAAAGGCAGGGGTGACGAGAGGTGGTAGAGGCGCCTCCTCTCGGGCACACGCGCCCCCTTCGTGCAACTAGTGGCTAGGCAGTGCCGACCTACCATGTGGGGCCCACAGGGGTCCTTGGTGGGGCCGGTGACCTCCGGCTACATTTTCTCTTAAATCTTCTTGATGTATTTTTCTTTGTTTTTTTGTCTCTAGAAAATTGATTTTGAAAAGCCCAAAAAAGAAAACAACAACTGACACTCCGCACCGAATTAATAGGTTAGTCCAGAAAAAGATAAATGATGATGCTAAAATTATGCCATTATGATATTAATATGGCATGAGGCAATATAAATATTATAGACACGTCTATGACGTATGACACGTGCAACCCCTACCTGGCGCGCCAACTGACTTGGTATTTTCCTGTCAATACATATTCGAGCATAACGAGGACAATTTACCCATGCTCAGGCCTTCGTATTGAGGTAATAATCTACTCTTGCTTGTCTGCACTCATGATCTAGCCTTGTATGAGAAACTAGGGTTTGCATCTACAAGGGATCGTTCGCAAGATCATAAAAAGGTTGAAGCCTCAGATGCATATTAGAATGAGGTTCCCATCAGGGGTCTCTGCCGGGACATATATTGGTGGTTGAGGCAGGGTTATAGGTCCTGAGTCGGTCAAGGAGTTGTCCTATGCTACGTTTGGTAAATAACCGTGGTGGGTTAATATATGCCATATCCAGACTTGTTTCCTAGCCTAATACGAAGGGGTGTCTATGTCTTGTCCCCCAAGGTGGTGATGCGCTCTGGATTATCGATGGACGTTGAGTTGTTGCTTGGGCTGCACTAATGTCATTGGACCTCTTTTGTCCTCCGGAGCTATACCCCGGGGTCATCGCATCGTCACTTAGTCACTTTTGAAGATTTTTATGGGATAAGTTGATGACTAAATGCTTGGTTAGTACTAATGTCATCACCAAACTGATGGACAATTGAAGTAGTCAATAGAAAATTACATACTATGCTTAGGGATGTCGTCTTAGAAAAAACTTAAATAATATTTACTCCGCTCACTACATTCTACCACTAAAATGTGTCCATTTGAAGTTGGTTATGATCTTATACCCCATGTACCCATTGATTTTTTTTGTCACTTCCATCTTTGGAGAAGATTAATTTTGATGTGACACATCATTCTAAACTAATATTAAAGATGCATGAGAAGACAAAGGACAACATAGCATTCATGAGTGTTAATCACAAACTTGTAGGTGATAAGGGTAGAAAGATTGTTGTGTTTGAACTAGGAGATCTTGTTTGGTTGCATCTAAATAAATTTGAAGTCTTACTTGGGAGAAGATGAATTTTTGGACTAAAAGATTACATGCAATTTTTTAGCATGTTTATAGAGGATACTCACTTAAGGTTGTATTTGGCACCCGCTCCTTGTTTTGGCTGAATTCCCCCTTTGTCCCTCCTTAAATACCCCGAGGGGCGGCGAGTTAGGATTTGGGTTTTGTTGATTACGTTTTGGTGTTTGCTACACTTTGTCATAGACACGAGAGTAGGCGAGACCACCTGCACCATGTGGCATCAGAATCCCACTATGCTAATCAAGTACTTCAATTTACATCCTCAATTTAGATTGCATTTTTTTATACTTTTCTTGTTCCTCGGTTGTATGCAGTGATTGATCTTTGTGATAAGGTTGATTGCGTTTTCAACACCGTCAATAACCATACTAGAGTTGGTTTAGTGCCTGCTAAGGCACACCGTCATGTGTTTGTGTAGTTGGGTTGTCAAAGTCTCCTCCAACAAAATTTATACTATCTCATCAAAAGACCATGGCACTTTATCCCTAGCAGGTGACACCAGCAGCGAGCAGGTAATGGCCGGAGCGGCAAGTAGCATGGCAAGTAGGAGTGGCAGCAAGTAGCAATAGCAAGCATCAATGATTGGGTTCTTTCTTGCTTGACATTCTCCTTGAAATACTTAGTACTCAGCTTGATTAGAGCATCTCCACTCATTCGCCCCCCCCGGCGTAAAGGCCGCTGCTCTTTCGGGCGGCCGCCCGACGATTTTTAGGCCCTAGAGGCAATCTAGGTCCCAGCCACGCCCCCAGGCGCCACCCCCGAGGCGTCACAAATTCAAACGGGTCCATTTCCCGCCCCCATAAAACGCCACAATTCCAATGATCATCGTAGTTCGGCGATCAGGTTGCCATAGTTCGGCGCGCAAAAAAAGAAAGGACTCAACGCATCAAACGGCGGTGTCGGCCTCCGGCGTCGCATGAGTCGGCGTGCGCGGGCTGGGCGGCGTCGGCGTGGCTTCTTCTGTGCAGGGAGGCGTCGGCTCGGCTTCTGTGCTGCTGGGCGTCGTGGATGCATCATCACTCAGGCTTGGCGGCGGCGTTGGTGGCAGCGTGGGAGTTGGCGGCGCCGCCGACGACATCTGGTTCAGGATAAGGCCGCGCTCCGTCATGTACCACACCTTGACTTTCTTGTCCATCGCCGACATGTCCGCCCCGCCCATCAGGAAAGCCAGGTCAGTGTTCCTCTTCTCCGTGGCGACGTTGGTCCGGAGCAGGTCGAGCTTGACGGTGCTATTCATCATCAACGCCGACCACCGCGCCTCGGTCTTCTCCTCCTGCCGGGCAGCCCGGGTCTTGGCGTCGGCGAGGCAATGCTTGATGGACTCGTGCACACGTGTGCTGGGTCGGGTGACCATGGGCGAAGGTAATGTTGGGGTTGAACCTGTTGTGCGTGTCACCATCGGCGTAGCCCGGCGACGGCGTGCAGCCCCATGGTTGTGGCGATGACGAGAAGCCGACCAGAGACCCGACGCTTTGCTGGCTCTAGGACGCGTATGGGCCGTGGCCGCTAGGTGGATTCATCATCCCCATGCGAGCCGCCTCGACTTGTTCGGCCGAGCGCTCCGCCTGCTCCGCCACCGCCGTAGCCGCGAGCGTCACGTTGTCCTGGGCCTTCTTGGCATTGGCCCTATTCCGCCGGTCAGTGGTGACAACCTCCCGGCGCTAAACTTCCGCCCTCTAGTCGGCATTAGACATGCCCGGGGGCTTGGACAGCAGCGCCCTCTGCTTCGGTTGTGCGACGGCGGCGGTGTCATCCGTCGCGGCGTGGGGAACCACGTACTTCTTTGGCGGCATGTGATACGTCTCCAACGTATCTATAGTTTTTGATTGCTCCATGCTATATTATCTACTGTTTTGGGCAATATTGGGCTTTATTTTCCACTTTTATATTATTTTTTGGGACTAACCTATTAACCGGGGGCCCAGCCCAGATTTGCTGTTTTATGCCTATTTCAGTGTTTCGAGGAAAAGGAATATCAAACGGAGTCAAAACGGAATGAAATCAACTGGAGAAGTTATTTTTGGAAGGAAACCTACCGGATAGACTTGGACCCTATGTTAGAAGATGAAGGAGGTGCTCACGAGGGTAGGGGGCGCGCCCCCTGCCTCATGCCCCCCCCCCCTTCGGTCCATCGACGTACCCCTTGTACCCATATATACCTACATATCGTACAACTTCTAGAACGGAGATTAGATCGGGAGTTCCGCCGCCAGAAGCCTCCGTAGCCACAAAAAACTAATCTAGACCTGTTCCGGCACCCTGTCGAAGGGGAAATCCTTCTCCGGTGGCCATCTTCATCATCTCGGTGCTCTCCATGACGAGGAGGGAGTAGTTCTCCCTTGGGGCTGAGGGTATGTAGCAGTAGCTATGTGTTTGATCTCCCTCTCTCTCTCTCTCATGTTCTTGAGGTGATACGATCTTGATGTATCGCGAGCTTTGCTATTATATTTGGATCCTATGATGTCTCTTCCCCCCTCTACTCTCTTGTAATGAATTGAGTATCCTCTTTGAAGTAATCTTATTGGATTGAGTCTTTAAAGATTTGAGAACACTTGATGTATGTCTTGCCGTGCGTATCTGTGGTGACAATGGGATACCACGTGATTCACTTGATGTATGTTTTGGTGATCAACTTGCGGGTTCCGCACATGAACCTATGCATAGGGGTTGGCACATGTTTTCGTCGTGATTCTGTGGTAGAAACTTTGGGGCACTCTTTGAGGTTCTATGTGTTGGTTGAATAGATGAATCTGAGATTGTGTGACGCATATCGTATAATCATACCCACGGATACTTGAGGTGACATTGGAGTATCTAGGTGACATTAGGGTTTTGGTTGATTTGTGTCTTAAGGTGTTATTCTAGTACGAACTCTAGGGCTGTTTGTGACACTTATAGGAATAGCCCAACGGATTGATTGGAAAGAATAACTTTGAGGTGGTTTCGTACCCTACCATAATCTCTTCGTTCGTTCTCCGCTATTAGTGACTTTGGAGTGACTCTTTGTTGCATGTTGAGGGATAGTTTTATGATCCAATTATGTTAGTATTGTTGAGGGAACTTGCACTAGCGAAAGTATGAACCCTAGGCCTTGTTTCAACGCATTGCAATACCGTTTACGCTCACTTTACCTTGCTGTTTTTATAATTTCAGATTACAAATACATTTATCTACTATCGATATTGCACTTGTATCACCATCTCTTCGCCGAACTAGTGCACTTATACAATTTACCATTGTATTGGGTGTGTTGGGGACACAAGAGACTCTTTGTTATTTGGTTGCAGGGTTGCTTGAGAGAGACCATCTTCATCCTACGCCTCCTACGGATTGATAAACCTTAGGTCATCCACTTGAGGGAAATTTGCTACTGTCCTACAAACCTCTGCACTTGGAGGCCCAACAACATCTACAAGAAGAAGGTTGTGTAGTAGACATCAAGCTCTTTTCTGGCGCTGTTGCCGGGGAGGTGAGTGCTTGAAGGTATATCTTTATATCTTGCAATCGAGTCTTTTAGTTTCTTGTTTTATCACTAGTTTAGTCCATAAAAGAAAATTATAAAAAAATGGAATTGAGTTTGTCTCATACGCTTTATCTTTTTAATATCTTTCGTGAGTATGATGGAAAGGATAGTTGTGCTCAAGTGCTGGAAGAAGAAATCTATAAAATGTTTGGCACTAAATATTTGAATGATGAGCATGATTGCAATGTTGTTAGTATGAATTCCTTGAATATCCATGATGCTAATGATATGCAAAGCCACAAGCTTGGGGAATCTATGTTTGATGAAGATGATATTTTTTGTCCCCCAAATTTTGATGAGAAAATTTATTATGATGAAAGCATGCCTCCTATTTATGATGATTATATTGATGAAAGTAGATTTGGAGAGGTCATGACTTTATTTTGTGATGAATCCACTATTCTGGAAGAGGTTCCAATTGATTATGAGAACAAAGTTGCTATCTATGATGATTATTGTGATGACTTGTATGCTATAAAGAATAATGATATCCATGAAACTTGTGATCATGATTTTAGTTTTCAATTGGATTATGCCTCACATGATAATTATTTTGTTGAGCTTGCTCCCACTACTATTCATGAGAAGAAATTTGCTTGTGTGGAGAGTAGTAAATTTTCTATGCTTGTAGATCATGAAAAGAATGCTTTAGGTGCTGGTTATATTGTTGAATTAATTCATGATGCTACTGAAAATTATTATGAGGGAAGAACATATGCTTGTAGGAATTGCAATAATATCAAGTTTCCTCTCTATGTGCTTAAAATCTTGAAGTTATGCTTGTTTTGCTTTCCTATGCAAGTTGATTCTTGTTCCCATAGTTGTGTGCTCACAAAATCCCTATGCATAGGAAGTGGGTTAGACTTAAATGTGCTAGTCATATTCTTCATGATGCTCCCTTTATGTTTTAATTCTTATCCTTTATGTGAGCATCATTGAAATCATCATGCCTAGCTAGGGGCGTTAAACGATAGCGCTTGTTGGGAGGCAACCCAACTTTATTTTTGTTCCTTGCTTTTTGTTCCTGTTTAGTAATAAATAATTCATCTATCCTCTGTTTATATGTGGTTTATGTGTTTAATTAGTGTTTGTGCCAAGTAGAACCTTTGGGAAGACTTTGGGAAAGTCTTGTTGATCATGCTGTAAAAAACAGAAACTTTAGCGCTCACGAGAATTGCTGCCATATTTATTTGGAGAGTGATATTTAGTTAATTATTTTTCAGATGATTAATAGATAAATTACTCAGGTCCAGCAATTTATTTGAGAATTTTATGAGTTCCAGAAGTATACGTTTGATCCAGATTACTACAGACTGTTCTGTTTTTGACAGATTCTGTTTTTCATGTGTTGTTTACTTATTTTGATGAATCTATGGCTAGTAAAATAGTTTATAAACCATAGAGAAGTTGGAATACAGTAGGTTTAACACCAATATAAATAAATAATGAGTTCATTACAGTACCTTGAAGTGGTGATTTATTTTCTTATACTAACGGAGCTTACGAGTTTTCTGTTAAGTTTTGTGTTGTGAAGTTTTCAAGTTTTGGGTAAGGATTCGATGGACTATGGAATAAGGAGTGGCAAGAGCCTAAGCTTGGGGATGCCCAAGGAACCCCAAGGTAATATTCAAGGATAGCCAAGAGCCTAAGCTTGGGGATGCCCCGGAAGGCATCCCCTCTTTCGTCTTCGTTCATCGGTAACTTTACTTGGAGTTATATTTTTATTTACCACATGATATGTGTTTTGCTTGGAGCGTCAATTTATTTTGTTAGGATTTGCTTTTTGTTATTTAGAAAAATGTTTTTCATCTTTTATTTCAATAAAAGTGACATTGATAGCCTTTACTATGCCTATGTTACAAGTATACATGTTGCCGTTTGAAAACAGAAAGTTTACCGCTGTTGCAATAATTCCCTAGAAAAGTCAGAATGTGATAAAATGTTGAAACCTTTTGCATATTAAGCTATGATAAATTTACTACAGCGGGAATTTTATTTCATAATTTTTGCAGCTCGGGCCCCCCTAGGGCGCGCCCCCTGCCTCGTGGCCCCCCCTTCAGTCCACCGACGTACCCCTTGTACCCATATATATCTACGTATCGTACAACTTCCAGAACGGAGATTAGATCGGGAGTTCCGCCGCCAGAAGCCTCCGTAGCCACCAAAAACCAATCTAGACCCGTTCCGGCACCCTACCGAAGGGGGAATCCTTCTCCAGTGGCCATCTTCATAATCCCGGTGCTCTCCATGACGAGGAGGGAGTAGTTCTCCCTCGGGGCTAAGGGTATGTATCAGTAGCTATGTGTTTGATCTCTCTCTCTCTCTCTCTCTCTCTCTCTCTCTCTCTCTCTCGTGTTCTTGAGGTGATACGATCTTGATGTATCGCGAGCTTTGCTATTATATTTGGATCCTATGATGTCTCTTCCCCCCTCTACTCTCTTGTAATGAATTGAGTTTCCCCTTTGAAGTAATCTTATCGGATTGAGTCTTTAAAGATTTGAGAACACTTGATGTATGTCTTGCCGTGCATATCTGTGGTGACAATGGGATACCACGTGATTCACTTGATGTATGTTTTGGTGATCAACTTGCAGGTTCCGCCCATGAACCTATGCATAGGGGTTGGCACATGTTTTCGTCGTGATTCTCCGGTAGAAACTTTGGGGCACTCTTTGAGGTTCTATGTGTTGGTTGAATAGATGAATCTGAGATTGTGTGACGCATATCATATAATCATACCGACAGATACTTGAGGTGACATTGGAGTATCTAGGTGACATTAGGATTTTGGTTGATTTGTGTCTTAAGGTGTTATTCTAGTACGAACTCTAGGGCTGTTTGTGACACTTATAGGAATAGCCCAACGGATTGATTGGAAAGAATAACTTTGAGGTGGTTTCGTACCCTACCATAATCTCTTTGTTCGTTCTCCTCTATTAGTGAATTTGGAGTGACTCTTTGTTGCATGTTGAGGGATAGTTTTATGATCCAATTATGTTAGTATTGTTGAGGGAACTTGCACTAGCGAAAGTATGAACCCTAGGCCTTGTTTCAACGCATTGCAATACCGTTTACGCTCACTTGTATCATTAGTTACCTTGCTGTTTTTATAATTTCAGATTACAAATACCTTTATCTAATATCCATATTGCACTTGTATCACCATCTCTTCGCCGAACTAGTGCACCTATACAATTTACCATTGTATTGGGTGTGTTGGGGACACAAGAGACTCTTTGTTATTTGGTTGCAGGGTTGCTTGAGAGAGACCATATTCATCCTACGCCTCCTACAGATTGATAAACCTTAGGTCATCCACTTGAGGAAAATTTGCTACTGTCCTACAAACCTCTGCACTTGGAGGCCCAACAACGTCTACAAGAAGAAGGTTGTGTAGTAGACATCAGCATGGCGGCCGGCTGGGAGGGGAGGAGGAGGAGATTGGTGGGAGGAATGAAGAATGAGAGGGAAGCCGAGGAGGTAAAGTGGGAGGAAACGACGGGAAAAGGCCCTCCTCTCACCGACAAAGTGGGCCCACACCCCTTCTCGCTTCTGCCGGCACCCCCGGGCGCTTGGGTTCAGCTCGGATGTGACGGCTGTTATTTCGGCCCAACCTGGCACTAAATGAGATCCTGGCGACGTGACTGGGCCGATTTTCGCCCGCTGGCGCTAAAAATTGCATGGGGGCCTGTTGGGGGCGTGGCTGGAGATGCTCTTAGAACTAGATCTTTGTGTTGTGTTGAGATTGGTGATAAATTTTGCTGTCATTAACACTTTGTGATCTATTTTCAAATAAGTTTTTTTAAATGTTTTACATAGACTACGGGTTAGCAGGTTAAATGTTGATTATAAATCACTGTGAAATTCAATGTTGTTGAAAACTACTCATTCTTATGAAGGGAATTGTAAGTTATTTATGCTACAAATACAATTGAAATATTGTTGAAAACTCGCATAATTTGTTGTTAAACATACAAAAGGTTACAGTTACCCATATGAATGTTAGAGTAATCTCATGAAGATACGAGGAGAACCAAATCCATTGCATTCTACCTCTTCAACCAAACACCGGAATGTAACTATTCGAATCCTATTGTCTCCAACAAAACACAAAATCGAAACCGACCAATTCTAATGGAATGAAATCATGATATTCTATTCTAACTCATTCCCAAATCAAACACACCCTACGCTAGTGTTAATTATTTCTTTAAATGGCCCCTAGAAAATATGCATCACTCTCTTGCAACTAATGACATTCGGAGAATAATAAATCATGTGATGATGGCATGCACTGGGAACACTTTACATTCCTGTGTGGTACTCCATGGTTGGTTACGCCGTGTTGTGTGCATATATAGAAAGCCAAAATGACAGCCCGTCCAGCTTCTCCTCCTCGTTGCTACCTCTTGAGCACTGCGTTGGTTTTCCCTTGAAGAGGAAAGGGTGATGCAGCAAAGTAGCGTATGTATTTCCCTCATTTTTTGAGAACCAAGGTATCAATCCAGTAGGAGACTACACGCAAGTCACCTCGCACCTGCACAAACAAATAAGAACCTTGCAAGCAACGCGGTAAAGGGGTTGTCAATCCCTTCACGGCCACTTGCAAAAGTGAGATCTGATAGAGATAATAAGATAAATATTTTTGGTATTTTTATGATATAGATTGAAAGTAAAGATTGCAAAGTAAAATAGATTGGATACTTATATGATGAAAGATAGACCCGGGGCCATAGGTTTCACTAGTGGCTTCTCTCAAGATAGCATAAGTATTACGGTGGGTAAACAAATTACTGTCGAGCAATTGATAGAAAAGTGCATAATTATGAGAATATCTAGGATGATCATGTATATAGGCATCACGTCCGCGACAAGTAGACCGAAACGATTCTACATCTACTACTATTACTCGACACATCGACCGCTATCCAGCATGCATCTAGAGTATTAAGTTCATAAGAACAGAGTAACGCATTATGCAAGATGACATGATGTAGAGGGATAAACTCAAGCAATATGATATAAACCCCATCTTTTTTTATCCTCGATGGCAACAATACAATACGTGCCTTGCTGCCCCTGCTGTCACTGGGAAAGGACACCATAAGATTGAACCCAAAGCTAAGCACTACTCCCATTGCAAGAAAGATCAATCTAGTAGGCCAAACCAAACTGATAATTCGAAGAGACTTGCAAAGATAACAAATCATACATAAAAGATTTCAGAGAAGAATCAAATATTGTTCATAGATAATCTTGATCATAAACCCACAATTCATCGGATCTCGACAAACACACCGCAAAAAGAATTACATCGAATAGATCTCCAAGAAGATCGAGGAGACCTTTGTATTGAGATCCAAAGAGATAGAAGAAGCCATCTAGCTAATAACTATGGACCCGAAGGTCTGTGGTAAACTACTCACACATCATCGGAGAGGCTATGGTGTTGATGTAGAAGCCCTCCGTGATTGATTCCCCCTCCGGCGGAGCTCCGGAAAAGGCCCCAAGATGGGATCTCATGGGTACAGAAGGTTGCGGCGGTGGAATTAGGGTTTTGTGGTGCTCCCAGATGTTTTCGGGGTATATGGATATATATAGGATGAAGAAGTACGTCAGTGGAGCTGCGATGGGCCCATGAGGGTGGGGGCGCACCCCCCTGCCTCGTGGCCTCCTCGCTTATTTCTTGACGGCCACTCCAAGTCTCTTGGATCACGTTTGTTCCAAAAATAACTCTCCCGAAGGTTTCGTTCCGTCTGGATTCCGTTTGATATTCCTTTTCTGTGAAACACTGAAGTAGGCAAAAAACTAACAATTTGCACTGGGCCTTGGTTAGTAGGTTAGTCCCAAAAATAATATAGAAAGGTAAATTAAAGCCCAATAAACATCCAAAACATATAATATAATAGCATGGAACAATCAAAAATTATAAATACGTTGGAGACGTATCAAGCATCCCCAAGGTTAATTCCTGCTCGTCCTCGAGTAGGTAAGTGATAAAAACAGAATTTTTGATGTGGAATGCTACCTAGCATAATTCTCAATGTAATTTTCTTTATTGTGGCATGAATGTTCAGATCTGAAAGATTCAAGACAAAAGTTTAATATTGACATAAAAAATACTTCAAGCATACTAACAAAGAAACCATGTCTTCTCAAAATAACATGGCCAAAGAAAGTTATCCCTACAAAATCATATAGTCTGGCTATGCTCTATCTTCACCACACAAAATATTTAAATCATGCACAACTACGATGACAAGCCAAGAAATTGTTTCATACTTTTGATGTTCTCAAACTTTTTCAATCTTCACGCAATACATGAGCGTGAGCCATGGACATAGCACTATAGGTGGAATAGGATGGTGGTTGTGGAGAAGACAAAAAAGAGGAGAAGATAGCCTCACATCAACTAGGCGTATCAACGGGTGTGTCCCCACCCTTGTGGATGGTGGGTGGCCCCCTCTGGTATTTTTTATATATTTTGAAACGTGCTCCCGTGATGTTTTAGGACTTTTGGAGTTGTGCAGAATAGGTCTCTAATATTTGCTCCTTTTCCAGCCCAGAATTCCAGCTGCCGGCATTCCCCCTCTTCATGTAAACCTTGTAAAATAAGAGAGAATAGGCATACGTATTATGACATAATGTGTAATAACAGCCCATAATGCAATAAATATCGATATAAAAGCATGACACAAAATGGATGTATCACTACTCTTTGTCATAGACACGAGAGTATACGAGAACTCCTGCACTATGCGACATTGGAATCTCACTATGCTAATCAAGTACTTTAATTTATATATGCAATTCATATTGCATTCCTCATATTTTTACTTGTTCCTCAGTTGTATGCAGTGATTGATCTTTGTGATCGTTGATTGCATTTCCAACCTCGTCAATAACCATACTGAGTCTGTTTAGTGGCCGCTAAGGCACACCATCAGTATTCGTGTAGTTAGGTCATCAAAGTCTTCTCCAACAAAATTTATACTATCTCTTTGAAAGATCAGTCCACCTTATCCCTGGCAGATGGTAGACACACATGGGCGGCACCAGTAGTGAGTAGGTAACTGTTGGAGCGGCAAGTAGCATGGAAAGTAGGGAGTGGCCGGGGCGGCAAGCAGCAACGACATCAAGCAGTAGTAGCAAGCATCACGATTGGCTTTTTCTCGCTTGACATTCTCCTTGAAATACTTAGTACTTGGCTTGATTAGAGCTAGATCTTTGTGCTTTGTGTTGAGATTGGTGAATTTTTTTGCTGGCATCAATACTTTGTGATCTATTTTCAAAGCAGTTATTGCGACAAATTTTATAGACAACGGGTTAGCAGGTTATATGTTTATTATAAGTCATGGTGAAATTCAATGTTGTTGAAAACTATTCATTATTGTGAAGGGATTTGTAAGGTATTTATGGCACAAATTCAATTTAAATATTGTTGAAAACTCATATAATTTGTTGTTAAACATACAAAAAGTTATAATTACCCATATGCATGTGAGAGTAATCTTATCTAGAGATGAGGAGAATATTGCATTCTATCTCTTCAATCAAACACTGGAATGTAACATTCAAATACACCAACGCTATGTTTGGATGTTTGCATTCGGGCCTAGTATTGGGTATTGGCATTCATCTCAGCCGAATATCCCGAATAGAGCGTTTGGTTGTTCCTGGCATTCAACCGTGGCATTCGGGCTCGATATTGAGTGACCCGTCCCAAAGGCAATAAGCTCCCGGCCCAATTCAGAGCCTACTGCTCAACATCGTTGAGTATTCGGGATAACGCTCAACTGCTCGAGAAAGGAGGTCTCACCCGCGTGTGCCCTAGGAACGGCGGCGGCACAGGTAGCCCATCCAGCCCTCCTCTTGTCCAATGACCAGCGCACCTTCCTGCCCCGCCATACTTCTCTTTCCTTTTTCTTCCTCCTGGTGGAGCAGTTCGCTCTCATCTCTCTCTTCTGTGCATCCTGGGCGGGGATCCTGCAGCTGCTCGCCGGCTACTCGGTCCGCGTCCTGGACCTCGACGCCGTCTACTGATAACCCACAAGTATAGGGGATCGCAACCGTTTTCGAGGGTAGAGTATTCAACCCAAATTTATTGATTCGACACAAGGGGAGCCAAAGAATATTCTCAAGTATTAGCAGCTGAGTTGTCAATTCAACCACACCTGGAAACTTAATATCTACAACAAAGTGTTTAGTAGCAAAGTTATATGATAGTAGTGGTAACGGTGGTAAAAGGTAACGGTAGCAAAAGTAATATTTTTGGTGTTTTGTAGTGATGATAACAATAGCAATGGAAAAGTAAATAAGCGAAGAACAATATATGGAAAGCTCGTAGGCAATGGATCGGTGATAGAGAATTATGCCGGAAGCGGTTTATCATGTAACAGTCATAACATAGGGTGACACAAAACTGGCTCCAGTTCATCAATGTAATGTAGGCATGTATTCCGAATATAGTCATACGTGATTATGAAAAAGAACTTGCATGACATCTTTTGTCCTACCCTCCCGTGGCAGCGGGGTCCTATTGGAAACTAAGGGATATTAAGGCCTCCTTTTAATAGAGTACCAGACCAAAGCATTAACACATAGTGAATACATGAACTCCTCAAACTACGGTCATCACCGGGAGTGGTCCCGATTATTGTCACTTTGGGGTTGCCGGATCATAACACATAGTAGGTGACTATAGACTTGCAAGATAGGATCAAGAACTCTCATATATTGATGAAAACATAATAGGTTCATATCTGAAATCATGGCACTCGGGCCCTAGTGACAAGCATTAAGCATAGCAAAGTCATAGCAACATCAATATCAGAACATAGTGGATACTAGGGATCAAACCCTAACAAAACTAACTCGATTACATGATAAATCTCATCCAACCCATCACCGTCCAGCAAGCCTGCGATGGAATTACTCACGCACGGCGGTGAGCATCATGAAATTGGTGATGGAGGAAGGTTAATGATGACGATGGCGACGAATTCCCCTCTCCGGAGCCCCGAACGGACTCCAGATCAGCCCTCCCGAGAGAGTTTAGGGCTTGGCGGCGGCTCCGTATCGTAAAACGTGATGAATCCTTCTCCCTGGTTTTTTTCTCCCCGAAAGTGAATATATGGAGTTAGGGTTGAGGTCGGTGGAGCGTCAGGGGACCCATGAGGCAGGGGGTGCGCCCAGGGGGGTAGGGCGCCCCCACCCTCGTGGACAGGTGGAGGCCCCCCTGACGTGGATCTTCCTTCCAGTATTTTTTACATATTACAAAATAATTCTCCATTGATTTTTAGGTCATTCCGAGAACTTTTATTTCTGCACAAAAATAACACCATGGCAATTCTGCTCAAAACAGCGTCAATCCGGGTTAGTTCCATTCAAATCATGCAAGTTAGAGTCCAAAACAAGGGCAAGAGTGTTTGGAAAAGTAGATACGACGGAGACGTATCAACTCCCCCAAGCTTAAACCTTTGCTTGTCCTCAAGCAATTCAGTTGATAAACTGAAAGTGATAAAGAAAAACTTTTACAAACTCGGTTTGCTCTTGTTGTTGTAAATATGTAGAGCCAGCATTCAAGTTTTCAGCAAAGATTATGAACTAACCATATTCACAATAACATTTAAGTCTCATGTTTACTCATATCAATGGCATAATCAACTAGCGAGCACTAATAATAAATGTCGGATGATAACACTTTCTCGAAACAATCATAATATGATATAACAGGATGGTATCTCGCTAGCCCTTTCTGAGACCGCTAAACATAAATGCAGAGCACCTTTAAAGATCAAGGACTGGCTAGATATTGTAATTCATGGTAAAAGAGATCCAGTCAAGTCATACTCAATGTAAACTAACAGTAATGGATGCAAATGACAGCAGTGCTCTCCAACTGGTGCTTTTTAATAAGAGGATGATGACTCAGCATAAAAGTAAATAGATAGGCCCTTCGCAGAGGGAAGCAGGGATTTGTAGAGGTGCCATAGCTCAGTTTTGAAATAGATATGAATAATATTTTGAGCGGTATACTTTCATTGTCAACATAACAACCGAGAGATGGCGATATCTTCCATGCTACACACATTATAGGCGGTTCCCAAACAGAATGGTAAAGTTTATACTTCCCCTCCACCAACAAGCATCAATCCATGGCTTGCTCGAAACAATGAGTGCCTCCAACTAACAACAGTCCCGGGGGAATTTTGTTTGCAATTATTTTGATTTGATTTGCATAAAGCATGGGATTGGGCATCCCGATGACCAGCCATTTTCTCGTGAGTGAGGAGCGGAGTCCACTCCTCTTGAGAATAACCCGCCTAACATGGAAGATACAGACAACCCTAGTTGATACATGAGATATTCGAGCATACAAAACAGAATGTTTATTTGAAGGTTTAGAGTTTGGCACATACAAATTTACTTGGAACGACAGGTAGATACCGTATATAGGTAGATATGGTGGACTCATATGGAACAACTTTGGGGTTTGTGGAATTGGATACACAAGCAGTATTCCCGCTTAGTACAGGTGAAGGCTAGCAAAAGACTAGGAAGCGATCAGCTAGAGAGCGACAACAGTCATGAACATGCATTAAAATTAATCAACACCGAATGCAAGCATGAGTAGGATATAATGCACCATGAACATAAATATCGTAGATGCTATGTTGATTTTGTTTCTACTACATGTGTGAACATGTGACAAGTCAAGCCACTCGAATCGTTCAAAAGAGGATACCACCCTATCATACCACATCACAACCATTTTAATAGCATGTTGGCACGCGAGGTAAACCATTATAAGCTCCTAGCTAATTAAGCATGGCATAAGCAACTATAATCTCTAATTGTCATTGCAAACATGTTTATTCATAATAGGCTGAATCAGGAATGATGAACTAATCATATTTACAAAAAACAAGAGAGGTCGAGTTCATACCAGCTTCTCTCATCTCAATCAGTCCATCATATATCATCATAATTACCTTTCACTTGCACGACCGAATAGTGTGGATAATAATAATAGTGCACGTGCATTGGACTAAGCTGGAATATGCAAGCATTCAATTCAAGAGAGAAGACAAGGTAATATGGGCTCTTTGTCAGATCAACGATAATGCATATAAGAGCCACTTTAACATTTTAATTATGGTCTTCTCCTCTCGACCCCCAAAGAACAAGAAAAGAAATAAAACTATTTACACGGGAAAGCTCCCAACAAGCAAAAGAAGAACGAGAAATATTTTTGGGTTTTCTTTTTAATTACTACTACAAGCATGGAAATTAAACTAATTAAAAGCTACAACTATTTTTTTGTTTTTATTAAGGTTTATTAAACACACAAGGAGAAAGCATAAAAAGGAAAATAAACTAGCATGGATGATACAATGAAAAAGTATAAGCACCGACAACTAGCAATGAGTGTGTGAACATGAATGTAATGTCGGTGAGAAATACATACTCCCCCAAGCTTAGGATTTTGGCCTAAGTTGGTCTATGGCCACGGCTGGCCTGGCGGATATCCAAAGTAATAGTTGGGGTTGTACTGTGAAGAAGCCTCAGATTGCCACTGGTTGGCAATCACCTCCGGATCCCACTGGTAATCAGACTGTCGTGGAGGATCAAATTGTGGTTCCTCTACGCTGCCCTCGAAAGGGATCAAACAAACCCGACAAAAATCATGAAGTGACATCTTCTTATGCTCATCATATAAATAAAATTCCACCGTAGGTGGTGAGCTCCTAGCATGGAAATGAAAGTTTTGCACAAAGATATTGGTGAGTAAGAGATATTGTTCGTGTTGGTCGTGGAGGAAGGCGGTGAGGCCTGCATTCTCAGCCAATTCATAGAAATCATCATAAATCTCGGCTGCTCTCAAGAAATCATCACAAGGCCATTCACATGACCGAACCTCCGCGGTGCGAGGAAGATTATATTTGGGCCTCTTATCCCCCTCACTTTGCTTATCCTTCGAGCTTCGGCTCGATGAGCCCCTCAAAAATCTCTTCATCTTTTTCTGAAAATTTCTGAAATTTTTAGTAACTTCAAAATAAAAGTGAACCAAACTCAACAAAATTGATAGCAACTACTCCCACAAGTGCCTAGAGGATATATCATGCATTAAAACTACTTTGACCATATAAATTTGACATGCAAGCTCAAGAACAGGGTCACCTAAGCAGCAAAAATATGCAATGAATAAAGCACTAGAACAAAAACTAATTGGACCATTGGAGGAGTCACATACCAAGGAACAATCCCCCAAAGCAGTTTTTTGAATGGAGCTTTGAGCAAGGAGATCGAAAATGGCAGCAACATGAGCTTGGACTCGGGTTTGAGCTAGTTGGTGATGTTTGTGGGAGGAAGGAGTGTGTCATAGCTGGAATAAGTGGAGGGGAGTCACCGTGGGCCCACGAGGTAGGGGGCGCGCCCAGGGGGGTAGGGCGCGCCCTCCACCCTCGTGGCCAGGTGCTTGCTCCCCCTGATGTGTTCTCAGTGTCAGATATTCTAAAATATTCTAGAAAAAATCATATTTAATTTTCAGGGCATTTGGAGAACTTCTATTTTTGGGGTATTTTTTATTGCATGGATAATTCAGAAAACAGACAGAATATACTATTTTTTTCTTTATTTCAACTAAATAACAGAAACTAGAAAGAGGGTACAGAGAGTTGTGTTTTCTAAATTCATCCATCTCATGCTCATTAAAAGGAATCCACTAACAAGGTTGATCAGGTCTTGTTAACAAACTCATTCCGAATAACATGGAACCGGAGAATTTTCGAATAACACTAGGTTACCTCAACGGGGATATGCACATCCCCAACAATAAGAATATCATATTTCTTCTTGACAGTAGGAAGAGGAAATTCAAAACCTCCAAAAATAATTGATGGAATTTTTCCAATAGAGTTTATACTATGAACTTGAGGTTGTTTCCTCGGAAAGTGTACCGTATGCTCATTGCCATTAACATGAAAAGTGACATTGCCTTTGGTGCAATCAATAACCGCCCCTGCAGTATTCAAAAAGGGTCTTCCAAGAATAATAGACATACTATCGTCCTCAGGAATATCAAGAATAACAAAGTCCTTTAAAATAGTAACGTTTGCAACCACAACAGGCACATCCTCACAAATACCGACAGGTATAGCAGTTGATTTATCAGCCATTTGCAAAGATATTTCAGTAGGTGTCAACTTATTCAAATCAAGTCTACGATATAAAGAGAGAGGCATAACACTAACACCGGCTCCAAGATCACATAAAGCAGTTTTAACATAGTTTCTTTTAATGGAGCATGGTGATACGTCTCCAACGTATCTATAATTTTTGATTGTTCCATGCTATATTATATTCTGTTTTGGACATTATTGGGCTTTATTATACACTTTTATATTATTTTTGGGACTAACCTATTAACCGGAGGCCCAACCCAGATTTGCTATTTTTTTTGCCTATTTTAGGGTTTCGCAGAAAAAGAATAAAAAACGGAGTCCACACGGAATGAAACCTTCAGGAACGTGATTTTCGGAACGAACATGATCCAGAGGACTTGGACCCTACGTCAAGCAATCAACGAGGAAGGCACGAGGTAGGGGGGCGGGCCTACCCCCCCAGGCGCGCCCTCCACCCTCATGGGCCCCCTGTTGCTCCACCTACGTACTCCTTCCTCCTATATATACCTACGTACCCCCAAACTACCAGATACGGAGCCAAAACCCTAATTCCACCGCCTTAACTTTTTGTATCCACGAGATCCCATCTTGGGGCCTTTTCCGGAGCTCCGCCAGAGGGGGCATCGATCACGGAGGGCTTCTACATCAACACCATAGCCCCTCCGATGAAGTGTGAGTAGTTTACTTCAGACCTACGGGTCCATAGTTATTAGCTAGATGGCTTATTCTCTCTTTTTGGATCTCAATACAAAGTTCTCCCCCTCTCTTGTGGAGATCTATTCGATCTAATCTTCTTTTGCGGTGTGTTTGTTGAGACCGATGAATTGTGGTCTTATGATCAAGTTTATCTATGGACAATATTTGAATCTTCTCTGAATTCTTTTATGTATGATTGGTTATCTTTGCAAGTCTCTTCGAGTTATCAGTTTGGTTTGGCCTACTAGATTGATCTTTCTTGCAATGGGAGAAGTGCTTAGCTTTGGGTTCAATCTTGCGGTGTCCTTTCCTAGTGATAGTAGGGGCAGCAAGGCAAGTATTGTATTGTTGCCATCGAGGATAACAAGATGAGGTTTATATCATATTGCATGAGTTTATCCCTCTACATCATGTCATCTTGCTTAAAGCGTTACTCTGTTCTCTTGAACTTAATACTCTAGATGCATGCTGGATAGCGGTCGATGTGTGGAGTAATAGTAGTAGATGCAGGCAGGAGTCGGTCTACTTGTCTCGGACGTGATGCCTATATACATGATCATACCTAGATATTCTTATAACTATGCTCAATTCTGTCAATTGCTCAACAGTAATTTGTTCACCCGCCGTAAGAACTTATGCTCTTGAGAGAAGCCACTAGTGAAATCTATGGCCTCCGGGTCTATCTTCCATCATACTAATCTTCCAATACTTAGTTATTTCCTTTGCCATTTATTTTACTTTGCATCTTTATCATAAAAATAGCAAAATTATTATCCTATCATATCTACCAGATCTCACTCTCGTAAGTGACAGTGTAGGGATTGACAACCCCTTATCGCGTTGGTTGCGAGGATTTATTTGTTTGTGTAGGTGCGAGGGACTTGTGCGCGGCCTCCTACTGGATTGATACCTTGGTTCTCAAAAACTGAGGAAAATACTTACGGTACTTTGCTGCATCACCCTTTCCTCTTCAAGGGAAAACCAATGCAGTGCTCAAGAGGTAGCAAGAAGGACTTCTGGCGCCGTTGCCGGGGAGGTTCACGCAATACAAGTCAAGATTTGACTCCCGACAACGAGTCACTTGTGGCACCGTTGCAAGTCAAGACATACCAAGTACCCATCACAAACCCTTATCTCCCGCACTACATTATTTGCCATTTGCCTCTCATTTTCCTCTCCCCCACTTCACCCTGGTCGTTTTATTCGCCCTCTCTCTCCATCCTCCCTCTCTTTCTCTATTTGCCTCTTTTTGCCCGTTTCTTGTTCGCTTGTGTGTTGGATTGCTTGCTTGTCATTATGGCTAGTCCCCTATCTTCTCCGTTTTCTACTGAAAATGAAGTTCTTAATTTTAAGCAAAGGGAAGGAGAAAACCTAAAAGATGCTTGGTATAGAATTTGCAATGCTCAAAATAGATCTACCAGGAAGCAATCTACTTCTATTTTTCTCTGCAATTTTTATGTAGGTGCTATTCCTTGGCACAGATATGTCCTTGATACCATTGCCGGAGGGAATTTCTTGGGTAGCCACACTTTCGATTCCTATAATGCTATGATAGATTTGTTTGGCTCACCCCCTCTTTTGGTTAATGGAACTATGTTAACTTTGGAGCATGTAATGCAAAAACTTGAAATTATTAAACATAAAGTTGCTACCGTTGAGTTAATTGAAAATTTCGATAAAAAGATCCACAACCAAATTACCCAATATGGATCTAAAGTAGGAGTAACTTTGAAAAATATTAAAGAGAAGGAACCTATAGTTAATGAAAGAATAAATCATGATTCCACTAGAATCGATAAACTTGAGGGTATCATTACCAACTTGGGAACCGCTTTTTCTTCCGTAAAGAATACTCCAAGTCCTCCAACTAAAATTGCCAAGCTTATGTATGTTCCTAAAAATAAGGGTGATTCCTCTAGCAAAAAAACTGCGGATCTCAAATCTATAAGTATTCATCCTAATCTTTTTGCTATCATTAAGGAACCATTTTCTACTAATGATTTTTTCGATCTTGTGCCTAGAAGTTTGATTATCGATAAAAGGAAAGAAACTCCTAAAGGTGATAGATGTCTCATTAAAGAGTTACCAACTAAAGATACCTAGATCTATCCTTGCTTTTATGCCTAGCTAGGGGCGTTAAACGATAGCGCTTGTTGGGAGGCAACCCAATTTTATTTTTATTCCTTGATTTTTCTCCTGTTTAGGAATAAATAATTTATCTAGCCTATGTTTTGGTTGTGTTTTTTGTGTTTAATTAGTGTTTGTGCCAAGTAGAACCGTTGGGAAGACTTGGGGAAAGTCTTTTTAATCTTGCTGTAAAAAACAGAAACTTTAGCGCTCACGAGAGTTCCTGCCATTTTTATTTGGAAAGTTATATTTAGTTAATTATTTTTGCAGATGATTAATAGATAAATTCCTCACGTCCAGAAATTTATTTTATAATTTTTGGGGTTTCAGATCTTGCGTTAGCTACAGATTACTACATAATGTTCTGTTTTTTTTGACAGATTCTGTTTTTCGTGTGTTGTTTGCTTATTTTAATGAATCTATGGCTAGTAAAATAGTATATAAACTATAGAGAAGTTGGAATACAGTAGGTTTAACACCAATATAAATAAATAATGAGTTCATTACAGTACCTTGAAGTGGTGTTTTGTTTTCTTTCGCTAACGGAGCTCACAAGATTTTCTACTTTAAGTTTTGTGTTGTGAAGTTTTCAAGTTTTGGGTAAAGATTTGATGGATTATGGAACAAGGAGTGGCAAGAGCCTAAGCTTGGGAATGCCCATGGCACCCCAATATAATCTAAGGATACCTAAAAGCCAAAGCTTGGGGATGCCCCGGAAGGCATCCCCTCTTTTGTCTACTTCCATCGGTAACTTTACTTGGAGCTATATTTTTATTTACCACATGATATGTGTTTTGCTTGGAGCGTCTTGTGTTATTTGAGTCTTTATTTGTTAGTTTTACACAATCATCCTTGCTGTACACACCTTTTGAGAGAGACACACATGATTCGGAAATTGTTAGAATACTCTATGTGCTTCACTTATATCTTTTGAGTTATATAGTTTTTGCTCTAGTGCTTCACTTATATCTTTTAGAGCACGTCGGTGGATTTGTTTTATAGAAACTATTGTTCTCTCATGCTTCACTTAGATTATTTTGAGAGTCCTACAAAACAGCATGGTAATTTGCTTTAATTATGTTAGGCATTCAAGATTAATAAAAAATTTCTTATGAGTGTGTTGAATACTATGAGAAGTTTGATACTTGATAATTGTTTTGAGATATGGAGATGGTAATATTAGAGTCATGCTAGTCGAGTAGTTGTGAATTTGAGAAATACTTGTGTTAAAGTTTGTGATTCCTGTAGCATGTACGTATGGTGAACCGTTATGTGATGAAGTCGGAGCATGATTTATTTATTGATTGTCTTCCTTATGAGTGGCGGTCGGGAACGAGCGATGGTCTTTTCCTATCAATCTATCCCCCTAGGAGCATGCGCGTAATACTTTGCTTTGATAACTTGTAGATTTTTGCAATAAGTATATGAGTTCTTTATGACTAAGGTTGAGTCCATGGATCATACGCACTTTTCTTCCTTTCACCATTGCTAGCCTCTCTAATACCGCGCACCTTTCGCCGGTATCATACACCCACCATATACCTTCCTCAAAACAGCCACCATACCTACCTATCATGGCATTTCCATAGCCATTCCGAGATATATTGCCATGCAACTTTCCACCGTTCCGTTTACTATGATACGCTCCATCATTGTCATATTGCTTTGCATGATCATGTAGTTGACATTGTACTTGTGGCAAGCCACCATTCATAATTCTTTCATACATGTCACTCTTAATTCATTGCATATCCCGGTACATCGTCGGAGGCATTCACATAGAGTCATATTTTGTTCTAAGTATTGAGTTGTAATTGTTGAGTTGTAAGTAAATAAAAGTGTGATGATCATCATTTTTAGAGCATTGTCCCAAGTGAGGAAAGGATGACGGAGACTATGATTCCGCCACAAGTCGGGATGAGACTCCGGACGAAAAATAAAATAATAAAAAAAGAGGCCAAAGAAGCCCAATTAAAAAAAAGAGGCCATAAAAAAGAAAAGGCCCAAATAAAAAAAACATGAGAGAAAAAAGAGAGAAGGGACAATGCTACTATCCTTTACCACACTTGTGCTTCAAAGTAGCACCATGATCTTCATGATAGAGAGTCTCCTATGTTATCACTTTCATATACTAGTGGGAATTTATCATTATAGAACTTGGCCTGTATATTCCAATGATGGGCTTCCTCAAAATGCCCTAGGTCTTCGTGAGCAAGCGAGTTGGATGCACACCCACTAGTTCCTTTTGTTGAGCTTTCATATACTTATAGCTCTAGTGCATCCGTTGCATGGCAATCCCTACTCACTCACATTGATATCTATTGATGGGCATCTCCATAGCCCGTTGATACGCCTAGTTGATGTGAGACTATCTTCCCCCTTTTTTGTCTCCTCCACAACCACCATTCTATTCCACCTAAAGTGCTATGTCCATGGCTCACGCTCATGTATTGCATGAAGATTGAAAAAGTTTGAAAACACCAAAAGTATGAAACAATTGCTTGGCTTGTCATCGGGGTTGTGCATGATTTAAATACTTTGTGTGGTGAAGATAGAGCATAGCCAGACTATATGATTTTGTAGGGATAACTTTCTTTGGCCATGTTATTTTGAAGAGACATAATTGCTTAGTCAGTATGCTTGAAGTATTATTATTTCTATGTCAATATTGAACTTTTGTCTTGAATCTTTCGGATCTGAATATTCATACCACAATTAAGAAGAATTACATTGAAATTATGCCAAGTAGCATTCTACATCAAAAATTCTGTTTTTATCATTTACCTACTCGAGGACGAGCAGGAATTAAGCTTGGGGATGCTTGATACATCTCCAACATATCTATAATTTTTGATTGTTCCATGCTATATTATATTCTGTTTTGGACACTATTGGGCTTTATTATACACTTTTATATTATTTTTGGGACTAACCTATTAACCGGAGGCCCATCCCAGAATTGCTGTTTTTTGCCTATTTTAGGGTTTCGCAGAAAAAGAATATCAAACGGAGTCGAAACGGAATGAAACCTTTGGGAACGTGATTTTCGGAACGAACATGATCCAGAGGACTTGGACCCTACGTCAAGCAATCAACGAGGAAGGCACGAGGTAGGGGGGCGTGATACGTCTCCAACGTATCTATAATTTTTGATTGCTGCATGCTATATCATCTACTGTTTTAGGCAATATTGGGCTTTATTATCCACTTTTATATTATTTTTGGGACTAACCTATTAACCGGAGGCCCAACCCAGATTTGATGTTTTATGCCTATTTCAGTGTTTTGAAGAAAAGGAATATCAGACGGAGTCGAAACGGAACGAAATCAACTGGAGAAGTTATTTTTGGAAGGAAACACACCTGATGGACTTGGACCCCATGTCAGAAGATACGGGAGCTGCCCCACGTGGGGCCCCCGTGGCTCCCCTGACGTGCTTCTTCTGCCTATATAACTCCACGTACCCTAAAACTTCCAGAATGGAGATTAGATCGAGAGTTCCGCCGCCAGAAGCCTCCGTAGCCACCAAAAGTCAATCGGGACCCTGTTCCGGCACCCTGCCGGAGGGGGAAACCCTCACCGGTGGCCATCTTCATCATCCCGGTGCTCTCCATGACCAGGAGGGAGTAGTTCTCCCTCGGGGCTGAGGGTATGTACCAGTAGCTATGTGTTTGATCTCTCTCTCTCTCTCTCTCGTATTCTTGATTTGGCACGATCTTGATGTATCGCGAGCTTTGCTATTATAGTTGGATCTTATGTTTCTCCTCCCCCTCTTCTCTCTTGTAATGAATTGAGTTTCCCCTTTGACGTAATCTTATCGGATTGAGTCTTTAAAGACTTGAGAACACTTGATGTATGTCTTGCCGTGGATATCTGTGGTGACAATGGGATACCATGTGCCACTTGATGTATGTTAAGGTGATCAACTTGCGGGTTTCGTGACATTGGGAACCTATGCATAAGGGTTGGCACACGTTTTCGTCGTGATTCTCCGGTAGAAACTTTGGGGCACTCTTTGAGGTCCTTTGTGTTGGTTGAATAGATGAACCTGAGATTGTGTGATGCATATCGTATAATCATACCCCTGGATACTTGAGGTGACATTGGAGTATCTAGGTGACATTAGGGTTTTGGTTGATTTGTGTCTTAAGGTGTTATTCTAGTACGAACTCTAGGGCTGTTTGTGACACTTATAGGAATAGCCCACCGGATTGATTGGAAAGAATAACTTTGAGGTGGTTTCGTACCCTACCATAATCTCTTCATTCGTTCTCCGCTATTAGTGACTTTGGAGTGACTCTTTGTTGCATGTTGAGGGATAGTTATGTGATCCAATTATGTTAGTATTGTTGAGGGAACTTACACTAGCGGAAGTATGAACCCTAGGCCTTGTTTCAACACATTGCAATACCGTTTACACTCACTTTTATCACTTGCTACCTTGCTGTTTTTATTATTTCAGATTACAAATACCTTTATCTACTATCCATATACCACTTGTTTCACCATCTCTTCGCCGAACTAGTGCACCTATACAATTTACCATTGTATTGGGTGTGTTGGGGACACAAGAGGCTCTTTGTTATTTGGTTGCAGGGTTGCTTGAGAGAGACCATCTTCATCCTACGCCTCCTACGGATTGATAAACCTTAGGTCATCCACTTGAGGGAAATTTGCTACTGTCCTACAAACCTACGCACTTGCAGGCCCAACAACGTCTACAAGAAGAAGGTTGTGTAGTAGACATCAAGCTCTTTTCTGGCGCCGTTGCCGGGGAGGTGAGTGCTTGAAGGTATATCTTTAGATCTTGCAATCGAGTCTTTTAGTTTCTTGTTTTATCACTAGTTTAGTTTATAAAAGAAAATTACAAAAAAATGGAATTAATCTCATACACTTCACCTTTTTAATATCTTTCGTGAGTATGATGGAAAGGATAATTGTGCTCAAGTGCTAGAAGAAGAAATCTATAAAATGTTTGGCACTAAATATTTGAATGATGAGCATGATTGCAATGTTGTTAGTATGAATTCCTTGAATATCCATGATGCTAATGATATGCAAAGCCACAAGCTTGGGGAAGCTATGTTTGACGAAGATGATATTTTTTGCCCCCCAAGCTTTGATGAGCAAATTTACTATGATGAAAGCATGCCTCCTATCTATGATGATTATTGTGATGACACATATGCTTTAAAGAATAATGATAACCATGAAACTTGTCATCTTGATCTTAATTTTCAATCACATGATAGTTATTTTGTTGAGTTTCCTCCCACTATTATTCATGAGAAGAATCTTGCTTGTGTGGAGAGTAGTAAATTTTCTATGCTTGTGGATCATGAAAAGAATGCTTTAGGTGCTGGTTATATTGTTGAATTCATTCATGATGCTACTGAAAATTATTATGAGGGAGGAATATATGCTTGTAGGAATTGTAATAGTATCAAGTTTCCTCTCTATGTGCTTAAAATTTTGAAGTTATGCTTGTTTTACCTTCCTATGCAAGTTGATTCTTGTTCCCACAAGTTGTTTGCTCACAAAATCCCTATGCATAGGAAGCACGTTAGACATAAATGTGCTAGTCATATTCTTCATGATGCTCTCTTTATGTTTCAATTCTTATCCTTTATGTGAGCATCATTGAAATCATCATGCCTAGCTAGGGGCGTCAAACGATAGCGCTTGTTGGGAGGCAACCCAATTTTATTTTTGTTCCTTGCTTTTTGTTCCTGTTTAATAATAAATAATTCATCTAGACTCTGTTTAGATGTGGTTTTATGCTTTTAATTAGTGTTTGTGCCAAGTAGAACCTTTGGGAAGACTTGGGGAAAGTCTTGTTGATCATGCTGTCAAAAACAGAAACTTTAGCGCTCACGAGAACTGCCGCCATTTTTATTTGGAGAGTGATATTTAGTTAATTATTTTTGCAGATTATTAATAGATAAATTCCTAAGGTCCAGAAATTTATTTGAGAATTTTATGAGTTCCAGAAGTATACGTTTGATCCATATTACTACAGACTGTTCTGTTTTTGACAGATTCTGTTTTCATTGTGTTGTTTGCTTATTTTGATGAATCTATGGCTAGTAAAATAGTTTATAAACCATATAGAAGTTGGAATACAGTATATATAACACCAATATAAATAAAGAATGAGTTAATTACAGTACCTTCAAGTGGTGATTTATTTTCTTATACTAACGGAGCTTACGAGTTTTCTGTTAAGTTTTGTGTTATGAAGTTTTCAAGTTTTGGGTAAGGATTCGATGGACTATGGAATAAGGAGTGGCAAGAGCCTAAACTTGGGGATTCCCAAGGCACCCCAATATAATCTAAGGATAACTAAAAGCCAAAGCTTGGGGATGCCCCGGAAGGCATCCCCTCTTTCGTCTTCGTTCATCTGTAACTTTACTTGGAGCTATATTTTTATTCACCACATGATATGTGTTTTGCTTGGAGCGTCAATTTATTTTGTTAGGCTTTGCTTGCTGTTTGAATAAAATACAAAGATCTGAAATTATTAAATGTTAGAGAGTCTTCACATAGTTGCATAATTATTCAACTACTCATTGATCTTCACTTATATCCTTCGGAGAAGTTTGTCATTTGCTCTAGTGCTTCACTTATATCTTTTAGAGCATGGCGGTAGTTTTATTTTGAAGAAATAGATGAACTCTCATGCTTCACTTAGATTATTTTGAGAGTCTTAAATAACATGGTAATTTGCTTAAAATCCTAATATGCTAGGTACTCAAGAATAATAAAATTCTCTTATGAGTGTGTTGAATACTATGAGAAGTTTGATACTTGATAATTGTTTTGAGATATGGAGATGGTGATATTAGAGTCATGCTAGTTGAGTAGTTGTGAATTTGAGAGATACTTGTGTTGAAGTTTGTGATTCCCGTAGCATGCACGTATGGTGAACCGTTATGTAACAAAGTCAGAGCATGAGGTGTTTATTGATTGTCCTCCTTATGAGTGGCGGTCGGGGACGAGCGATGGTATTTTCCTACCAATCTACCCCCCTAGGAGCATGCGCGTAGTACTTTGTTTCGATAACTAATAGATTTTTGCAATAAGTATATGATTTCTTTATGACTAATGTTGAGTCCATGGATTATACGCACTCTCACCCTTCCACCTTTGCTAGCCTCTCTAATATCGCGCACCTTTCGCCGGTATCATACACCCACCATATACCTTCCTCAAAACAGCCACCATACCTACCTATTATGGCATTTGCATAGCCATTCCGAGATATATTGCCATGCAACTTTTCACCATTCTGTTTATCATGACACATTCATCATTGTCATATTGCTTAGCATGATCATGTAGTTGACATAGTATTCGTGGCAAAGCCACCGTTCATAATTCTTTCATATATGTCACTCATGCATCATTGCACATCCCGGTACACCGCCAGAGGCATTCATATGATCATCATTCAATAGAGCATTGTCCCAATAAAAAAGGCAAAAAAGGCCAAAAAAAAGAGAAAGGCCAAAAAAAAGAAAGGCCAAATAAAAAAATAAAAAAAATAAAAAATAAAAGGGACAATGCTACTATCCTTTTACCACACTTGTGCTTCAAAGTAGCACCATGATCTTCATGTTAGAGAGTCTCCTATGTTATCACTTTCATATACTAGTGGGAATTTATCATTATAGAACTTGGCCTGTATATTCCAATGATGGGCTTCCTCAAAATGCCCTAGGTCTTCGTGAGCAAGCGAGTTGGATGCACACCCACTAGTTCCTTTTGTTGAGCTTTCATATACTTATAGCTCTAGTGCATCCGTTGCATGGCAATCCCTACTCACTCACATTGATATCTATTGATGGGCATCTCCATAGCCCGTTGATACGCCTAGTTGATGTGAGACTATCTTCTCCCTTTCTGTCTTCTCCACAACCACCATTCTATTCCACCTATAGTGCTATATCCATGGCTCACACTCATGTACTGCGTGAAGATTGAAAAAGTTTGAGAACATTAAAAGTATGAAACAATTGCTTGGCTTGTCATCGGGGTTGTGCATGATTTAAATATTTTGTGTGGTGAAGATGGAGCATAGCCAGACTATATGATTTTGTAGGGATAGCTCTCTTTGGCCATGTTATTTTGAGAAGACATAATTGCTTAGTTAGTATGCTTGAAGTATTATCATTTTTATGTCAATATGAACTTTTGTCTTGAATCTTTCAGATCTGAATATTCATATCACAAGTAGGAAGAATTACATTGAAATTATGCCAACTAGCATTCCACATCAAAAATTATATTTTTATCATTTACCTACTCAAGGACGAGCAGGAATTAAGCTTGGGGATGCTTGATACGTTTCCAACGTATCTATAATTTTTGATTGCACCATGCTATATTATCTACTGTTTTAGGCAATATTGGGCTTTATTATCCACTTTTATATTATTTTTGGGACTAACCTATTAACCGGAGGCCCAACCCAGATTTGCTGTTTTATGCCTATTTCAGTGTTTTGAAGAAAAGGAATATCAGACGGAGTCGAAACGGAACGAAATCAACTGGAGAAGTTATTTTTTGAAGGAAACACACCTGATGGACTTGGACCCCACGTCAGAAGATACAGGAGCTGCCCACGAGGGTGGGGGCGCGCCCCCTACCTCGTGGGGCCCCCGTGGCTCCCCTGACGTGCTTCTTCTGCCTATATAACTCCATGTACCCTAAAACTTCCAGAACGGAGATTAGATTGAGAGTTCCGCCGCTAGAAGCCTTCGTAGCAACCAAAAGTGAATCGGGACCCTGTTCCGGCACCCTTCCGGAGGGGGAACCCTCACCGGTGGCCATCTTCATCATCCCGGTGCTCTCCATGACGAGGAGGGAGTAGTTCTCCCTCGGGGCTGAGGGTATGTACCAGTAGCTATGTGTTTGATCTCTCTCTCTCTCTCGTGTTCTTGATTTGGCACGATCTTGATGTATCGTGAGCTTTGCCATTATAGTTGGATCTTATGTTTCTCCTCCCCCTCTTCTCTCTTATAATGAATTGAGTTTCCCCCTTGAAGTAATCTTATCGGATTGAGTCTTTAAAGACTTGAGAACACCTGATGTATGTCTTGCCGTGGATATCTGTGGTGACAAGGGGATACCACGTGCCACTTGATGTATGTTAAGGTGATCAACTTGCGGGTTTCGTGACATTGGGAACCTATGCATAGGGGTTGGCACACGTTTTCGTCGTGATTCTCCGGTAGAAACTTTGGGGCTCTTTGAGGTCCTTTGTGTTGGTTGAATAGATGAATCTGAGATTGTGTGATGCATATCGTATAATCATACCCCCGGATACTTGAGGTAACATTGGAGTATCTAGGTGACATTAGGGTTTTGGTTGATTTGTGTCTTAAGGTGTTATTCTAGTACGAACTCTAGGGTTGTTTGTGACACTTATAGGAATAGCCCACCAGATTGATTGGAAAGAATAACTTTGAGGTAGTTTCGTACCCTACCATAATCTCTTCGTTCGTTCTCTGCTATTAGTGACTTTGGAGTGACTCTTTGTTGCATGTTGAGGGATAGTTATGTGATCCAATTATGTTAGTATTGTTGAGGGAACTTACACTAGCGGAAGTATGAAACCTAGGCCTTGTTTCAACACATTGCAATACCGTTTACGCTCACTTTTATCACTTGTTACCTTGCTGTTTTATTATTTCAGATTACAAATACCTTTATCTACTATCCATATACCACTTGTTTCACCATCTCTTCGCCAAACTAGTGCACCTATACAATTTACCATTGTATTGGGTGTGTTGGGGACACAAGAGACTCTTTGTTATTTGGTTGCAGGGTTGCTTGAGAGAGACCATCTTCATCCTACGCCTCCTATAGATTGATAAACCTTAGGTCATCCACTTGAGGGAAATTTGCTACTGTCCTACAAACCTGTGCACTTGCAGGCCCAACAACGTCTACAAGTAGAAGGTTGTGTAGTGGACATCAGGGCGCGCCTACCCCCCAGGTGCGCCCTCCACCCTCGTGGGCCCCCTGTTGCTCCACCAACGTACTCCTTCCTCCTATATATACCTACGTACCCCCAAACTACCAGATACGGAGCCAAAACCCTAATTCCACCGCCGTAACTTTCTGTATCCACGAGATCCCATCTTGGGGCCTTTTCCGGAGCTCCGCCGGAGGGGGCATCGATCACGGAGGGCTTCTACATCAACACCATAGCCCCTCCGATGAAGTGTGAGTAGTTTACTTCAGACCTACGGGTCCATAGTTATTAGCTAGATGGCTTCTTCTCTCTTTTTGGATCTCAATACAAAGTTCTCCTCCTCTCTTGTGGAGATCCATTCGATGTAATCTTCTTTTGCGGTGTGTTTGTTGAGACCGATGAATTGTGGGTTTATGATCAAGTTTATCTATGAACAATATTTGAATCTTCTCTGAATTCTTTTATGTATGATTGGTTATCTTTGCAAGTCTCTTCGAATTATCAGTTTGGTTTGGCCTACTAGATTGATCTTTCTTGCAATGGGAGAAGTGCTTAGCTTTGGGTTCAATCTTGCGGTGTCCTTTCCCAGTGACAGTAGGGGCAGCAAGGCACGTATTGTATTTTTTCCATCGAGGATAACAAGATGAGGTTTATATCATATTGCATGAGTTTATCCCTCTACATCATGTCATCTTGCTTAAAGCGTTACTATGTTCTCTTGAACTTACTACTCTAGATGCATGCTGGATAGCGGTCGATGTGTGGAGTAATAGTAGTAGATGCAGGCAGGAGTCGGTCTACTTGTCTCGGACGTGATGCCTATATACATGATCATACCTAGATATTCTCATAACTATGCTCAATTATGTCAATTGTTCAACAGTAATTTGTTCACCCGTCGTAAAAACCTATGCTCTTGAGAGAAGCCACTAGTGAAACCTATGGCCCCCGGGTCTATCTTCCATCTTATTAATCTTCCAATGCTTAGTTATTTCCTTTGCCATTCATTTTACTTTGCATCTTTATCATAAAAATACCAAAAATATTATCCTATCATATCTATCAGATCTCACTCTCGTAAGTGACCGTGTAGGGATTGACAACCCCTTATCGCGTTGGTTGCGAGGATTTATTTGTTTGTGTAGGTGCGAGGGACTTGTGTGCGGCCTCCTACTTGATTGATACCTTGGTTCTCAAAAACTGAGGGAATACTTACGCTACTTTGCTGCATCACCCTTTCCTCTTCAAGGGAAAACCAACGCAGTGCTCAAGAGGTAGCACATGGTGTAGTTGGTACTCCTGGATCTCCAAGTTTCTTTGGTATTCCACCCTTAAAAGTATAATTAGCAAGCATGATGGAAATTTCAGCTCCCGTTATCTTTCTTTTATTAGGAACAATATCTTTCATGTACTTAGCATAAGCATTCATTTTGAGAATATCAGTCAAACGCATACGCAAAAAGATAGGTCTAATCATTTCAGCAAAGCACTCAAAATCCTCATCATCCTTTTTCTTGGATGGTTTAGGAGGAAAAGGCATGGGTTTCTGAACCCATGGTTCTCTTTCCTTATTGTGCTTCCTAGCAACAAAGTCTTTCTTATCATAACGTTGATTCTTTGATTGTGGGTTATCAAGATCAACAACAGGTTCAATCTCTACTTCATTGTCATTACTAGGTTGAGCATCAACATGAACATCATCATTAACATTTTCACTAGGTTCATGCTCATTACCAGATTGTGTTTTAGCATCAAAAATAGAAATATCATTGGGATTCTCAGGTGTGTCATCAACAGGTTCACTAGAAGCATGCAAAGTCCTATCATTTTTCTTTTTCTTCCTTTTAGAAGGACTAGGTGCATCAATATTAGTTCTCTGAGAATCTTGCTCAATTCTCTTAGGATGGCCCTCAGGATACAAAGGTTCCTGATTCATTTTACCACCTCAAGTCATAACTCTAACAACATTATCCTTTTTCTTACTATTTAATTCATTGAGCAAATCATTCTGAGCTTTGAGTACTTGTTCTACTTGAGTGGTAACCATAGAAGCATGTTTACTAATAAGTTTTAGTTAACCTTTAACATTAGCCATATAATCACTCAAGTGTTCAATCAAATAAGCATTATGTTTCAATTGTCTACCAACATAAGCATTAAAATCTTCTTGCTTAACCATAAAGTTGTCAAACTCATCTAAGCATTGGCTAGCAAACTTAGTAGGAGGGATTTTAGCTTTATCATATCTATAGAGAGAATTTACCTTTACTACCTGTGTCGGGTTATCAAGACCATGTATTTCTTCAAGAGGCGGCAAATTAAGACCATGTATTTCATCAATAGGAGGTAAATTCTTAACATCTTCAGCTTTAATACCTTTTTCTTTCGTAGATTTCTTTGCCTCTTGCATATCTTCAGGACTGAGAAATAGAATACCCCTTTTCTTCGGAGTTGGCTTAGGAGTTGGTTCAGGAATTGGATCAGGAAGTGTCCAGTTATTTTCATTAGTCAACATATTATTCAATAGAATTTCAGCTTCGTCTGGTGTTATTTCCCTGAAAACACAACCAACACAACTATACATGTGGTCTCTGGAAGTATCGTTTAGTCCATTATAAAAGATATCAAGTATTTCATTTTTCTTAAGAGGATGATCAGGCAAAGCATTAAGTAATTGGAGAAGCCTCCCCCAAGTTTGTGGGAGACTCTCTTCTTCAATTTGCACAAAATTATATATTTCCCTTAAAGCAGCTTGTTTCTTACGAGCGGGGAAATATTTAGTAGAGAAGTAATAAATCATATCCTGGGGACTACGCACACAACCAGGATCAAGAGAATTAAACCATATCTTAGCATCATCCTTTAATGAGAACAGAAATAATTTAAGGATGTAATAATAGTGAGTTTTCTCATCATTAGTGAACAGGGTGGCTATATCATTTAATTTAGTAAGATGTGCCACAACAGTTTCAGATTCATAGCCATAGAAAGGATCAGATTCAACCAAAGTAATTATATTAGAGTCGACAGAGAAATCATAATCCTTATCAGTAACAAAGATAGGTGAAGTAGCATAAGCAGGATCATATTTCATTCTACCATTTAGAGTTTTTTATTTCAGCTTAGCTAATAATTTCTTAAGATCACTCCTATCATTGCAAGCAAGAAAATCTCTAGCAGTTTCTTCATCCATAACATAGCCCTCAGGCACAACAGGTAATTCATATCTAGGGGGAGAATCTTCATCATCACTTTCATCAATATTATCAGTTTCAATAATTTCATTCTCTCTAGCCCTAGCAAGTTGTTCATCAAGAAATTCACAAAGTGGCACAGTAGTATCAAGCATAGAAGTAGTTTCATCATAAGCATCATGCATAACAGAAGTGACATCATCAATAACATGCGGCATATAAGAATTAATAGCAGAAGCAGGTTTAGGTGTCGCAAGTTTACTCAAAACAGAAGGTGAATCAAGTGCAGAGCTAGATGGCAGTTCCTTACCTCCCCTCGTAGTTGAGGGATAAATATTGGTTCTTGGATCTTTCAACTTCTTCATAATGATAAGCAGATATAAATCCCAAGTGACTCGAAGAATAGAGCTATGCTCCCCGGCAACGGCGCCAGAAAATAGTCTTGATAACCCACAAGTATAGGGGATCGCAACAGTTTTTGAGGGTAGAGTATTCAACCCAAATTTATTGATTCGACACAAGGGGAGCCAAAAAATATTCTCAAGTATTAGCAGCCGAGTTGTCAATTCAACCACACCTGGAAACTTAATATCTGCAGCAAAGTGTTTAGTAGCTAAGTAATATGATAGTAGTGGTAAAGGTGGTAAAAGGTAACGGTAGCAAAAGTAATATTTTTGGTGTTTTGTAGTGATGATAACAATAGTAACGGAAAAGTAAATAAGCGAAGAACAATATATGGAAAGCTCGTAAGCAATGGTTCGGTGATAGAGAATTATGTCGGATGCGGTTCATCATGTAACAATCATAACATAGGGTGACACAGAACTAGCTCCAGTTCATCAATGTAATGTAGACATGTATTCCAAATATAGTCATACATGCTTATGGAAAAAAAACTTGCATGACATCTTTTGTCCTACCCTCCCGTGGCAGCGGGGTCCTATTGGAAATTAAGGGATATTAAGGCCTCCTTTTAATAGAGTATCGGACCAAAGCATTAACACATAGTGAATACATGAACTCCTCAAACTACGGTCATCACCGGGAGTGATCCCGATTATTGTCACTTCGGGGTTGCCGGATCATAACACATAGTAGGTGACTATAGACTTGCAAGATAGGATCAAGAACTCTCATATATTGATGAAAACATAATAGGTTCAGATCTGAAATCATGGCACTCGGGCCCTAGTGACAAGCATTAAGCGTAGCAAAGTCATAGCAACATCAATCTCAGAACATAGTGGATACTAGGGATCAAACTCTAACAAAACTAACTCCATTACATGATAAATCTCATCCAACTCATCACCGTCCAGCAAGCCTATGATGGAATTACTCACGCACGGTGGTGAGCATCATGAAATTGGTGATGGAGGAAGGTTGATGATGACGATGGCGACGGATTCCCCTCTCTGGAGCCCCAAATGGACTTCAGATCAGCCCGCCCCCCGAGAGAGTTTAGGGCTTGGCGGCGGCTCTGTATCGTAAAACGCGATGAATCCTTTTCCCTGATTTTTCTCTCCCCGAAAGTGAATATATGGAGTCAGGGTTGAGGTCAGTGGAGCGTCAGGGGGCCCACAAGGTAGGGGGCGCGCCCAGGGGGTAGGGCGCGCCCCCACCCTCGTGGACAGGTGGAGGCCCCCCTGACGTGGATCTTCCTTCTAATATTTTTTATATATTCCAAAATAATTCTCCGTTGATTTTTAGGTCATTCTGAGAACTTTTATTTCTGCACAAAAATAACACCATGGCAATTCTGCTGAAAACAGCGTCAGTTCGGGTTAGTTCCATTCAAATCATGCAAGTTAGAGTCAAAAATAAGGGCAAAAATGTTTGGAAAAGTAGATACGACGGAGACCTATCGTCTACCTGAGGCCTCGCCTTGCACCTCGACGGCCGGCTACCCAGACACCGCCGTCGTGCCATCGCTTTTCAGATACTGCAAGGACGACACCTCGCTCGAAGTCCTCTTGCCGGACTGGTCATTCTGGGGCTGGCCAGAGGTCAACATCCGTCCCTAGAGGCCACTCATGAAGCAGGTAGCAGTCCTCATCTCTCTCTCCGGTGACCTCCTTATATCATTTGGCACTCAATAGTTCAACCTCAATATCAAGTCTGTGGTCTGAATATCTAAACATCCAAACAAAAATATTGGCATTCAGTCTCAATACTATATCCTGTGATATTGGTACTCAACCCAATGCAATGTCAAGGCTCCGAATGCAAACATCCAAAGGAGCGCAATTGTTTCCAACCAAACACCAATCGAGACCAACCAATTCTAATGGAATGTTTTTTCTAGAAAAGGAGGATGACCCCTGACCCGTGCATTTAATGGAATGTAATCACATCAATCTATTTCACTCAATTCCCAAACCAAACACAACATGCATAACTGTCTTGCAACTCACGGCGTTTGGAGAATACTAAAACATGTGATAATGGCATACACAGGGAACACTTTACATTCCTGTGTAGTGCTTAGTACTCCATGGTTGGTTACTCCCTGTCATGCGCATATATAGAAAGCAAAAATGGCCGCCCGACCAGATTCTCGTCCTCGTCAGCTAGAGAAAGCGGTAAACCATATGAACAAAGCTACCACTATAACTTAATAACTTATTGCTAGTTGCTAAAGTTAACACTATACTAACTTAATTGCTTCCCCCGCAAAAGAAAACTTAATTGCTACTTGCTGGCCACGGTTTCTCTTGCTATAATGGCCTCATTTCGCACCTCAACATGCAGCACAAGCTTGACGATTTCAACTCGTGGCAAACGCTCACTCGGCCAAGTCAGAGTCAGGTGAGAGTGGTGGTTAACTGTGGTCTGTGGTCACTGTAGGCCGGCACGCAGCCATGGCCGGCGACGATGAGCAGCGGCCGCTGCACATCCTCTTCTTCCCGTTTCCCGCTCCGGGCCACCTCATCCCGATCGCTGACATGGCCGCGCTCTTGGCGACTCGCGGCGCCAAGTGCACAATCCTCACCACGCCGGTCAACGCTGCCACCATCCGCCCGGCCGTCGACCGTGCCAACGACGCTCGCCGTGGAACTGCGGATTCCCCATCCCCACCGGCGATCCAGATCTCCGTCGTGCCCTTCCCTGACGTTGGGCTCCCGCCGGGCGTGGAGAACGCCACGGGCCTTACCGGCGACGCCGACCGCGACAAGTTCTTTCACGCGATCCAGCGGTTCCGCGGGCCCTTCGAGCAGTTCTTTGCCGGCGAATGCCCTGACGCCGTCGTCGCCGACAGCCACTTCCAGTGGTCCGTCGACGCCGCGGCGGAGCACGGCGTCCCGCGGCTGGCGTTCCTCGGCACCAGCATGTTCGCGCGGGCCTGCACCGACAGCATGCTGCGCAACAACCCGCTGGCGTCTTGCCCCGACGCCGTCGTCTCCCTACCGGGGCTGCCGCACCGCGTCGACATGTTACGGAGCCAGATGGTGGACCCCTCCAAGCGGCCGGAGAGTTTTGCCTTCTTCCAGCGCGTGAACGCCGAGGACCAGAGGAGCTACGGCGAGGTGTTCAACAGCTTCCACGAGCTGGAGCCGGACTACGTCGAGCACTACCGCACGACGCTCGGCCGCCGCGTATGGCTCGTTGGGCCGGTCGCGCCAGCCGGCGGAGACATGGGCGCGACCAAAGGCGCCACCAGCGAGCTCTCGTCTGACGGCGCCGGCTGCCTGCGGTGGCTCGACACGAAGCCGACCGGCTCGGTGGTGTACGTCTCCTTCGGCACGCTGTCCAGTTTCTCGCCGGCCGAGCTGCGCGAGCTCGCCGGCGGCCTCGACCTCTCAGGCAAGAACTTCATGTGGGTCATCAGCCACGCAGGCGCAGGAGCAGACGCCGACACCGATGCACAACCGGAGTGGATGCCCGAAGGCTTCGCCGAGCGTATGGCGCCGCCGGGCGGGCGCGGCTTCATCATCCGCGGCTGGGCGCCGCAAACGCTCATCCTGAGCCACCCGGCCGTCGGCGCGTTCTTGACGCACTGCGGCTGGAACTCTACGCTGGAGGCCGTCAGCGCCGGCGTGCCGATGGTCACGTGGCCGCGGTTCGGCGACCAGTTCTTCAACGAGAAGCTCGTCGTGGAGGTGCTCCAGGTCGGGGCCAGCGTCGGCGCCTGCGACTACGCGTCGTTCATGGAGACCCATCATGGCGTGGTGCGCGCCGAGGTGGTCGCTGGATCCATCGGGACGGTGATGGGCGACGGCGAGGAGGGCGAGGCGATACGGAGCAAGGCCAGGGAGCTCGGTGTCAAAGCTAGGATGGCAGTGGGCAACGCCGGGTCGTCGTACGGCGATGTTGGGCGGCTAATGGACGAGTTGATTGCTCGCCGACGGACCTAAGAGCATCTCTGGCAGACCCGCAAAAGTGATCAAATCCGTAAAAATCCGCATTTTCAGTTTCATGATGTCAAAAAAATCCTGAATAGATCCTGCAAAAGCGATCAAACCCATAAGAGTTAAAAGCATCAGGAGTCCTACAACTTGCATCGAATGTGATGGTTTAGTCCTAGAACTTGCATTTTGACCTTACCCAGTCCCAGAACTTGCATCAAATGTGCAAATTTGGTCCTGACGAATCACATAACGCCATGTGGACGCGTGGGTGCCGACCCGGTCAGCACGTGCCATTTTGCAGAGAGGCCCTTGCCTTTCGTTCGAATCAAGTTGCGCCCACACGCTGTATTGATTGCATTTGTAGAACAGTAGCACAAGTATAAAATTGGAATCATCTGTTGTTTTGAACTTGGTAGGTTTCTAGAGTGGTAATGGGAAGCTATGCGATAGGGGAGATCTGATGGTGTGTCATTGAGTTAATTGTACAGAAGTATCACAATTAAGGTATTACATGCAGATTAGTATCATTTTTCGTAATTTTTACGTGTCAGTATCAAGTTTGGAGCGAGCCGTTATAAAAAGGTCTAAATCGCGTATAAACATGTATTGACAGTGTATCTGACCGAAGGGTCCTCCCTGTCAGATGCCTATGTGGCAGGTTTTTTTATAGAAAACCCCCTAGCTTTATATGTAATCACATAAATACCCACTATTTCGCGAGAAAAAGGCTTCTGAGAGGGGTTTTTCTTGGTTCGCAAGTTTTCCACATACTAGTTTGAAAGTTTCCGGCGAATTGAACAAACAAATAACAGAAACGAAAAATAACGCGCGCCATGATTCGAAACCGCGACCTGTGGTCGAAGCGCTGCGCCCGCTACACACAACGCCACAGCGACGCCGCTGATGAGTTCCAGGCGGAACTCTTATTATACTAGAGACGCACAAGCCACTATCGCGTACGGGCCGGCCCACTAGTGTCCCTCAACCAGTTTTCTTTCTGTTTTTTTTTCTTTTAACGGGTTTTCCTGTTTCTTTCTTTTTCCCTTGTTTTGTTTTGCTGTTTTTGTTTCTGTTTATTTTATTTTATCCTTTTTCGTTTTATTTTTTTACTTTGTTTTCAAGAAAATGTTTTGAAATCCCAAATTTTGATCATGATTTCGAAACTGTTCACGGTTTTCAAATTTTGTTCACATTTTAAAAAATGTGCTCATAATTCAAAAAAAATCAGTATAGATCACAAAAATGTTCAATGTGTATATCAATAGAGTTTCGTGTATATCACAAAAATGTTCAAGGTGTAACAAAAAGTTGTTCAACATACATTAAAAAATGTTCAATGTATATGTAAAAATGGTTCAGCGTATATCACAGAAAATGTTCAATGTGTATTTAATTATTGTTCAGTATATTTCAGAAATTTTTTAATGTGTAATTAAAATTTGTTCATTGTACATTACAAAAATGTTCAAATTATATTAAAAAAATGTACAACAGTCTAAATTTTGACTTCTTTTGTCTAGCGTTGCATTTAGTTCTTAAATGTTCGCGCGGCCAAAAATAACATTTACACTCATTAGATCGACTGGCAAAGAACTGTTCCTTTCAATCGTCTGGTCTCGAGTTCGATTCCTCGATCCATCGTATTTTTTGTGGAATTTTAGTACCGACTCAGTACGACGCAACGAGTGGGCTGACCCCTTAAGAAAGTGCCTCGCGCGAAAGCTCGTCTGTTTAAGGCCTCGCTAAGCCCAACTGCCGGCCGAACGTTTCGAACCATTATAAAAGAGGTATCGCCTGCACACCGTCGTGGGGGAAGCCCTGGTGTCTTGGCTAGCTCGCGTAGCTGCAGAACCGCAGATCCCGGGTCTGAATCCTTCTGGCGCATGATTTTTCGTTTTATACTTTGTTTGTTCAATACGCCGGGAACTTTCAAACTAGTCCGTGAAAAACTTGCGAACGAAAAAAAACCCTCTCAACAGCCTTTTTTACCGCAAAATAATGGGCATTTATGTGATTACATACAAAGCTAGGAGGTTTTCTGCAAAAAAACCTGCCACATAGGCACCCGACAGGTGGGCCCCGTCAGTCAGATACACTATCAATACGTATTTATACATGATTTAGATTTTTTGTAACAGCTAGCCTCAAACTTGGTACTGACATGTAAAAATTACAAAAAATGATACCAATCTACATGTAATGCCTCAATTGTGATACTTCTGTGCAATTAACTCTGTGTCATTTGGCAGACCGCTAACGTGACGGGATAGCTACGGAGGAGCAGCATGCAGCGGTCAGAGTGAGTAGCTTTAGTATCTCGTATATCTATTTTCTTTGTTTGCATGCGAACTAATTAAATAATGTTTCCCTGAATATGCTTCCGATTGACAGCTAGCGAGGAGCAGCACGCAGATCCGTCCCTGCGAAAAAGAGGCTCACAATTTGTTAGGCACAAATATGGCATGCCCAGTCGCTTGCGTTGGGTGAGCCAAGAATACCATTTTCTTGTTCTTCGCACAACTTCATCACGGATCATCAAATCTCTCAAAGATGATACGATCGAATGGTTCTTGCCATGGCAATTACCCCCTCCGTCCGAAAATACTTGTTAAAGAAATGGATAAAAATAGATGTGTCTAGAATTGAAATACGTCTATATACATCTATTTCTCCGAAAAGTATTTCCGGACAAATGGAGTATATGTTACAAGATAGGTCTTGAAACGAATTTTTCCATTGCAACTATTATTAGAGGCATATGTTTCAAAAATTAATATTTCCATGGCAACTGTTTATTACTTTGTATATGTTTTCAAAATGAAAGATTGCCATCGATACTTCACATATGTTTTATAAATGAATATTTGCCAAGATGCGGATTTTGTGAACATGGTTCCATACGTGCCCCTTATTGAATAGTAAGTTCAGAAGAAAAAAAAAACTAGAAAAAAAACAAAAGAACACTTTTTTTTTGTAATATGCATAGTCAACCGGTATACTCCCGTATGAAGTTTCACCAATAAATCACAACGGTGGTAATCTAGGCAAAAAGAGAAAATCGAAGCTATATAAAAAACACTGTTTTGTTTACCCCAAAAAGACACTGTTGATGAATAGTATTGTCCCAATTGTATTTTTTTCACCAACAATACCATGGGATTTAATACTTTCCTTAACTTCACACATGAGTAGAATAGTCGACTAGGTTTGATACATCACAATTTTCATTTTTTTATAACATTCTATTATTTTTGTGTAAATTACTATTCACATGTGTGTGTGTGTGTGTGTGTGTGTGTAACCATGTTCACCTTTGTATTGTACAATGACAATTTTTTGTGTGTAGTTATTTTTTTTCTATTTGATCATGGCAAATTTATTGTGTACACCATGGAAACTTAAAATTTGATGCCATGTCAGCTTAAATTATGTCGCCATGGCAAAACAATACAAATGTTTTTTGGTGTGTATCCATACGTATGAAGTTCCTATACATGTGATCCATTTTGAATTTAGAATCACATCCACTTTTATATGTTATCCCTAAAATTTTGCAATCATGTATGCGTGGTAGGTTTATTATTTATAGTATGGTGAATTCATCAATTAACGCATGACAATTTTGTTATTTAGAGCATGACAACTTACATGTGTTAACTACGTACGTGAAACCATAGATATGCAGTACTTGTACTTTTTTTGTAACATGGGAGCTATTTGGTGTTAGATATATATAAATATATGAAATGAGTTTTACATGTTTTGTGGCAATATTTATCATCTAGACATGGAAATTTTTGTGGTAGTTTATTTATTTTAGAGCATAGCTAAAAAAATTGTGTTAGAGAGATATAAATATATGAAAAAAGTATATGTTTGTGGCAAATTTTATCATATAGACATGTCTATTTCTATTTGTTTTCCATGCATATGTATTTTGAAATCCTGACTATGTTGTACTTTTATTTTTAAAAGGGCGACAATTTTGTAGCTAATTAAGTCAAATGCAAAATATCAGCTTGTGAAGACCTGGTACTTATGATGCTCAAGTTAGGCCTCTTTTAGCCCATTTTAGGGAGAGGATTGGATTTGGGGTCGCGCTGGGAGATATTCGAGCTTGAACAAAAGCGTATTCGCGTCTAATGATAATTATTTACTACTAACTCTATCTTGGTTTATTAGCACCCTCTCATATTTTGGGTCAATATTTGAATACAGATTTAGCTAGCAAGATATAATTCACATGTAATAAAAAATAATATCATCGAAAACTACTTTAAATATGAATCTATCAATATAATTTTTATGGCATATAATTTCTGTTTCGTAATAAAATTTAAGGTCAAAGTTCAGTAGTTCGTGTTGTAGTGTATCAGTGTGCGTGACAGATCGGTGGGTCCCTGCAAAAAAAAGACAGATCACTGGGGTTACTGTGATTGTAACCATGTGTCTCAGCCCAACACGCGTAGTTGAGTATTAAAATATTGGATAGAATTGTATTAACCGAACCTTGCTAATTACTCCTACTAGTTGTAGGTGTCATGAGTGGTGGGTCGCATTTTTTAGTGACCACGGATCCGCTCCTCTAAATTTCCGCATTTGTAATGTATCACTGATGCACATCTATTAAGGTAACCATGTCATTCACTCTTTGCAGCAACTACAATGTGTCACACCACGCAGTGAGCAGAGAAGTGACTACCGTTTACTAAGTGACAGTTATGGGCTGATAAGAAACTTACTCCCTCCTTCCATCTATATAGGGCCTAATGCGTTTTTCGAGGCTAACTTTGACCAAATATTAGAGCAATAATATATGACATGCAACTTACACAAAGCACACCGTTAAATTCGTGTATGAAAGGAGCTTTCAATGATATAATTTTCATATTATGCATGTCATGTATTATTAATCTTGTCAATAGTCAAAGGCGGTCTTAAAAAACGCATTAGGCCCTATATAGATGGAAGGAGGGAGTACCATAGAAGCAACATGTAGTGCGGGTTGATTTAGACGAAAAGCAGGGGCCTCTTTGCAAAATGCCGTGCGCTGACCGGGTCGGCACCCACACGTCCATATGGCGCTATATGATTCGTCAGGACCAAATTTGCACATTTGATACAAGTTTCGGGACTGGGTAGGGTCAAAATACAAATTCTAGAATCAAACCATCACATTTGATGCAAGTTGTAGGACTCCTGATGCTTTTAACTCTGGCCCTTGAAAATCCACCCTTAATTTTGCATATTTGAAGGCAAAATATAAGGGAAACTGTAAACCAGTCAACACTACGCGATAAGAAAATTCTGCGGGGCGCACACGTGTTCCGATGACCTTCCGCCATGGAACTCGCCGTTTACCGCTGCTGCAGCGTCGGCCTGCGAAGTAGATCGCAGGAGCAGTGGCTAGAAACTCGAGCAGCTACCCGGCCATGAACGAGCTAGCTAACAAGCTCCTGATGCATCTGGCCACGAACGCTAGCTAGCTAGTAAAGTCCTCGATCCATCCGGCCACGAACGTTGAGGGAGTAGCTAGCAAGCTCCTCGATCCAGCCGGCCATGGAATAGCTAGCTAGCTCCCGGATCCATCTGGCAACGGAGGAGCTGGCTCCTGGATCGATTCGGCGACTACCATGGACGACGGGAGCTGACTATGAACACAGGCGAGAGGAAGAAAAAGACACGGGAAAGAATATACGCGAATATTCTTTTTTACGTGTTTGTTATGCGGAGTCCGCGCCAGCCTGCAAAATCGTTTTTCACGAATTGCAAATGCGTTTTGCGGGCCGATAGGATGCGGGGTCTGCTAGAGATGCTCTAAGGGTGCTTGGAGCAAAATAGTTTTTCTACCGGAGCCGGTACCTACCGATGGAACATCGCCCATTCACTTTCTTCCTCCGAGATTCGTGCCAACTTTTGTGTATAAAGTAAAAATAATTTAGAGTCAATTACACCACTGGTGCCACAACTTGTCACGAAAAGTCAGTTTAGTACTAAAACTTATGAAATACATTGAACTGATGCTATAATTTGGCTTTGGCATGCATATACGACACAAATCATGTTTCTACACAAACACGGTGCTGATTAGGCACACCAACGTGGCATGGAGGCCGCTGTCAGCGACTGGACGTGTGCCTACTATTTTGTGAAAAAAGAACTTGTATTTTATTTCATGAAAAAGCTTTTGGTAGGGCCCATTTTTTTCTCATAGATGGAGGCTAGTATTGTGCAAAAATTGTCGCCCTGTGCCGCCAGCCAAACCAATACACCAAACATCGTTCCTTGTGGTTAAACGATACGAAACTCATATAACCATTCTTTGTAATTGTGTGTTAAAATAAAATAAATTCAAAAATAGCAATGAACACTTTTATATACTAGATATTTTTCTTTAAATTATGAACATTCTAGACTAATATTAGGGTTTATTAAAAAATATTTTTTATAAATTCCTAAAAAAAGCAACGCGGCTGGGTGGTGTGGTGGCCACTCACACATGATGACTACTCTCTCCGTTCCTAAATATAAGTTTTTCTAGAGATTCCAACAAATGACTGCATATGAAGCAAAATAAGTGAATCTACACTCTAAAATATGTCTACATATATTCGTATGTTGTAGTCCATTTAAAATGTCTAAAAAGACTTATATTTAAGAATGGAGGGAGTACATGTCGCTGCTTCTAATCCCAACCAACTATTTTTACATTATATGAATATATATTTTTTAAAGCATGAACACTTTTATATACTACTTGAATATTTTGTTAAAACTGTGAATATTTGAAAACTTATTTAAGAATTTAAAATATATAGGAAAATAAAAAACTTTCTTAAAGCAGGAACACTTTTATACACTACATGAATTTTTTTAACTATGAACATTTTCTAAGTTATATAAGCATTTATTAAAATGTATAAAAATATAAACACTTACTTAAAGCATGAATATATTTTGATATTACATTAATATTTTGTTAAAAATGTGAACAATTTTAAACTTATATAAGAATTTATTGAATATATGTTCTTATTCAATATGCAAATTATTACATGAACAACTTTGTAATTCATAATTTATGATATGGATAAATGCTAAATCTATACATGGTTATTTTATAATGTAATTTATTATATATATTATTTATAACATGGTATTATAATTTACATATATTCTATAAATTTCTGAAGAAAAAGGCACAAAATGGGATGTAGGGACTGCAACCCGCTTAATAGTCAAAGAATATATAGGACCAGCATCCAGTTATTACATAAAATGCCTGAGAGTCAGGTGGTTAGCCTTGCGCTGCTGTTATCTACAGGTTGGCTGTTTGAGTCCCTCGCGCGTACCAATTTTTCATTTATTTGTGCGAAGCTGACAAGTGGACACTTAGTCCCTTACGGCTGTGGCATACTATTTTTTGTGACAAACAAAATTCGAGGTTTTTTTCAAAATAGCAGGCGACACGTCCACTTTGCCGTCTAGTCATTGACAGCAGGCCTCATGTCATGTTGGCGTGCCTAATCAGCACTTTGTTCGTATAGAAACATGATTTGTATCGTATATGTACGTCAAAGCCAAATTGTGGCACTAGTTCAATGTATGCCGCAAGTTTTAGCACTAACTGGTTTTTCGCGCTAAGTTATAACACCAATGGTGCAATTGACTCTTTAATTTACTATGCAATACAAACAGTGGAGTGAGATTTATGGCAGCTTTAGCTATGAAAGAGAGTGAGTCAGGTGTTGAAAAAAAGAGTGAGTCAGAAGAAAAGGACGACCCCATGTGTTCTCTCTCCCCATGCAAAATTGTTGCATTTTGTATATTTTGAATGCTAAATAACTTATGAACCAAATTTCCGTTTGTGAATTTTTTTGTATATTTGAATTCACAATGACATGACCTTTAAAACAAGACCGGTTTTGGAAACATTATGACTAGTTTGAATTTTACTGTGTCAATCAGTTTCACATTAAAAAAAGGATTTCAACCATTTAATTTCACTCGTTGTAAAATGCCTATTTCACACATTAGAAAACACATATTTTAGTCAATTCAAAAACTTGTTTTCACTCATTTCCTGAAGCCGATTTCAATCATTTTAAAAAAAACTCATTTCTTTATATTCAAAAAACCAATTTCACTCATCTGAAGAAACAGATGTCACTCATTTCAGAAAAATAATTCCACTCTGTTGAGAAAACATATTTCACTAAGTTGAGAAAACATAGATTTTAGTCGTTTAAAAAACAGTTTCATTCATTTCTGAAAGCCGGTTTCAATCATTTCAAAACACACTCATCTCTTTATGTTCAAAAAAACAATTTCACTCATCTGAAGAAACCGATGTCACTCATTTCAGAAAAATAATTTAACTCTGTTGAGAAAACATATTTCACTAAGTTGACAAAACATAGATTTTAGTCGTTTAAAAAAACAGTTTCATTCATTTCAGAAAGCTGATTTCAATCATTTCAAAACACACTCATCTCTTTATGTTCAAAAAACCAATTTCACTCATCTGAGGAAACTGATGTCACTCATTTCAGAAAAATAATTTCACTTAGTTGAGAAAACATATTTCACTAAGTTAAGAAAACATATTTCAAAATTGATTTCACTCAATGCAAAAAACAGATTTCTAAAAAATCGATTTCACTCCATTTAGGAAAGGCATTACACTCATTTACAAAAGATATATTTCACTCATTTCAATATATGATTTAATTATACAAAAAACATATTTCACGCATTTATTAAAACATATTTCACTCTTAAAAAACTAATTTCACTCATTTCTGAATATATTTCACGGATGGATTTCAAACATGTATTTCACTCATTTAAAACAAATATTGTCACTTCTTTTTCTAGTTACACTAATTCCACTAATATTAGTAAACGATTCCACTCATTTATAAAAGATACTAGAAGAACGCCCGTGCGTTGCAACGGGGCCACATTAACTTTAAAAGTTCAATATCAATTATGTTAGTATTACATTTAATATTCTCATACATATTAAGTGACATTGACGACCTTTTTTACCATCAAATTCTCACTCACACACCCTCTCCCTCCCTCTTCCTCACACTCTCTCCCCCTCTCCCTCACTCGGGAAGTGGGACGAAAATAAACCCGGAACGGAGACTACCAACTGAGACATTAGGAGTAGAGAACATTTAGTTGATAAAAATAAATAGAAAACGGTGTTAAAAAGGAGAACATATTAGAATACATTGAAAAATCAAAAGGACGATGTAAAAGGGGATTCGCCCTGCCCCCCCGGGCCTTGCCACCGAACCGGCTCAGCGGTCCAATCCTCGTGCGGTCGTCTTCTCCTGTTCCCCGAGCCGCGTCGCTACAGAGTCGGGCTCCCGCTCGACCACCTCACTGGCATCGACGGGGAATGGATAAGGGTGACGCCCTTCCTTCCCTGCCCCCATGGCCTCACTCCTCCTCGACGCCCCCTCCCAAATCCACTTCTCCTGCTCGCTCGCTTGATCCCATCGATCTGGACGAAGTCAGACGCCACGACCACCATGACCGACCCCGTCCACATGGCCACTGCCCTCCCTGCGGGCTAGGAGCTTGTCGAGGAGCTTCGAACGCCTTCGCTACTTCGTCTGCGCCAACGAGATCAAGTCGAGCACCCCTGCATCGACATCGCTACCGTCTTCCTCAACCTTGGGCCACCGTGACATTGCCGTTCGATCAGCGCCGCCCTGAGCTCCCATGTCTTCCCCTAGGGCGCCATTGACACCGCCATGATCTTCTCTTGCCTTTCCCCTGTTTCCCCTCTCGTTTTGCTCTCGTTAGGTATTTCGCTGTGGCCGAGAACCGCCGTCCGCCATGGCCATTGCAGGGGTAGCCACCTAGCTCCTCGGATTGACCACGTGGCACATGCCCGCTCCTATGCACGCCCATGCCCGAGCCTGCCGCTCTTCTTCCGCGCTTGCGGGGCCACTCCCTCTCCATGCCCACGCCCGTGCTATACCGTGTTGGTCGCACCCGCCGCTGCCTTCGTGCTCGCTGCAACCACCGCACCACCGTGCCCCGCGCGACACACACCCTGGCCGCGCGCCACACTCTCGCTGGCTGCACTCGCCCCGTCTGCTGCCGCATATCCATTCGCTCTCCCCGCTGTCGCGCCCCTGCCTCGCGCTGCCTCCAGTCGTGGCCATCTTCTGTCGGCCGCCCCCTCAGCCACGCCGGCCGCATCTCTGCCCTCCAACGTCGGCCGCTCGCCTCGCCTGCTGCGTGTTGCTTCCTGCTGCTATGCACTGCTCTACCGCTGGTACGCTGCTGCGCCACGCCCTCGATACCGCCGTGGACAAATGTGGTAGAGGGATTGTTAATGGAGTACGAGAAGGAGGTGGCGGAGAAGGTGTGGAGAGGCAGGAGGTCTGGGGCGGTGTCACCTGGCTGTGGTGGAGGTGTTTATGCGAGAAGGAGCCAGAGTGGAAGGAGAGATCACAATTGGAAAGAATCGCAAAAAAATCATAACCCGAAGATCTCAGTTCAAAAAAATGCTAATATCGATGGAGGGGTGATTTCCTTCAATAGGTGGAAAACATAGGAAATATTGGTTATATCAAGGAAAGGTAAAAATTTAGGAAAGTTAGAATTTTTGAACTGATTCTATGCAAATGGGGTTTTATTGTTTGGTAACGTGATATCAGTACTTGTCCGTTTGTGACGTGTCTGGTTAGGAAAGTTTGTAAATGTTAAGAAACTATTTATTGGGAGGAAAGTTGTGATGTGTCTGTTATTTGTTTTCTAAAATAAATTTCACTAATAAGAGAAATCGATTGATTTAGATTTGTTAGGAAAGTTAGATTAAAATGTATTATTTGTTTCCTGAAAATCTGTTATTTGTTTCCTAAGACAAATTGAACCAATAAAAGGAATCGATTGATTTGCATAATTTAAGGAAGTTAGATTAAAATGTATTATTTGTTTCTTGAAAATCTGATATTTGCTTCCTAAGACAAATTGAACCAATAAAAGGAATAGATTGATTTGCATAATTTAAAGAAGTTAGATCCGTGATTGTTATACATTAGGAAAGTTCTGGTTGTAATAAAGAGTGGAGAGAAAAATAAACCGATGAACCAGGGTGGGAGGGGGTGGTGGAAGGAGACACGAAAAAACCCAGCGAAAATAAACCGCGGACTAGGGTGGGAGGGGGTGGTGGGAGGAGAGACGAAAAAAACCCAGCGAAAATAAACCGCGGAGACGATTCACCAACTCGTCCATTAGGAGTAGAGATATTTCACTCATTTCACAAATATCAGTTTCAAACTTTGAAATAAGCAGTTTCACACATAACATATAGAGTGAAGTAAGTTAATTGAAATGTTGAAAATTAAATGTATTTGAAATGTATCCAAAATTTATCTTGTTCTAAAGGTCTTGACACCCGGAGATCAAATATATAAAATATTTCACATACGTAATTTTGGTTTAAGAAATATGAACGGTTAAAAATGTCAAATGAAACTTAAATGGTACCTTTGTTATGGGAGCTAGAGGAGAGTATGTCTGAGCCATGCATGCATCATACCGACAAAAAGTGCTCACAAGAGTTGACAAGACATTTCATATATGGTGTTGTTCAATAGAATATAAAGAAATACTAGTATGCATGTAGACAGTGTGCGTCTATTTTTAAAAATTCAAGGGTGGATTTAGCACCGGTACATACAGACTCCGGTAAAAAGACGTTTGCGGTGATTGGAGGACGATAGACGTCAGACTCTTTAGATGTTTGCTAGAAATGTTTGCTGGCCATGTCGGTGATGAGCGTGAGCTCTCCCAAATTGGGGTCAACTTGGTAGACGAAATAATCGCTATCCAGCGGGCACAAGACTTTTTTTGCTGGGACATGACCGGAGGAGATGGCGACCCGAGAGAGGATCAGGTCGCCGACGATGTAGAGGACACGGGGGGTTTCAACGAACGCGGCCTCTGGGCAGTGCACCCACAGCTTGGATGGTTGTGGCGGGCGGTTGGGGGAAAAGGACGCCTTGATGCTCAGGCCCTTACTCGTGAAGCCTGTAGCGGTCCTCTCGTTGGACCGGTCGTCGATGTAGCCTTTGGCAACAGTAAGGAGCCATGCATGGTGGCCTGCGTTGGTTGCCATAGGGACTGTGCCGGGTGGTAAGGGGCTAGATCGGTCTGCTGATGGCGGCTGGGGCGAGGAAGGGGAAAGGGAGGCTTGAAGTTCGGACGCTGCTACGTAGCGGCGCCACACCAGAGACTTTACGTGCGGCGCCCACTAATCGCTCCGGTAACCCTCATGCGTCCTTGGGCGCGTGACGACAGCGCGCTTCGTGTTGGGCCGGCCCACATAACAAAGGTACTGTAGCAACTGACGGCTACTTAATTAAGGTCTGCCGTAATGTTTGGCACTGTACCGCCTGGTTTTTAGTCTTTTTTTTAGTTTCTATTTTTTAAATGAAATGAAATGTTTTTGAAAACATGAACCAATTTGCAATTTCTATAACTTTTGTGTACTAAAATTTTCAGGAAAAAATGAACAAAATTTCAAAACATGAAGCTTATGAATATTTCTAAAAACACAAATATTTTGAAATTCTAAACATTTGTAATGTGCCAACAAAATTTGAGAAGATGAAGATTTCTTCAATTTGAAAAAAATTGGAAACGGGGTTTTTTTAATAATTTTTGAGGAAATTACTAACATTGGGAAAATGTATTTTTTTTAAAAAATAAATATATTTTATAATATATTTTTAAATCCTGAACTAATTTTAGAATTTCTAAATAAAATATTAAAAAGGAATGGAGTCTGAAAATGAGAACATTTATTTAACTTTTCAAATATTTGCTGAATACGCTAACATTTTGTAAAGAAATGACATATAAAAAGAAAAAAAGATGAAAATGGGCCAACCAAGCCTCTTTGGGCGATCGCATGGTTTGTTGATCCTCCTTCATCGTCGCACAATTGGGTTGCATATTGGGCTGAGTATGCTGAAGCGTCTTGTACGATTTCGGCCATGTTGGGAAACATTACATGAGAAAACAAAAAAAATTCTACACACATGCAACAATCTATCCATAGAGATACATAGCAATGAGGGGAGAATATGTCTACGTACCCTCGTAGACCGTAAGCGGAAGCGTTTCTCAATGCGGTTGATGTTGTCGAACTTCTTCGCGCTTCAACCAATCAAGTACCGAATGCAGGGCACCTCCACGTTCAGCACACGTTCAGCTCGGTGACGCCCCTCGCCTTTTTGATCCAGCAAAACGTCTAGTTAGTAGATGAGTGATCCTCGCAGGGCTTCGCCTAAGCACTACGAAAATATGACCGAGGGTGTAAAGGGTGGAGGGGGGCGCTACACATGGCTCGGCAATTGTCTGGTGTGTCCTAGGGGCGCCCCCCACATATATATATGAAGGTGTATCCAATTGTTTTCTCAGGGTATCCTATGAAGACGCACTTCTCTGATTTGGGTTAGAGTTTATCAGGCTGAAGCCTTTTGACATAAGTATCGCAGCCCAAACTTTAAGAAACGACAGCTTATGTTTTCTTACCAAACCATAGTTCATACGGTGCCGTCTTAATAAATTTAGATAATGCCCTATTTAACGTGAATGCAACTGTCTCTAATGCAGAACCCAAAACGATAGTGGTAAATCGGTAAGAGACATCATAGACCACACCATATCTAATAAAGTACGGTTACGACGTTCAGACACACCATTACGTTGTGGTGTTCCAGGTGGTGTGAGTTGTGAAACTATTCCATATTATTTAAATGAAGGCCAAACTCGTAACTCAAATATTCGCTTCCACGATCAGATTGTAGAAACTTTCTTTCTTGTTACGATGATTCTTCACTTCACTCTAGAATTCTATGAACTTTTCAAATGTTACATACTTGTATTTCATTAAGTAGATATACCCATATATGCTCAAATCATTTGTGAAGGTCAGAAAATAAAGATACCCACCGTGTGCCTCAACACTCATCGGATTGCATACATCGGTATGTATTATCTTCAATAAGTCATTGGCTCGCTCCATTGTTCCGGAGAATGGAGTCTTAGTCATCTTGCCTATGAGGCATGATTCGCAAGTATCAAATGATTCATAATCAAGTGATTCCAAAAGTCCATCTACATGGAGTTTCTTCATGCGCTTTACACTAATATGACTTAAAAGGCAGTGCCACAAATATGTTGCACTATCATTATCAACTTTGCATCTTTTGGCATCAATATTATGAATATGTGTATCATCACAATCAAGATTCAATAGAAATAGACCACTCTTCAAGGGTGCATGACCATAAAAGATATTACTCATATAAATAGAACAATCATTATTCTCTGATTTAAATGAATAACCGTCTCACATGAAAACAAGATCTGGATATAATGTTCATGCTCAACGCTGGCACCAAATAACAATTATTTAGGTCAAAACTAATCCCTAAGGTAGATGTAGAGGTAGCGTGCCGACGGCGATCACATCGACCTTGGAACCATTCCTGACGCACATCATCACCTCGTCCTTAGCCAATCTTCATTTAATCTGTAGCTCCTGTTTTGAGTTACAAATATGAACAACCGAACCAGTATCAAATACACAGACGCTACTACGAGCATTAGTAAGGTACACATCAATAACATGTATATCAAATATACCTTTGTTCACTTTGCCATCCTTCTTATCCGCCAAATACTTGGGGCAGTTCCGCTTCCAGTGACCAGTCCCTTTGAAGTAGAAGCACTCACTTTCAGGCTTGGGTCCAGCTTTGGGCTTCTTCCCGGGAGTGGCAACTTGCTTGCTGTAACGCCCTCGATGCGGCTATAGCTCCCACGTGTCGAGGCACGACTTAGAGGCATAACCGCATTGAAAGCAATGTCGCAAGTTAGGCAATCTTCACAACATCCCATGTAATATAGATAATAAAAGGGGAGATACATAGTTGGCTTACACTCGCCACGTCAATCAAAGTACATAAATGTTGGGGAACGTTGCAGAAAACAAAATTTTTTCTACGGTTTCACCAAGATCCATCTAGGAGTTCATCTAGCAACGAGTGATCGGATTGCATCTACATACCTTTGTAGATCACGCGCGGAAGCGTTCGAAGAACGGAAATGAGGAAGGCGTACTCGACGTGATCCAAATCACCGGAGATCCTAGCGCCGAACGGACGGCACCTCCGCGTTCAACACACGTACGGTCAGCGTAACGTCTCCTCCTTCTTGATCCAGCAAGGGGAAGAAGAGGTTGAGGAAGATGGCTCCAGCAGCAGCACAACGGCGTGGTGGTGATGGAGCTGCAGTACTCCGGCAGGGCTTCTCCAAGCTCTATGGAGGAGGAGGATGTGTTGGAGAGGGAGAGGGAGGCACCAAAGGCGTGGTGTGAGAGGCCCTCCTTCCCCCACTATATATAGGGAGCCTAGGGGGGGGGGGCGCCGGCCCTAGGAGATGCAATCTCCTAGGGGGGCGGCGGCCAAGGGAGGAATCCCTCCTCCCCAAGGCACCTAGGAGGTGCCTTCCCCTTTTAGGACTCTTCCTTTCTTGATCTTCTGGCGCATGGGCCTCTTGGGGCTGGTGCCCTTGGCCCATATAGGCCAAGGCGCACACCCCTACAGCCCATGTGGCCCCCAGGGCAGGTGGCCCCACCCGGTGGACCCCCGGGATCCTTCCGGTGGTCCCGGTACAATACCGGTGACCCCGAAACTTGTCCCGACGGCCGAAATAGCACTTCCTATATATAAGTCTTTACCTCTAGACCATTCCAGAACTCCTCGTGACGTCCGGGATCTCATCCGGGACTCTGAACAACATTCAGGTTACTGCATATACATATCCCTACAACCCTAGCGTCACCGAACCTTAAGTGTGTAGACCCTACGGGTTCGGGAGACATGTAGACATGACCGAGATCGCTCTCCGGTCAATAACCAACAACGGGATCTGGATACCCATGTTGGCTCCCACATGCTCCTCGATGATCTCATCAGATGAACCACGATGTCGAGGATTCAAGCAACCCCGTATACAATTCCCTTTGTCAATCGGTATGTTACTTGCCCGAGATTCGATCGTCGGTATCCTAATACCTCGTTCAATCTCGTTACCGGCAAGTCACTTTACTCGTACCGTAATGCATGATCCCGTGACCAGACACTTGGTCACTTTGAGCTCATAATGATGATGTATTACCGAGTGGGCCCAGTGATACCTCTCCGTCATACGCAGTGACAAATCCCAGTCTTGATCCGTGTCAACCCAACAGACACTTTCGGAGATACCCGTAGTATACCTTTATAGTCACCCAGTTACGTTGTGACGTTTGGTACACCCAAAGCACTCCTACGGTATCCGGGAGTTACACGATCTCATGGTCTAAGGAAAAGATACTTGACATTGGAAAAACTCTAGCAAACGTACTATACGATCTTATGCTATGTTTAGGATTGGGTCTTGTCCATCACATCATTCTCCTAATGATGTGATCTCGTTATCAATGACATCCAATGTCCATAGTCAGGAAACCATGACTATCTGTTGATCAACGAGCTAGTCAACTAGAGGCTTACTAGGGACATGTTGGTGTCTATTATTCACACATGTATTATGATTTCCGGATAACACAATTATAGCATTAATAAAGACAATTATCATGAACAAGGAAATATAATAATAATGCTTTTATTATTGCCTCTAGGGCATATTTCCAACAGTCTCCCACTTGCACTAGAGTCAATAATCTAGTTACATTGTAATGAATCAAACACCCATGGAATTCTGGTGTTGATCATGTTTTGCTCTAGGGAGAGGTTTAGTCAATGGATCTGCTACATTCAGGTCCGTATGTACTTTACAAATATCTATGTCTCCATCTTGAACATTTTCACGAATGGAGTTGAAGCGACACTTGATGTGCCTGGTCTTCTTGTGAAACCTGGGCTCCTTGGCAAGTGCAATAGCTCCAGTGTTGTCACAGAAGAGTTTGATTGGCCCCGACACATTGGGTATGACTCCTAGGTCGGTGATGAACTCCTTCACCCAAATTGCTTCATGTGCTGCCTCCGAGGCTGCCATGTACTCCGCTTCACATGTAGATCCCGCCACGACGCTCTGCTTGCAACTGCACCAACTTACTGCCCCACCATTCAAAATATACACGTATCCGGTTTGTGACTTTGAGTCATCCAGATCTGTGTCGTAGCTAGCGTCGACGTAACCCTTTACGACGAGCTCTTCGTCACCTCCATAGATGAGAAACATTTTCTTAGTCCTTTTCAGGTACTTCAGGATATTCTTGACCACTGTCCAGTGTTCCTTGCCAGGATTACTTTGGTACCTACCTACCAAACTTACGGCAAGGTTTACATCAGGTCTGGTACACAGCATGGCATACATAATAGAACCTATGGGTGAGAAATAGGGGATGACACTCATCTCTTCTATATCTTCTGCCATGGTCGGACATTGAGCTGAGCTCAATTTCACACCTTGCAACACAGGCAAGAACCCCTTCTTAGACTGATTCATATTGAACTTCTTCAATATCTTATCAAGGTATGTGCTTTGTGAAAGATCTATGAGGCGTCTTGATCTGTCTCTATAGATCTTGATGCCTAATATATAAGCAGCTTCTCCAAGGTCCTTCATTGAAAAACTCTTATTCAAGTAGGCCTTAATGCTGTCCAAAAGCTCTATATCATTTCCCATCAAAAGTATGTCATCTACATATAATATGAGAAATGCTACAGAGCTCCCACTCACTTTCTTGTAAATGCAGGCTTCTCCATAAGTCTGCGTAAACCCAAACGCTTTGATCATCTCATCAAAGCGAATGTTCCAACTCCGAGATGCTTGCACCAGCCCATAAATCGAGCGTTGGAGCTTGCACACCTTGTTAGCATTCTTAGGATCGACAAAACCTTTCGGCTGCATCATAAACAATTCTTCCTTAAGGAAACCATTAAGGAATGCCGTTTTGACGTCCATTTGCCATATCTCATAATCATAGAATGTGGCAATTGCTAACATGATTCGGACGGACTTTAGCTTCGCTACCAGTGAGAAAGTCTCATCGTAGTCAACCCCTTGAACTTGTCGATAACCCTTAGCGACAAGCCGAGCTTTATAGATGGTCACATTACCATCCCGTCTGTCTTCTTCTTAAAGATCCATTTATTTTCTATGGCTCGCCGCTCAACAGGCAAGTCAGTCAAAGTCCATACTTCATTTTCATACATGGATCCTATCTCGGATTTCATGGCTTCTAGCCATTTGTCGGAATCCGGGCCCGCCATCGCTTCTTCATAGTTTGAAGGTTCACCATTGTCTAACAACATGATTTCCAAGACAGGGTTGCCGTACCACTCTGGTGCGGAACGTGTCCTTGTGGACCTACGAAGTTCAGTAGCAACTTGATCTGAAGTTTCATGATCATCATCATTAACTTCCTCTCTAGTCGGTGCAGGCACCTCAGGAACATTTTCTTGAGTTGCGCCATTTTCCGGTTCAAGAGGTAATACTTCATCAAGTTCTACTTTCCTCCCACTTACTTCTTTCGAGAGAAACTCCTTCTCTAGAAAGGATCCATTCTTGGCAACAAAGATCTTGCCTTCGGATCTGAGGTAGAAGGTATACCCAATAGTTTCTTTAGGGTATCCTATGAAGACACATTTTTCCGACTTGGGTTCGAGCTTTTTAGGTTGAAGTTTCTTGACATAAGCATCGCATCCCCAAACTTTCAGAAACGACAGCTTAGGTTTCTTCCCAAACCATAATTCATACGGTGTCGTCTCAACGGATTTCGATGGAGCCCTATTTAAAGTGAATGCGGCAGTCTCTAAAGCATACCCCCAAAAAGATAGCGGTAAATCAGCAAGAGACATCATAGATCGCACCATATCTAATAGAGTGCGATTACGACGTTCGGACACACCATTACGCTGAGGTGTTCCAGGCGGCATGAGCTGTGAAACTATTCCACATTTTCTTAAGTGTGTGCCAAACTCATGACTCAAGTATTCTCCTCCACGATCTGATCGCAGGAACTTGATTTTCCTGTCACGTTGATTCTCAACCTCACTCTAAAATTCCTTGAACTTTTCAAAGGTCTCAGACTTGTGTTTCATTAAGTAGACATACCCATACTTACTCAAGTCATCAGTGAGGGTGAGAACATAACGATAGCCACCGCGAGCCTCAACACTCATTGGACCGCACACATCAGTATGTATGATTTCCAATAAGTTGGTTGCTCGCTCCATTGTTCCTGAGGACGGAGTCTTGGTCATTTTACCCATGAGGCATGGTTCGCATGTGTCAAATGATTCGTAATCAAGAGACTGTAAAAGTCCATCAGCATGGAGCTTCTTCATGCGTTTGACACCTATGTGACCAAGGCGGCAGTGCCACAAGTATGTGGGACTATCATTATCAATCTTACATCTTTTGGTACTCACACTATGAACATGTGTAGCATTAAGCTCGAGATTCATTAAGAATAAACCATTCACCATCGGAGCATGACCATAAAACATATCTCTCATATAAATAGAACAACCATTATTCTCGGATTTAAATGAGTAGCCATCTCGAATTAAACGAGATCCTGATACAATGTTCATGCTCAAACTTGGCACTAAATAACAATTATTGAGGTTCAAAACTAATCCCGTAGGTAAATGTAGAGGTAGCGTGACGACGACGATCACATCGACCTTGGAACCATTCCCGACGCGCATCGTCACCTCGTCCTTCGCCAGTCTCCGCTTATTCCGCAGCTCCTGCTTTGAGTTACAAATGTGAGCAACTGCACCGGTATCAAATACCCAGGAGCTACTACGAGTACTGGTAAGGTACACATCAATTACATGTATATCACATATACCTTTCGTTTTGCCGTCCTTCTTGTCCGCTAAGTATTTGGGGCAGTTCCGCTTCCAGTGACCACTTTCCTTGCAATAAAAGAACTCAGTCTCGGGCTTGGGTCCATTCTTTGGCTTCTTCCCGGCAGCTTGCTTGCCGGGCGCGGCAACTCCCTTGCCGTCCTTCTTGAAGGTTTTCTTACCCTTGCCTTTCTTGAACTTAGTGGTTTTATTCACCATCAACACTTGATGTTCCTTTTTGACTTCTACCTCTGTTGATTTCAGCATTGCAAATACTTCAGGAATGGTCTTTTCCATCCCCTGCATATGAAGTTCATCACAAAGCTCTTATAGCTCGGTGGAAGCGACTGAAGGATTCTGTCAATGACCGCGTCATCCGGGAGATTAACTCCCAGCTGAGTCAAGCGGTTATGTAACCCAGACATTGTGAGTATGTGCTCACTGACAGAACTATTTTCCTCCATCTTACAGCTGAAGAATTTGTCGGAGACTTCATATCTCTCGACCCGGGCATGAGCTTGGAAAACCATTTTCAGCTCTTCGAACATCTCATATGCTCCGTGTCTCTCAAAACGCTTTTGGAGCCCCGGCTCTAAGCTGTAAAGCATGCCGCACTGAACGAGGGAGTAGTCATCGGTACATGCCTGCCAAGTGTTCATAACGTCTTGTTTTGCAAGGAGAACAGGTGCGTCACCCAGCGGTGCTTGTAGGACATAATCTTTCTTGGCAGCTATGAGGATGATCCTCAGGTTCCGGACCCAGTCCGTGTAGTTGCTGCCATCGTCTTTCAGCTTGGTTTTCTCTAGGAATGCGTTGAAGTTGAGGACTACGTTGGCCATTTGATCTACAAGACATATTGTAAAGATTTTAGACTAAGTTCATGATAATTAAGTTCATAATCAAATTATTCAATGAACTCCCACTTAGATAGACATCCCTCCTGTAATCTAAGTATAACATGATCCGAGTTAACTAGGCCGTGTCCGATCATCACGTGAGACGGACTAGTCAACATCGATGAACATCTTCATATTGATCGTATCTTCTATACGACTCATGCTCGACCTTTCGGTCTTTTGTGTTCCGAGGCCATGTCTATACATGCTAGGCTCGTCAAGTCAACCTAAGTGTTTGCACGTGTAAATCTGTCTTACACCCGTTGTATGTGAACGTTGGAATCTATCACACCCGATCATCACGTGGTGCTTCGAAACAACAAACTGTCGCAATGGTGCACAGTTAGGGGGAACAATTTCTTGAAATTATTATGAGGGATCATCTTATTTACTACCGTCGTTCTAAGCAAACAAGATGCAAAAACATGATAAACATCACATGCAATCAAATAATAATAGTGACATGATATGGCCAATATCACATAGCTCCTTTGATCTCCATCTTGGGGCTCCATGATCATCTTGTCACCGGCATGACACCATGATCTCCATCATCATGATCTCCATCGTCGTGTCTCCATGAAGTTGCTCGCCAACTATTACTTCTACTACTATGGCTAACAGGTTTAGCAATAAAGTAAAGTAATTTACATGGCGTTTCTCAATGACACGCAGGTCATACAAAAAAATAAAGACAACTCCTATGGCTCCTGCCGGTTGTCATACTCATCGACATGCAAGTCGTGATTCCTATTACAATAGCATGAACATCTCATACATCACATATATATCATTCATCATTCATCACAACTTTGGCCATATCATATCACAAAGCACTTGCTGCAAAAACAAGTTAGACGTCCTCTAATTGTTGTTGCAAGTTTTACGTGGCTGAAATAGGGTTCTAGCAAGAACGTTTTCTTACCTACGTTAAAGCCACAACGTGATCTGTCAACTTCTATTTACCCTTCATAAGGACCATTTTCATCGAATCCGCTCCAACTAAAGTGGGAGAGACAGACACCCGCCAGCCACCTTATGCAACTAGTGCATGTCAGTCGGTGGAACCGGTCTCACGTAAGCGTATATGTAAGGTTGGTCCGGGCCGCTTCATCCCACAATACCGTTGAAGCAAGATAAGACTAGTAGCGGCAAGAAAGTTGACAACATCAACGCCCACAACAAATTGTGTTCTACTCGTGCAAGAGAACTACGCATAGACCTAGCTCATGATGCTACTGTTGGGGAACGTTGCAGAAAACAAAATTTTTCCTACGGTTTCACCAAGATCCATCTAGGAGTTCATCTAGCAATTAGTGATCGGATTGCATCTACATACCTTTGTAGATCACGTGCGGAAGCGTTCAAAGAACGGGGATGAGGAAGGCGTACTCGACGTGATCCAAATCACCGGAGATCCTAGCGCCGAACGGACGTCACCTCCGCGTTCAACACACGTACGGTCAGCGTAACGTCTCCTCCTTCTTGATCCAGCAAGGGGAAGAAGAGGTTGAGGAAGATGGCTCCAGCAGCAGCACGAAGGCATGGTGGTGATGGAGCTGCAGTACTCCGGCAGGGCTTCGCCAAGCTCTATGGAGGAGGAGGATGTGTTGGAGAGGGAGAGGGAGGCACCAAAGGCGTGGTGTGAGAGGCCCTTCTTCCCCCACTATATATAGGGAGCCTAGGGGGGCGCCGGCCCTAGGAGATGCAATCTCCTAGGGGGGGTGGCGGCCAAGGGAGGAATCCCTCCTCCCCAAGGCACCTAGGAGGTGCCTTCCCCTTTTAGGACTCTTCCTTTCTTGATCTTCTGGCGCATGGGCCTCTTGGGGCTGGTGCCCTTGGCCCATATAGGCCAAGGCGCACACCCCTACAGCCCATGTGGCCCCCCGGGGCAGGTGGCCCCACCCGGTGGACCCCCGGGACCCTTCCGGTGGTCCCGGTACTATACCGGTGACCCCGAAACTTGTCCCGACGGCCGAAATAGCACTTCCTATATATAATTATTTACCTCCGGACCATTCCGGAACTCCTCGTGACGTCCGGGATCTCATCCGGGACTCCGAACAACATTCGGGTTACTGCATATAAATATCCCTACAACCCTAGCGTCACCGAACCTTAAGTGTGTAGACCCTACGGGTTCGGGAGACATGTAGACATGACCGAGATCGCTCTCCGGTCAACAACCAACAACGGGATCTGGATACCCATGTTGGATCCCACATGCTCCTCGATGATCTCATCGGATGAACCACGATGTCGAGGATTCAAGCAACCCCGTATACAATTCCCTTTGTCAATCGGTATGTTACTTGCCCGAGATTCGATCGTCGGTATCCCAATACCTCGTTCAATCTCGTTATCGGCAAGTCACTTTACTCGTACCGTAATGCATGATCCCATGACCAGATACTTGGTCACTTTGAGCTCATAATGATGATGTATTACCGAGTGGGCCCAGTGATACCTCTCCGTCATACGGAGTGACAAATCCCAGTCTTGATCCGTGTCAACCCAACAGACACTTTCGGAGATACCCGTAGTATACCTTTATAGTCACCCAGTTACGTTGCGACGTTTGGTACACCCAAAGCACTCCTACGGTATCCGGGAGTTACACGATCTCATGGTCTAAGGAAAAGATACTTGACATTGGAAAAACTCTAGCAAACGAACTATACGATCTTATGCTATGTTTAGGATTGGGTCTTGTCCATCACATCATTCTCCTAATGATGTGATCTCGTTATCAATGACATCCAATGTCCATAGTCAGGAAACCATGACTATCTGTTGATCAACGAGCTAGTCAACTAGAGGCTTACTAGGGACATGTTGGTGTCTATTATTCACACATGTATTACGATTTCCGGATAACACAATTATAGCATGAATAAAGACAATTATCATGAACAAGGAAATATAATAATAATGCTTTTATTATTGCCTCTAGGGCATATTTCCAACAATAAATAGCATTACAACATTCAAACACTCATGGCCCGACTACGGCGCCAAAATAAAAGAACAACACAACATGCGACACGGTCCCGATCACCCCAACTGGGCACCACTACTAATCATCAGGGAAAGGCACGTAGTAACGGCGCGAGTCCTCGTCAAACTCCCACTTGAGCTCAAGCGCGTCATCTCGAGCGGAATCATCAGACCCTGCATCTGGTTTGGAAGTAATCTGTGAGCCAGAGGGACTCAGCAATCTCGCACCCTTGCGATCAAGACTATTTAAGCTCATAGGTAAGGCAAGGTAAAATATGTGGAGCTGCAGCAATCTACTAGCATATATGGTGGCTAACCTGTTCGCAAAAGAGAGCGGGAATAGGAGGCAAAGAGCGAACGAGTAACTAGAGAACATCCTGCGACAAGCATTACTCCAACACCGTGTTCACTTCCCGGACTCCGCCGAGAAGAGACCATCACGGTAACTCACACTGTTGATCCATTTTAATTAAGTTAAGGTTCAAGTTATCTACAACCGTACATTAACAAATTCCCATCTGCCCATAACCACAGGCACGGCTTTTGAAAGTTCAAATCCCTGCAGGGGAGTCCCAACTTAGCCCATGACAAGCTCTCACGGTCAACGAAGGAATAGACCTTCTCCCGAGACGTTCCGATCAGACTCGGTATCCCGGTTCTACAAGACACTTCGACAAGTTAAAACAAATCCAGCAACACCGCCCGAATGTGCCGACAAATCCCGATAGGAGCTGCACATATCTCATTCTCAGGGCACAATCGGATAAGCAATCCGTACAACTAAAACCAGCCCTCGAGTTTCCCCGAGGTGGCGTTGCAAGGGGCTCTAGGTTGGACCAACACTCAGAGGAGCACTGGCCCGGGGGGGTTTAAATAAGATGACCCTCGGGCTCCGGAAACCCAAAAAAAGAGGCTAGGTGGCAAATGGTAAAACCAAGGTTGGGCATTGCTAGAAAAGCTTTAATCAAGGCGAACTATCAAGGGGTTCCCATTATCACCCAACCGCGTAAGCAACGCAAAAATCCGGGAACATAACACCGATATAACGGGAACTAGGGCGGCAAGAGTGGAACAAAACACTAGGCGAGAGGACGAGCCTTCCACCCTTTACCAAGTGTATAGATGCATTAAGATAACAAGATAACATAATGATATCCCAACAAGTAAATAATGTTCCAACAAGGAACGTCTCCAATCTTCACCTGCAACTAGCAACGCTTTAAGAGGGGCTGAGCAAAGTGGTAACATAGCCGATCAACGGTTTGCTAGGACATGGTGGGTTAGAGGTTGAACATGGCAATTTGGGAGGCATGATAAGCAAGTGGTAGGCATCGTAGCATAGGCATAGCAAAAGAGCGAGCATCTAGCAAAGCAAAGATAGTAGTGATTTCGAGTATATGATCATCTTGCCTGCAAAGTTGTCAGAGTTGACTGGATCCTCGAAAGCAAACTCAACGGGCTCCTCGTTAGCGAACTCGTCTCCCGGATCTACCCAAACAAGACAAACAAGCAACAAGGACACAATCAACCACGTGCAAAATCAAACAACATGATGCAAAAGATGGCATGCTATGCGGGATGCAATATGTGATGCATATGCAAGATTTGACAAGGAATGAATGAACCTGGCCTCTACTTGGAGATCCAAGTGTGCCACTGGAAATATGAGATGAGATCGCTTGAAAACAATATAAAGAACGCCGGAATCAGAGTTACGGTTTGGAAATGGCAAGCGATTCAAATATGACCACGTTCTGCGATTTACAGCAAGTAGCCATCTAAATGCAACAAGATGAACATGCTACAGCACCCAAACATGGCATCAAAATACATGGCAGGGATCCATTCATGATGCTTAACAAAAGACTAGCACTGAGCTACGTCCAATTCATCCATTTCCAGGTTTAAACAAGCATGGCAAAAATGCATTTGGCAAACAGATTTCAGACTTAGTGAAATTAACACTTGTCTAGAATTTTAGATCAGATAGCACTCTTTGGAGCATGAAAACAATATGCTACGGGACCTGAACATGGCAAAGTAAATCATGGCATGGAGCTACTCAAAGATCTTAACAAAAGTCCCTTAGTGACCTTGAGCCAAAAGGGATAGGAAAATACATTTGCAAGCATGTGAACATGGCAAAAACATAATCAGTTCTCAGACTTAGTGAAAACTGGAGCATGCTGAAATAGATATCAAGTAGGCATGTTTACGAGCTTGATGCACTCACTACAGAGTAAGTCATGACAATCTAAGCATGCACCCATCAAGAATACACAAAATACAAACTAGACATGGCAAGAACAATAGCATAGCATGCACGGATCAACTACAACATCCTCGGCAAAATTGCTAACAAGTAGACAATCTGCCCAGATTCACGAAATGACAAAAGTAGAGCTCGATTGACTCAAGCTAGGGTGCTCCATAATTGCAAACAAAGGCATGGATGGATAGAGCACTACAGGATTAACAAAACATCCTTACTGATCATCCTCAAAAGAGGCACGGATCACTAGGAAACAACATGAACATATGGCATATTGAGATAAACAGATCAAGGACTTAGTGGAAATGCTAAGTCCCTGAAAACAGCATTAACGAATGCTCCACTTTGCAAGCTTGTGCTAGTCACCACACACATCACAAAAATACATGGGTTGCACCTCTGGATAGATGGCAAAACATATAACAAAACTCATTAAGAGCTCAGGGGCATATCATGCACACAATAATCATGGCAAAAATGACAAATATCTAATTGGAGCAGCAGATCTGACAATTATCTCAAATAGCCTACTTCTAACAGCATTTCGGGCATCAAGATGAACTCAAATGAAAATGATGCAATGAGATGAAATGATGTACTCTCTGAGATGAACATTTTGATATGCTATATGCCCGAAACGGAGCTACGAATGCAAAGTTATAGCACGATGAACATGCCAAAATATTTAGGGTTAGGGACGGAAAGTCAACCGATCCGAAATTTCAGATCTAGATCCGGCCGACGCGGTTTACGAGGTTCGCCAGAAAATCATTGGGGCCATTGGAGTTCGTCGAGGAAGAGGCCGGAGAGGCGCTCCCAGGCCGGATCTCGCCGGATCCGGCCGGCGGGGAGCCGGAGTGGCGGCGGGGCGGCGCGCAGGACGCCGGG